>NC_140966.1:30009009-30356509 GCF_056783735.1 Eptatretus burgeri | reverse complement strand
CAGAGAGTCAGAGAGACAGAGACAGAGACAGAGTCTCTGTCTCTGACTCTCTCTCTCTCTGACGGAGAGTCAGAGACAGAGTCTCTGTCTCTGACTCTCTCTCTCTCTGACGGAGAGTCAGAGACAGAGACAGAGAGTCAGAGACAGAGACAGAGACAGAGAGTCACAGACAGAGACAGAGAGTCAGAGACAGAGACAGAGACAGAGAGTCAGAGACAGAGACAGAGAGTCAGAGAAAGAGAGATAGTCAGAGCGTCAGAGAAAGATAGTCAGAGCATCAGAGAGAGAAAGCGAGTCGGAGAGAGTCTCAGAGAGAGGGAGAGAGTCAGAGACACAGGGAGAGTGAGACAGACAGACAGACAGACAGAGTCAGCAAGTGAGACAGAGTCAGTTTGTGAGAATTGAGACCACTTACCCCGAGTGCTTGATGGAGTAGATGCAGGTCGTTTTCTACTCAAATAGTAGGGTTTGGGGAAAATTTTATGTAAATTACTCACAAGAAAGTTTCATGATACTACTCGATTATGACACCTGACGTACAATATGAGGTGCAGATTAAAAGCAAAGCAGAAGCGACAACGTGCAGATAAAATAAATAAATAAAAAGTTTACTGGCACTCGGATGTCGATTGGAAATACAATATATAGTCCTGTATTATATTCATACCCTACGCTTTACAATGGAATAATCACATTCTGTTCTCACTATCGCAACACACACACTACCCCTTTCGATGCAGCAGCAGAAAGAAATGCATATCAGCAAAAATACGTGGCATATAATGAAAAGTGTTCGTTACTTTATTCATTGCGTTTCAGGGAAAATGCATTAACCAGGAGTGTGAAAAGCAAGGAGTGCCTGCATATTGAGATGACGTGCTATCGCGAAGTCAAGGCATAAGCCAACCAAGTCATTCTGAAATTGGCTTGCCGAAAATTGTATATCAACCAAATGATGTTCAAAACTTGTACCACTTCGAAATTTTTGCAACTATTCCTTTATTTTCTTTCTCTTCTTGCCAACTCGTTCCTGATATTACGGCACTTTTTTGATGGAGTTCATGCCTAATCATGTTTGATAATGCATACCAACTTCAAGATCATTAATGGCTACTTCCCAGCATCTATTTACAGATCTAACTGTTTGCATTGATTGATTTTTTTTTTTAGATGACGAGCTTTCACGGCCAAGGCGTGCAACGACACCAGTGGATGCGCACAAGTATGTTGCAACACTTCAATGAAGGAAGGATCCCACTTGATGTTTGGTTATTGCACATACATATGCATGCACATTAGGGTGGTCCATGTCTATATGGTAAAAAAAATTTAAAGTTACTGAATTGATGTTCCACATGACTGCCCTTATTCCATTAGACACAAGAAACAATTGTGCCAAATTTTTATTGAATCGGAAAATATTTAGAGATCACTTAAACTGTTGGAATTTTATGGCCTGAGGTGAATGCCATATTGTATTCATTTCTGATTAACACGCATTACATTATTTAGTTTGTTTTCTACAATATTAGCTTTGGGTTATGTTGTTTCCAGTTCTGGATTAAATGTATTACAGGAAATCCTCGAATATCACGGGTTTCAACCAATCGCGTGCAACAAATTGTGTTCTGATTCCGTTATCGCAGGATTTCGTTTCGACCAATCGCTGTTTTTAGCTGAGATGAGTCATCGTTTGAGATGAGCATGAATGATGACTTCCCATTGCGAGTCTTGTGGTGTTTCTCGTTTTTTTTTTACTGAGCCCAAATGTTTTTACTGAGCCCAAATGTAAAGCAATGGACAAAGTTATTTGTACCAAAAGGAAGAGAAATGTTGTGATGTTGGGCGAAAATATCGAGTTGTTCCATCGTTTGGCTTGAGGAGAAAATGTGGCATCTCTACGGGCCACCATTACGGGGTCAATGATTGTCAGTTGAATCTTCCCCATTGTACTCTTCTTCATTCGTAAACCTTCATTATCCTTCAAACCTTCATTATCCTTGAAACGTAATTCCCAAACGTTCATTTTCCGACTCCGTATTCAAACCTTATTGCCAAAACACTTAATTTCCGACACCCGTATTCGAACCCCCGTTCTCGAACATATTCTCAGGCGTAGCTCATGAAACAAATTAAGGCGAAGGGATTCGTTATAGAACAGGTTTTTAACACTGCCGAGACAGATTATTCTGGAAGATGGTCATCTCATATCTTGCTCTCCAAGCAGGGAAAATTTACCTCTTCCAGTGCGTGAACGATTATCTCCCAGTATGAGCCGTGTGGCGTTTCTCGCGTACCATTTTTAATGAGCCCAAATGTGAAGCGATGGACAAAATTGTGCCAAAAAGCAGAGAAAGGTTATGACATTGTGCGAAAAGATCGAGTTGTTAATAGGTTGGTTCGAGGAGAAAATACGGCATCTGATGGAAAAAGGTGGGTATCGAATGTCTTTGTTGAGATCTAAAGATATTTAGACATCTTTTTCAAGGATATGATTTATGCTTTGATTTATATACTTGACTACTTTCCAATCTGGACAAGTTTTTGATATATTGTTACAAATCTGGAAGCTTTTTGCACACAGACAGTCAGCGGTCCCCGTAGCTCAGTTATCTCGATAAGTATGTGTTTATAGTTAGGGTCCCATCCCTTATGTCTCATGGGAATTTCATGTGTGCGCTGCGGGTTTCTTTTATAGCCAGGTTTTTTTTACATCTTTGAATCTTTCTCCCAAACCAATCAATCCTCCACCTCTCCGCACCATCGACTCCATTGCCCACGTGTTTTTGGCTGAAGGCGTGGGCTGAGCTTTCATCGCCTCAGATCAAGGCTCCGCTCCGAAGAAGGGCATGGAACGTTTCCTTCAGCCAATGGGAAGCCAGAATCCCAGAAACTACTACAGAGCCTCTTTGGTGGGGGGGGGGGCACCGAGACGCCCTGACACACCCCCCGACACGCCCCCGTCCAATGAGGCGAGTTACCTCAGGACGGACCCCTCCCACCTTATGTGCGGAATGAATAATAGTGGGGGTGATCCGGCTGACAAAAGAAGGAAGAAGCCTCGTCGCCTTGTTTGCCCTCGTTTTGTCTGCTGGGATCGTCTAGCTTTGCCTGCTGGCGTTCTCGTCTTGCCTGCTGGCATTCTCGCCTTACCTGCTGGCGTTTTCGTCTTGCCTGCTGGTGTTTTCGTCTTGCCTGCCGGCGTTCTCGTCTTGCCCGCAAGTGCTCTTCTCGTCTGGTCCGTTCTCGTGCTGGCTGGCGTCCATTGCGTCATTCCCGGTCCCTGGTGCTTGGTGCGGCAACGAAGAAAGTTTTGAGTCCCCCCCCCCCCCAGAACCAGCTCGTCTCTACCAGACCACACGAGGCGGAAAGGTGCCCGACCGAACTCTTACCCTCAGCTCGCCTTCCCTCCTGAGCTGAACGGTCAAATAAAGGCCAACCAGCCCCATTTCTTCAGGGTGTGTGTGTGTGTGTGTGTGTGTGTGTGTGTGTGTGTGTGTGTGTGTGTGTGTGTGTGTGTGTGTGTGTGTGTCTGTGGCACCCATCCTGTAAGTAGAGACTTAAGTGCCTGTGTTCATTGTAAATTGCATTTCTTTTATTCGGATAACTCTGCTCTTTGTCACCCCCCCTTCCCCATTAAAAAGAAACCCCAATTGTTAAATGTACCAGCTCGTTGTCTGTGCTTTCTACCATTGACCCATCACAGTGCGGGCTTCAGAAGGAGTAAGGCCGTTTGTGCCGTAAGTGTTCATTTGGACCGGCGTGGCTCTGGTAACTTCCGCTCGGTTACGCCGGACCCAAGTCGGTGCATGCGACTCGGTTTGGACAGTCGGCCGAGGGTGTTGCTTCCCCGGTAGCTAGACGGCGTGAGTACTTAGGTAAATTGGAATGGACAAGTGGACCCCACCTCACGCCGTCAAAATATTGGCGACCACGATCCTTTAAGTGACCCTTTGACTCAGGAGTTATCCGGGGTGACGACCTTATAATTCCGGGTGTTCGGTGGGAGACGGCCCTATTGCTCCATCTCGCGGTCATTCCTCGCCAACGAACCCGGCACCACAAAAATATGCAAAATGAGCGGTTTCTTTATTCGTGAAATAAACGAGATCTACGTGCCAGTCATTTGACCAATTATACATTGTACATGTAGTCCGGGAGCCAACCTGTGTACGAGGCTGTTTTAGGGTTGGACCTTACAGCCTCTGCTATAAAATTTTACACCCCCAGGATGTTTAGATATATGTTTGCAGTTCATGAAAACCAATGTTGGCAATTCATAAGCTCTTGCGAAAAATTTTGGCGGACGTTTTTGTTTGAGGAAGATTTGAAAAATTTGATAAAACAGCAATTGTCAATATAATTTCTAAAAAAATTAAAAAATCACATTCATGAAAAATAAATGTGAACTAAATGTAAGAATTCAATCAGTGCATTGTAAAATGACAAAAAAAAATTGCCTTTGTGGAAGTAAACCTCGTAGAAAGTACATAATTTTGTGAAAAATGCCTTAAAAATAACGTTTTTGAAGATGGCCTTTAGAACTTTTCTTATCATAGGCAGATGCTGCATTAGAATACTAATTTCTCTTAATGTGATATGAACATGGTATCCATGGCTAATTAAAACAGCAAATTTGAGTGAGTTCTATCAATTTTTAAAGAGAAAATTAACATTTTTGTCAACCAAAGTTACCCCTACCCCCAAAATCCTCTTACTCTATTGAACACAGTTCGGTTAAGGTTTGCTGGATCCAGGTTGGGTACTTCACAGTTCACTCTTCCAAAGGAAAATTCAATGGTGTTTGGAGTGACATGGCCCTGGAGCAGACATACAACAATGAAGGGAAGACATCTCTGTTCAAAGGCATATCTCAGGCACCAGCTGCTCGAGATAAATATGTGAAGACAGCACCATTTCTCACAGCTGTATCAGAGAACATAAAGTCTATGGCTAATCTAGGCCAACAGGAATCTACTCATCATGGAGAAACACATAAGCAGGCAACAGAAGAACATATGCATGTTGAGGAGATCAAGAAAGTGATATGCCAGCAGATGATAAACCCATTCCAGTGTAACAACCAAGTGGATCTGCTCAATAGAGCAACTGGTGAGAAGGATGCTTCAAAAGACTTGGTCCATGCTCAAGCTAAGGGCATGGAAGCCATTATGAAAGCAGAAGAGGTGGTCTCTATTAAGATTGAACCACTGAAGCTGGTAACTTTCTCCTCACAGAAGAAATCAAACCCATCAAGGAAACAGAGTTTAATCAGGATCTATCAAGATGAGACTGCAGCTACACGTGTGCTGTGTTTCTATCGAGATGCCGACCCAGTCACAAGACAGATTGCATTTTCCCATGAGTGGACAGACTACCCATCATCCCTGTTTGAGGTTGATCCACGCTTAGCACAGGGGGTTGTAATGTGCGCAAAGGCAACAAGTCTGATTTCGTGGCAGTGCTAATTGCTGAAGCTGAGCAGGATGTTGTTTTACAGCTGCCATCATTACCACAGAGTGACCTATACACAGTTTATCTGGTAGACACAATGGCATTTGTAAATAAATACCAAAAAATGGGTGTGAAAACATTTGGTGAACTTCCCCAGCTGTATCTTCGCAAGCTCCTGCAGTTGAAACCTGAAATGTGCAACTGTGTCAACATCATTGGTGATCAGTATGATTTTGATGATACCCATACTTTGAAGGGTGATGAGCAGCAGAGGAGAAACCAGACAGACCAGGCAAGACAATTCTCACCATCCAAGAGTCTAGAAATTCCGGACTGGAATTTACTCATGAAGAATCCAAGAAATAAAGGAAATCTTCAGAACTTCATTGGCACTTCCCTTTGTGAGAGTCCTGAAGCTATTCCGGATGGAGTGACCATCATTCTTGGTGGTATGATGGAAAACAAAGGTCACACTCTTTCCATCACATCAGCATCAAGTTCAGTTCTGGACTTACCTTGTGAAGAACATGAAGAGGCAGACACAAGGATTATTGCTCATCTTGCATATTGTGTGGAATATCTTGATCACCATCGAGCTGTTGTGCATGCAACAGATACAGACATAATTATGCTGTGTATATATCACTTCTGCTGCTTGAACACATTGCAAGAACTCTGGATACAACGGCAGAATCAATACCTACCTATTCATGAGCTGGTAGAAGTGTTGAGCAAGAAGTACCAGAAAATCCTCTTGATGTCGCACTACACTTCTGTGCACATATGTGTTGTATGGATGTGACACAGTGAGCTACCCATTCAGAAGGGGAAAAGAAGAGGTCAGGTCAGGTATGGGAGCATGTGCCAGAACAGCGCGTCGCTGCGTCCACTCGCCGGTACTCCAGGGGCCTCCATCTGGCCATCCCCCAGGCAGATGCCAGGCCCATCCCCCATCTCCTTGAGATGATGGTCAACCTGCTGCAACCATGAGGCACGTGGTCGGCCCACTGGCCTCCTCCACTCATGAGACTCCTCGCTGAGAGAATCTGGTGAGCAGGATCAGCGTCAGGAAAACGAGCCACATGTCCATACAGCCGCAGCTGACGCTCACGGACTATGCAGGTAACAAATCTCATCCGAGTCTCTCTCAGCAACCGCTCGTTGGACACAAAATCCGACCAGCGATAGCCAAGGATTCTTCGAAGAGACCTGGTACCAAAGGAATTAAGTCTCTGTCTCAGATCCTTGGTCAAAGTCCAAGTCTCGCACCCATAGAGCAAGACTGGAAGTACCAAGGACCTGAAGACTCGGACTTTCGTCCTCCCGCACAGGTACCGGCAGCGCCACACCCCATGATCCAGTGAATCCATGACTCCCCAGGCCCGACCCAGACGTCTATTGACCTCCGGCTCACAACCTGCGGAGACATGAATATCACTGCCAAGGTAAGTGAATCTATCCACGACCTCAACATCCTCACCACAAACGGACACAGACAGGACAGCAGCATCCAAGATGTCACCGAAAGCCTGGATCTTAGTTTTGACCCAAGAAATCCGTAATCCCAACGGCTCCGACTCCTCATTCAGCACCTCGAGGGCCCCCAAGAGGATGTCTAAAGTCTCCGCAAAGATGACTGCATCATCTGCAAAATCAAGGTCCGAGATCTTGACATTGCCAAACGATGCACCGCAACTTGATCTCTCCGACATCCTCCCTAAAATCCAGTCCATACAAGTGCTGAAAAGTGTGGGGGGCAAGTACACATCCCTGACGAACTCCAGTAACAACTGGAAATAAGTCAGAGATGGTACCACCACACTTCACAGCACTCTCAGTACCAGAGTAGAGTTCAGACATCAGATCGATCAGTTTTGGTGGCACCCCACGAAGACCAAGAATCCTCCAGAGGACATCCCGATTCACTGAATCGAGACGCTTTACAGAGATCAACATAGGCTGCAAGCAGCCCCTGCCGAAACTCTCGTCTGCGTTCGGTGAGGACACGAAGGGCAAGGATACGGTCAATCGTTGACCTCTTTGGTGTAAAGCCTGACTGCTCTGGACGCTGGTGCTCAAGCAGATGGTGGCGAACCCTATCAAGAATTATCCGAGCAAAGACCTTGCCCGGCACTGAGAGCAGCGTCACCCCTCGGTAGTTGTTGCAGTCTTGGCGATCACCCTTCCCTTTCCAGAGAGGGACAACAAGGCCCCTCTTCCAGTCAGTTGGGATGATGCCTGTGTTCCTGTGAAAAGAAGAGCGGCACAGGTTTCTCTGGGACTGATAGGAAACCTTCCCCACCTTGTTGATTTTGGAAGAGATAGTGAAATGGCAGCAACAGAATGTGTCATTGATGAGGCCAGAGTATACTGGACTGCTCTGTATGGCCAAAAAGGGTTCAGCTGTTTGGATACCCTCAGGCAGCATATGTTTGTCTCTTCAAAATTAGACCTTAGGTCACTGCCAGCAACAGAAGATGCGTTTTACTTCCTTGTTTTAAGAGCATTGTATCAATTGCTTCTGTATAGACGTGCACATCTCAGTGACCGAGCACTTCCCCCAGCCACAACATTTGGCAGAACCCTTATCAATGGAAAACTGGTCCCAATTCTCATGTCTAAGCCAGCCAAGCCAAACATAGACAAAACGGTGTCTTGCATGTGCAAATTATCCAAATGTCTGAAACGATGTTCATGCAAAAAGGCTGCTGTGCCTTGCTGAGTGACATGCATATGCCTTCGTCAGAGAGGTTCATGTGGTGGAGTTGTTTCAGAGAGTGACTCTTCCTCTGAAGAGGATGTTTCATGTCACAATATTGTGTTAATCCATTTCTAATTTTATCTTCCTTAAAACCATGGCATGTAAAAGTATGTTCTTGTTCCTGACCCCATTGATAGTCAAGCATTTCTGAGTTGCATAAATCTTTTGTTGTTTGACATATAACCTTGTCAATTGTAGGTAGGTTAAATCACCAATTGTGATATAGGAAATGAACTCCTCTTTAATAGGAGGGGTCATTTGTGTATATAGGTTTAGTGGTTATGATTTTAGGACAATATGAATTACCCATACCCCCATCCTACATCTTCGCTTTTGCCAACATTTTGTTATCAGAGGGGGCTCGCATAAGTGTTGACTGTGTTGTTGCGCAAGAGTTTCACCATTGCCAACATTGGTTTTCATATACTCAAAGGGTGTCTCTTTATGAAAATCAACACAAAAATTTTATAGCAGACCGGGCAATTTTTTTTTTAATTTTGATCGGTTGGCTCCCGGACTAATGGTATTACTAACCCTCAGAATTTGGACTTTGTTTTTATCAGTGAAACCATACACATTTATTGATCGGTTTTATTCATATTCTCAACCTTTGTTATATCTTTTAAGCTCATGGGTTCTTTTGAAATGCCAAGATCCCCACTTTCTACATTATTCTCATATTTTGTTATACTTTGAAACTCTTTCACAGTCCCTTTCCTGTGGATAAAGATGCGTTAAGATACTCCAGAGAAAGCATTTATTTTCAGTATTTTTAATATTAATGATTGCCCTTTTATTCTTTATATCCTTAGATATCAATATAAGAAGAAGCCTTTCAGCAGAGTGGATTTTAGAATATTAAGATCGATATATGAAACATTCCCAATGTTGAACCCACAACCTTGTTGTTCTTCAAATTCAAATCGAATCAGCTCTTCAAAGATCGGAGATTTAAGGAAGCCATCAATTGATGTAATAAGGTGTGGTGGATTTGTTCTCATATTTTTCTTCAATAACATTATCTTCTCTTGAGAAGGTAAAGGAGGCTCCAAGATATATTTTGAATGATTTATGCTTTTTATCCCCCGCCGTGTGGCGGAAGGGGGATATTGTTATCACCCGGGTCGTCCGTCCAGCTATTCGGCTGTCCGTCCGTCCATCCGGATGGCTGGGCGTCAACATTTATAGCTGTGAGTGCGATAACTCATAAACTGTTCGCCATATCGATTTGAAATTTGGGTCACACATGTACCACCTGAAAAGGAAGAACCCTATTGATTTTGGGCGTGGCTGGATCCAAGATAGCCGACTGGGGCGGTCGTCCTGCTGGCTGGCGGGGCGTCAACATTTATAGCTGTGAGTGCGATAACTCATAAACTGTTCGCCATATCGATTTGAAATTTGGGTCACACATGTACCACCTGAAAAGGAAGAACCCTATTGATTTTGGGCGTGGCTGGATCCAAGATAGCCGACTGGGGCGGTCGTCCGGCTGGCTGGCTGGGCGTCAACATTTATAGCTGTGTGATAACTCATAAACTGTTCGCCAAATCGATTTGAAATTTGGGTCACACATGTACCACCTGAAAAGTAAGAACCCTATTGATTTTGGGTGTGGTGGGATCCAAGATGGCCGACTGGGGCGGCCATCTTGAAAAATATTTTTTCGCCATATCGTTTTGAAATTTGGGTCACACGTGTACCACCTGAAAAGGAAGAACCCTATTGATTTTGGGTGTGGCCAGATCCAAGATGGCCAACCATCTTGAAAAAAATGTTTTTTGTAATAAATGGAAAACCGCTTATTTGATTTCAATGGCAGGGGATTCCCCATCTCTGATGGTATATTTCAACATTCTACTAACAACCTTGATAATTGAATCCTTTGAGATATGAATCTCTT
The DNA here is from genome assembly GCF_056783735.1 of Eptatretus burgeri. NCBI lineage: Eukaryota > Metazoa > Chordata > Myxini > Myxiniformes > Myxinidae > Eptatretus > Eptatretus burgeri. The sequence continues at coordinate 30,346,391 of NC_140966.1, read as the reverse complement.
TCCAAATAAATCTTTTACTAATATTCAATCTTATAAGTTTTACCTCTATCCGATCTTTAAAACATCTTTGAAGAGTTGTTTCAAATGGTTTTGTTTGTGACATCTCTCTCTAATCCAATTTTCTTCGTGTTTCTCTTCAAGTTTCTCTCAATGGTGTTTACGTGTTTTTATGATTGAATGTGTTTTTTAAAACTCCTTTAAGACATCCTTAGAGCAGACATCACTGTTTTGTTTTTCGTTCAAATGGAGATATTTGTCTGAAAAGATTGAATGTGTTTGTTAGTTTGAAGGTGTTTTTTTTAACTTATAATCATGATTACAAATGTCACAGTGCATTGTATTCACCATTTATAATTCTTTTATTTGCTGGTATAAGTGCGGCTGGAGCATTGACGGCAAGTATTTCAGCAGCGGTGAAAACTGCCAACGAAAGAAAGGCTCAAATGCAGGCTCAAAAAGAGTTGGAGAAACAAATTAATGGATGTGGTGTAATTGTAGATTTTGATGAAAAACTTGAAAGCCTCACTGATAAAGTGAGATTGTGAGTTGGAGATGTGCTTTCTTCGGTCACACAAGCTGGTGTAAAATGAACTAAAAGGGGTAATGGATTATATCTTTCTCATAAATAAATGAACATTAATGGAGTTTTTGTCAGGTCAGGTCAGATTGGATGTGCAAGTTGCTACAGGTACCATGTAAACCTGGACTAGCCTGCTTCATTGTCAGGTTTTTGGTGAATAAACCGTCTTCCCCACCAAGTTTCATGGTGAGGAGGGTGTGTGATATGGACACCCAGCAGGATTAAAAACAAAACCTATCAAAGGGTGGAGGAGCTCCTTGTGAGCCAATGGCCATCCATATCTAGTGCCCAACTGTGTCTGCGGTCATCCTCCTGCAGTTGGGTTACTTTATATTAGGAGGTTGGTGGCAGGATTTGCACTCCGGCCCCCGTAAAACCCTTCATACCCCGAAACATATGAAAAGCACAAAAAAAATCTGAAAAACCACAACGTGGGAGTACCTCCGGTGCTGCTGCCCTTCACAGGGCAGCTCACCAGATGATGGGATTGGAGCAAAGCCTTCGGGACCACCAATCTTTGATGATAGGAGGGAAACCACGGGGTTACCTTCCTGGGTCAGACTGTGGTAGTATGTGTCGGGGTGGTGCTGAGGTGTCGTCCACCAGACAGCGGTCTCCTTGGGTTAACCTGAGGTGGTCCCTTTTAGTGGGTGCCTGGAATGTCCTACCCCAAAGAGAGGATGATTTCCTGTCTCTGTTATCATCTGAGCTCAAGCGTTTGGGCATCGGTATTGCAACACTCTCTGAGTTTCGGAGACCGGGTTACGGTGAGATCATGGAGGGTGGTTACACCTACTATTGGTCTGGTCACTCTGGTGGTTACCATGCCCAAGGAGTTGCTGTAGCTGTGTCCAATAAGCTGACTCCAATAATAATTGAGGTAACACTGGTCAACACGCGCATTATGAGACTCAGGATTTGTCACTCCTTGGGTGTCATTTTCCTGGTCTCTGGATATGCTCCGACTGAGGCGAGTGATCTCACCATGAAGGGCACATTCTATGCCATGCTCGAGTCTGTGCTTGATCAGTGCCTGAGGCGAAATACTCTTCTTGTCTTGGGGGATTTTAATGCATCGACTGGAACTGATAGGGATGGTTATGAGATATGTGTTGGTCCCCATGGGTCTGGAACTGTGAAGCAGAATAGCACTAAGTTCCATGACTTTCCAAGAAGTCATGGACTTAGGGGGGCTGGTTCATGGTTTTCGCACCCACAGGCTCATTGCTGGACTTGATATTCCAACGCTGGTGGTGTGGCAAAGGAGATTGACCATGTTATGTGCTTGTTGATGATCGCTGGAGGATGATCCATAACTGCAGGGTTGACCGGAGTGCACAGTTCCTCAATCCTGACCACAAGCTTGTTGTCGCAAGTCTGAAGTTGCAGATTAAATCCAGGGGAATGGTACCATCCCAGCCTAGACTAGACGTTGGCAAGCTCAAGGAAGAGAAGGCAGCTGAGGAGTTTGCGAAAAGGCTGAGTGGATATTTGGGGGTCTGGGTGCTTTTGGGGGATCCTGAAGAGTTGTGGAGTGCCTTCAAGATCACCGTCCTTGATGTTGCCGGTGGAAGTCTGAGAGCTCGCTGTCGGGTGAAGAAGAATTTTGTCTCGCAAGGGACACTGGATACCATTGACCAGTCGCAGGGCCATGCTAAATGGCAGAGCTGAGCTGTTCAGGGCATAAAACTGTACGTGCACTGAGGGTGGCAAGGAGGCCTATGTGTGAGGTATTTGTGGGGGGGGGGGGGGGGAAGGGTAGAGCATCACCTGTGGTCAAGTGATTCTCGTCCTGCTTACAGGAGAATTCGCGCATTGCGCTCCTCCAAGCCCATCCCTCGGTGTACTGCAGTTAGAGCAGAGGGTGGTGGGCTCTTGACAGAGGAGTCCGAAGGGAAGGTCTGCTGGGCCAGTTATTTTGAGCGGCTATACCAGGCTGATCCACCAGCTGTTGAGTTGGATGTCGGGGGTGTTACAATCCCTATTGCTGAACCTCCAATCAACTGTGGTCCACCTTCGTTTGTGGAAACACAGGCTGCGGTGAACCGGTTGAAATGGGGTAAAGCTCCTGGGATCTGTGGTGTCCATGCTGAACTTCTAAAGGATGGTGGAAATGCTGTACTCGTGACGTTACATGCAGTTCTGTGCTTTGCCTGGAACACAGGCATCATCACAACTGACTGGAAGCAGGGCCTTGTTGTTCCTCTCTGAAAAGGGAACGGTGATCGCCAAGACTGCAACAACAACCGAGGGGAGATGCTGCTCTCAGTACCGGGCAAGGTCTTTGCTCGGAGAATTCTTGACAGCGTTTGCCACAATCTGCTTGAGCACCAGCGTCCAGAGCAGTCAGGCTTTACACGAAAGAGCTCAACGATTGACCATATCCTTGCTCTTCGGGTCCTCACCGAATGCAGACGAGTTTTTCGTAGGGGCTGCTTGCCGTCTTTGTTGATCTCTGTGAACCGTTTGATTCAGTGAATTGGGAGTCCTCTGGAGGATTCTTGCTCTTCGTGGGGTGCTACCAAAACTGATCGATCTGATGTCTGAACTCTACTCTGGTACTGAGAGTGGTGTGAGATGTTGTCATACCATCTCTGACTTATTTCCAGGTGTTGCTGGAGTTTGTCAGTTGTGTGCACTGGCCCCCACACTTTTCAACACTTGTATGGACTGGATTTTGGGGAGAATATCGGAGAGGTCAAGCTACGATGCATAATTTGAGAATGTCAAGATCTCTGACCTTGATTTCCAGATGATGATCATCTTTGCGGAGACTCTAGATATCCTTTTGGGGGCCCTCGGGGTTCTGAATGAGGAGTCAGAGCTGCTGGGATTACGAGTTTCCTGCATCAAAACTAAGATCCAGGCTTTCAATGACATCTGGGATGCTGCTATCCTGTCTGTACCTGCTTGTGGCAAGGATGTTGAGGTTACGGAGAGATTCACTTACCTTGGCAGTGATATTTATGTCTCTGCTGACTGTGAGCCAGAGGTCAACAGACCTCTGTGTCGGGCCTGGGGAGTCATGGATTCATTGGATCATGGGGTGTGGCGCTTGCGCTACCTGTGCGGGAGGACGAAAGTCCGAGTCGTCAGGTCCTTGGTGCTTCCAGTCTTGCTCTGTGGTTGTGAGACTTGGACTCTGACCAGGAATCTGAGACAGAGACTTAATTCCTTTGGTACCAGGTCTCTTTGGAGAATCCTTGGCTCTTTCTGGTTGGACTTTCTGTCCAACGAGATTTTGCTGAGAGAGACTCAAATGAGATTTGTTACCTGCATAGTCTATGAGTGTCAGCTGCGGTTCTATGGACACGTGGCTCGTTTTCCTGGCGCTGATCCTGCTCACCAGATTCTCTCAGCGAGGGAGCCTCGTGAGTGGAGGAGGCCAATGGGCTGACCCCGTGCCTCCTGGTTGCAGCAGATTGATCAGCATCTCAAAGAGATGGGGATGGCCAGATGGAGGCCCCTGGAGTACCGGTGGAAAGTGGACGCAGCGACGTGCTGCTCCGGCACATGCTCCCATACCTGACCTGACCTGACCTGACCTGACCGGAACCAGAAGGCACGTGGTGCGATCGGTGGGTAAATTGAACTATGTGGTGGATGTGATGAGCACTCCCTCGATCTTCAATGGGCATAAATAATGTCCTGCACCAAAGCGTCATCTCCAATCCGGAGGCCTCAGCCCAGCGACTTTGTCAAAGACAAAGATTACATGATATACTGCTTTGCCTTGCACTTCAAATTAATGTAGGGATATCACGATCCTGGAGTATGCGCTTCCACCCACTGGTGTCCTTTGCTGATGATGTCATTCCTTTGGAGTTCCATGCTGACATTACCTAAGATGCCGTTACTCGTAAAACATCAGAAAGTTGAGCTGACTGTCACTGAAGCTCCTGCCAAACACGCCCCAACAATCGCCCCTCTTTCAAACCTCTTGCAGCCATGGTGGCCATAATTATATGCAACCAGACCTGTGCATCATTTTATACATTACCTTAAGCATGCTGGGATGTTGTTTGCTTCATTCACACATGGGCTGCACCTGTGTGGAAGTCATTGCTTTCAATCTACTTATCTTTCATTTACTTAGGTGTTCCCATTTTTTTTGTCCCCGGCCTTTATACGTCGTGGAAAAAAAAATGGAACTCCAAGGTATATAAATGTATACATAATTCTTCTCAGCCCGGGACTCAAACCAAAGAACCTCATGGCTTACACGGCAACAGCCCACTGAGCTTCTTTCAGAACCCGTCTCCAATGACGGGAAAATATATATGTATGCAGTACATACACTCTCTGCTATTAAAAAAGCAACGGTCTCCCTGAGCAAATTTTAAAGTCCGTGATACTAGTCTGTGGGTCATTCAAAAATCACACTGATTACAATATTTACCAATCCATTGTAATGTCACATCTGTCATAAAATAGGATGAATCAAATGATGAGAAAACTTCAAGCAGTCTTCCATTAGCCATGTTGCAAGGCTCTTTAACATGAAGAGCAACTTGTGTACCTCAGACATTATCAAGCCACTGAATCAACGAGTGATATGCAAAGAAGTGAACTCCCCAGGTTAACGACTCCCACTCAGGACCGATACATTATGTATCGGTCATGCATTGCTCGTGGAGAGGGGGAGTGATCTGAAACTGTTGCAGTAGTGTACACACATGACTGATCATTTTCATGCTACAGGTGCTGCCTTAAAGAATCCATCTCGTGACAGTTTCTCATGTGTTTTGTACTGCTCTCCTCTCTGGGCTGGTGCTCCCGCCTCTCACCTTTCTCGGCTTCATGCTGTGGAAACCAAGGCATTTAGGATCATTGGTATCTCCCGCGATGAGGCTGTCTTTGGGTCTCTCACTCTCACCGCAGGCAGGTCAGTGGTCTTTCTGTCTTCCACCATCTCCTCTCTGTCCTCGCTCCCCCCCTGCTCTCTCTGTGATCTGTCCCCTACATTTTTCCACAGGGCACTCAAAGTCCACCAGCAACCCCCTTCTGGAAAACTACCAAAATCAAGAATAACTGCTCACCCTCACTCTTTCATTCCTCTTTTTTCCTGCCTTTGGAACAAACTCCCACACACTTTTCAATCCCACTCTTCCCTCCAGGCCTTCAAAACAGCCGTTCACCACCACCTCTTATCTTCCCTCATTCAAAGCCTCAATTTTTTTTTCTACCCCCGTTAATCCACCCCATACCCACCTCCTTCAAATTCCTTGCTTTCTTTCGTGAAAGTCCCTGAAATGTAAGGACCTGAAAGTCCAGGTAGTGTCCATCTTGTTTTCCCTATGTACCAAGCCCCATCCCTCTCCCTTCCACAGATCTCTTCATGTCTGTGTTCTCCCCTGTTTTTTTCCTTTCCTCTCCCACCCCTCGTCTCCTGCTCCCCTTGTACGTTCTGTGCGTTAGCACTCCTACGAGCGTCGACGGTGTATACAATTTTTTTTTTGTCTTGGCAAACAATTTGTAACAATGCAATCAGTATCTGGTGGTACCTTGCTTCTTTCCACAGTGCATTTAACACCAGTGACAGCCTGCCTATTTATCTATACCTGAAATGCACTGTTGCAAAGATCTTTCAAATCTTAAGTCATGTCTGGGTGTTCACTGTTCGTCCAGTGCCTTCATTTTCTCATGCTCTGAACAGTGTAGAAACCACTCGATCTTTGCATTCAACAGATGTTGTGGATATGGTTGTTTCCCCCTTTGTGTTTGGACACTGAAATGGTTCTGTGCCCATCACTGTCTTGAAGACCACTTCTGGTCTGAACGTTGTGGAATTCACCAAACCATTGTATGATTTTGTTATCTCGAGTAGCTGCCTTGTAAAGAGCGATGTTTGTTTTCAACATCCTGATGAGCATCCTGCAGTTAGTGGCTCTGTTCTAATTCTCCAGCTGCATGGGTTACTTTTCCAGTGGCCTCAGTAATAAGCACAAATTAATTGGTGTTTTGTTCTTTGACCAAGTGTGGCAATTCTGCAAACTTAATCACAGCTAATGCAGTGACCTTCATTATCAACAAGTTTGACCACATCTAACTTTATCTGATCTTGACTTTAACCTTATCCAATATATTTAGCTGTTCTGCAGCAGTCTTTGGATGATATGTGGAGGAAGTGCTGACCAAGTGAGAAGATATATTCATATTGGGTTTCTCTTTTTTTTTTTCTTTTCTTTTTTTAATGTGTAGATTCTATTGCTTCTGCTGGATTGGTGGCCAGGTTCAGAGCACAAAGTTGTACATGTCATTGTGGAGGAGTTTTTCTACATTTTTGTCTGAGATATCTGCCTGGGTTGGCACTCAATTCCTTCACATGACCTGATGGATGAATACAGCAGAGTTGCATGAAAAAATAACTCGTGGAGATGTCGAGTTGTCATTACATTTCACTCTAACGTTTACGATTGCTTGTTTAGCTGCCAGAATATATTTCATGACTGCGTTGTGTTTTTTAACATCCTGGAGATGCGGAAGCAGATAGCACTAAATATGCTTTGTTGTATCCCACATAATGGATTTGTACAAGGTCGTTGTGACAGGACTCCAGTTTCATCTTCAGGTGTTGTCTCGTGAATCTTGATGGTGTTTCTTTGAATACATAATATTTTAGTACCTTGTGGTATCGACTCAGCAGATTGTCCATGCCCATTGTTTTTATTTTAACAAATTTAGGTTGTATATTCGTGACAAGTTATTCAAAGGTCCCATTTTATCCGTGTATTGCACATTTTTTTCCTGAAAAATGTACTTGCTGCAATATTATTTTGATACTGGGCTTCTTTTGCTCTCAGCATACGGCAGTCGTCACCAACTCTCGCTTTATCTCCATATCATCGTCCTTTTCATCGATTCTCTGAAAAGTATTTCTTAATCCAAATGTTGCAATTCTTACAAAAAAATTATGTTTTTTTTTGTGATGTCTTTTCTCCAAAATGTGCACACTTCCCTGAAATTACAAGTCTCTGACTACTCTTCCACTTACATTGATGGTTGGTGGTCCATAAAATGGGATGTTGCAGCTGCAGGGTAGGTAGGTTTATGTGAGATGTGAAGGATTAATCGTGATCTTTGTGCCAGAAGAAATCTGCCACAGGCTCATTAAATTGGGATTGGTTTCTGTCGTCAACTGACAAATGTTTCCATGCGATCACACCACCTGCCGTGGCCAACATTCCTTGCTGTGAGGGCCGCTAGGGATATTTTTATTCCATGAATTAAACCCTGTTTTAATTTCTTTTCATGTTCCTTTTTAGCAAATTGCACACTTGTGCAAATGTGAGAAATGTTTTGTCTTTTGGCCTCCGGCAACAGGTTCTGTTGGCCTCACTGCATGACAGAGTCCATGATGGAAAAGATATTGGCCTATACTTACCACAAAACATGTTGAAAAGTGTTGATGGCACATTTACCTTTTGATTACTTATGACAAACATCAACCTTTCCTCAAGTTAATTTCTTCTGCTGGCCCCTCTACGCCCACCATTTCGGCCTGTGTTTTCCCATATGGCAGCCCGATTTGGTACCACTATGCCAATTTGTGTGTGAATCGAGCTGCATTTCGAGCTGTGGCTCTTTTTGTTTTTATTGTCTGATGTTTTTAGATCATGTGCTTTAAAAAGGAAGTGCCACACTTCCATCATCTACATCTTCCATAACGACTCCCATATGCGAGTATGTACCGAGCATGTAGCAATGAAATGTTTCTCACTGATTGGTTACCCTATTGTAATTCACTCTTTTAATATGGCTGTGGTTGATGAATTAAGCACATTTCTTGGTTCATCAGTGTTATGTACAATATAAACCCTTTCAGGAAAATTTAGTAAAATACAAGCAAGTTCAGGGTAGCTCTGATGATAACGTAATTTCCATTGAGCTGTCTTATCTGAGTTTAACCCCTGACAGAATCAACAAAATGAAAAAAAGAGGGGCTGCCATTCTGATGCTGTGCTTGCAGGGGACCCTTGCATGCCGTATTGAAATCGGGGGTGCTTCCTGCATTTAGATTAACATTTAAGATTTGCTTCCCATGGTATTCTGGAGGAGGTCATCATTTTCGTACTCGTGCCATCATTGTTAAAGCAATGTGCAGTAGATATTTAATTTGATCATGTTAAAAAGTAAGAATAAAGTTTGGTACAGTACATCGAAAATAAGTACATTGAGAGGAGTATGGTAATTTAATTGGGTGTCATACGACACGGGCACGATTGGCCCAAATAGCCTTTTGAGTTTCTTTAAGTCCTTGCATAGCCTTGTACATGGTTTATTTTTCAAAAGATGTGGGACATTTAATTGACAAGAGAATGTAGATTTGACAGCTGTGTTGATGTCCTCCACAAAGAACAGTGCACTCCAAAAATACTGTCTCATGTCTATTACTCATTGAAGGCATTTTGTTAACTACAATACAAATTCCTGTTTTATGCGAATTTTAAGAAGACCTTCATTTGCCAACTAGCTTGCCACATTTGAAGTTGTTGCATGGCAGAGCCTGCATTTAGCAAGTCGCACATTGTCCTCTGGATTCTGTTCACTGGTTGTGCCTTGTTACCTCTGCCACCGAAGGTGTATGGAGGTTGTTTTCACGTTTGTCTGTCTGCCTGTCTGGATTTCTCCGTGAGCAGGATATCTCAAAAAGTTATGGAAGGATTCGGACGAAATTTGGTGGACATGTTGGGTGACAATGTGGGTGGACAGGTTGGGTGACAATGATGAATTGATTAGATTTTGGTGAAGATCTGGATCCATATACAAGAATTTTTTTTTATTTCTTTAAGTGATTCTTCACCATTGAGAGATGGGGCCAAAAACGATATGTATCACAATATCTCAAAAAGTTATGCACGAGTTATGACAAAACTAGGTCCAAAGTTTTTCCCGCTTTTCCAACATGGCTGCCACACCATGTGACCTGTGATGGCATAATTATCATTATAATATTCTACATGAGTAGTCGCACCAATGGTGAAAATTTCGTCTCAATCCGACAAGCAGTTGCGGAGAAAAACACAAAAGTTGTTCACGGACAGACAAGACAGTCAGACAGTTCGTCGGTCAGTCAGACAGACGGATGCAAATGCATTCCCCTCTCCTTCGGCAAGGGTAAAAATAATGCATTGCAAAGTGTACCGTCCTTCGGATGGAGTTTTTGGTGCCAGGCTAGACAGCTCAAAGATAAGTGCACTTTCACCACCCCGAGATAATTTCAATTAATTTCACTCAAATTTGGCCCAACCTTAAAGGTCCCCTGACATGCAAAACTTTATGCTTATTTATTTATATATTAACTTGACCTTCCTCGTGAAGAAATCACCAATGTTTTTTTTTTAATCAAAAATGGGATAATGAGAGCAATATTTCGATCATTTATTGTGCTTTTCACAACTTGCTATGCCCTGCCCCTAAAAAAGTTGACCAGCAAATCGCAGCGTTGACGTCAGATACAGAAAGAAACTCGCACAAAGTGGATTGACTCGAGATCTCTAGAGTCTAGACCAGCGTTTCTCAACCTTTTTACCCTTGTGGAATCCTTGAAATAGTTTTCATGTCTCAGGGAACCCCTGCAAAAAATTTTTATTATATACCATTATTAATATCTAGCTCTTTTATATTTTTATCGTAGTTCACGTGGTAAATATAATATTTTTTTCGGATACCTGGTTTAAGGAAAAAATGACCCCCTTTTTGTCAAATTTATTGGCAATGAAAAAAAACATACTGCTCGTTTATGAGACCTCACACCGAGGTTTTAATTCACAAAAAAAAAACTTTTAAATAAAAAAAAACTTTTAAATAAATAAAAAAAAACACACCTCATGTAACTTGATAAACAAAACTTAAACAAATAAAGCTGAAGCAATAAAGGTAAACATAAGAACTAACACAGAGACAGAGACAGAGACAGAGACAGAGACAGAGACAGACAGAGACAGAGCGCTAGGAAGCACAGAGAAGATAGATGGACACCGTGCATGCGTCCCGTACTTGAGTCAGTCACTCAATGATACACGAATCCGCCGCGTACAGGACGTCCACTAACCAGTGAGGGCGGTTTCACACTGGTGCCATATAGACATCATTAAATACATTCCCTATGGTTGTTATAATTGTAAATAATATAAGAGGTTGAAGCCTCTATTATAATAACAAGGAGTTTCCAACAATATGCCGTACGTGTATAGTAAAATTACGAATATTAAATCAAACAAAAGCAACTCAAAAATACATTAGCCTATTTATTACTGTTTCTCGCGGAACCCTTAGCGACCTCTTGCGGAATCCTAGGGTTCCGGGGAACCCCGGTTGAGAAACACAAGTCTAGACTGGTCCGATAAATCCGTCGTCTGTCCCACTCGGCCGATAAATCCGTCGTCTGTCCGACTCGGCCAATAAATCTGACATGCTGTAGCTTTTATTTATTATTCTCTTTTTTTCATTATTTTCTACTGGTGCTACATTGACGACAGTAGGAATAAAATAAATAAAAATGCAACATAACGTCAGATTTATCGGACTACTCGAGACAATTGTGTCACAAGGCGTGTTCTGCACACAAGTTTTCATCGTATCCGGACAGCGAGATTGCTTCGTTTTATGCGCGGAGAGATACGGCCGATGACATGCGCCGGCCTTGTTTGTGATTAATTCGCCGCGGAGCAACATGTCCGCTGCGCTGTTCACGTCACCTCACTAAAATATTTCTGATATCCAGCAATGTGCAAGTCAAATTTACATTATTGAATTACGAATAGGATTTAGTCTAACCAGTTGTTATTGCCAAGTCTTCCTTCGATGTCCTCCCGATCATCATGAACTCCGGAAATTTCATCACCATTTTTCTCTGCTTGTCCTGCTTCGGGCTCGAACTGGTAAGGCCGTATTTCATTTCCAGCTGCCTAAACTTCACCTCCCGCGACTACGTTACCCGACAATTCTCCATGTGATTCAGTCCAAAATCCTTCATTTCTCTCACACTCACTGTCGTTACCAGACAAGTGAAAGTCCATGCCATCTATTATTCAAAACCAAATGTTCGATTTTTTTTAAAGCAGAAATGTACGAAGCGATTGAGTCGACCAATCAAATGTGGAAACACACAGAAAGCCAATACAATCACGTAGACCACCAACCCAAGTAATTAACGTGCAGCCTTTGTAATCCTGTAGTTGATGTCATGTGGGTTACGCCCCTTTCACGAGAATTTTTAGGGGCATTCCCGAAGAGGTTTGTTTTTTTAATTTTACAGAAATGAGTATTGTGAAAAAACATTGTCAGACCTGAAATCACGAAAAGCTCCTCTAGGACATATATAAATGAAATTTCAGTACTTTTGCATGTCAGGGGACCTTTAAACAAATTGCAATACAGATGTAAACTAGCCGGGAGGCAACGATGGTTCACGGGCATTATTGAACAATGCCACGACAGGTACAATTGAGTTAGTGGAAGCTTTTGAGGAAGCCCAACCGTAAAAATCTATCTCTTCCGTCAAAATTGACCAAATAAAATCGGATTTTTTATATGTTGTACTTATGGACATTACGCACAAAAAAGGAAATTGTACTTATGGACATTACGCTTCCAGGAAATGAAATTGAGAGAAAAAAAAATCGAGGAAAAAAATAATAATAAATAAATAGTTCAAGTGGGCGTGGCTCCACCCACAAAGGGCGTGGGACGCCCCTCATACAAAAAGACACTAGACCATGATATATAGCTTGTGTCCAAGTTTCATCAAGATCGCATGAAACGTCATGGAGCTACGCTCTGGAGAGAGTCACAAACAAACAGACAGACGGACAGACAGACACAACGAAAATAGTGGTCACTGCTGGCGCCCGCGAACCAACTATTTTGTGGCTCATGAAGTCTATCCTCTGAGAGTTGATACAGCTTACTCTGCTGCACTCACCACACTTGTATGTACAGTCCTGGCCATGCTTTCTCCAGCTGCACCTTGATGAAAGTCAGTTTTACACTTGCAGCAGATAGCTCTGTCACACAGCTTGTGCTGTTGGGTGTTTGGCAAGGTTGGACAAGATGACATTCACTTTGCTACAGTCCTCAGTCTTGTGGAATCATGTCAGCGAGTAGCTCTTCTTTTCATTCCTGGACTTTATCATACACTTCCAGAGTGGTATTACGCAGATACTTCTTCTTCATCTATTTTTGTATGAAACACATAGCTGTGGGTAACATTTGCTGGAGGCACGACTGTGCTGCTGATGCATGGCCCTTTTGTTGGTTAGAGCAGCAATTTGTAATTTGTCCAGGGTTCCTGAGATAGCTCACCTACTCTTCACGAAGAACGCCGTGGGATATTTAACGTTCACCCTTAATTGAAGCCTGGTATGCCTGTTCCTTGAGAGAGTGTTGCATTCATTTTAAAATTCTTCACTTGAGCAATAGCAATACCCATGGCAATTTGGTGTCCATTAAAAACTGAAGCAAAATGATGGTGCATTTAGTTCTTAGACCTATCTGTAGTGGAAAGTGCTATTCTTGGTCCAATTGCTTGCATTATTGACTGTCCAATGGATGCGATCTTTGGTTGAATATCTGTACGGTCGGTCCAATGAAGTTTCCAAGAAGCAACTGAAGGGTTTGTAGTAAGAAATTAATCTTCTGTTCCAGTAAGGAGATCTCATGAATCCTTGTTAGTGTGAACTGCTTTGATGTCACTTTTGATAACATCAGCTGCAGCTTCTACAATTTCAGTGCTGTTTCTCTGTTCCTGTCTGTATGATTTGGCTTTGGTGCATGACAAAATTATTGAAGACTCAATGCTGCTGTGTTGAAAAGTGACATCTGCCTTCCGATGATGTTCAGCAATTATTATTTAATTCCCATACTGCTCTTTTAGCTTTGTCTTCATGTGGGGAACACTGTAAGCTTTTGCACCTCCCAGATACCAATGCATTTTGTTTACAGAATCAGAAATTGTAACTTGTTCATCATTTTCTTTCAGATATTGAACAGCTTGCACAAAAGCTCAGTTCCTTTGAGAATCCAAAGTCCAGCCAAACTTTCAAGCTTTTCATGGAGTGGTACTTCTTTCTTCATGATGAGCAGAGCATGGAACTTTCTTATGCGTCTGAAAGTTTACTCAACAGGACATGTGATAAACTGAATCGAGAGCAAAGTAGTCCCTTACATCTTCTAATTTTGCTCCAATTTGCAGATACCATTCATCCATCTTTCCTTTATTTGCAGACTTTCCTTATGATGTATTGGAATTCCTTAATCCCTTCTTACATGTATGACTGATTCTTTGGGTTTTCCAGTTCCACTTTCCTGACTGACTTTGCATCAGATTGCTTATTTTGGTCAAAGTTCATTTTCACCAGGAATCACATTCCCTGTCTGGGTATGTGACAGTCAGCACTTTCAATTTGCCTCTTGTTACCTGTAGTTCTGATGGGGTTGATGTGCAAACATCTACATTCTTGATGTACTAACTATCCCTCCACTGTTTTGATGATGTCCCCATGTGCACCACTGGCTTTATTTACACTCGCTGCACTTTGATCAAAGTTTTACTGTTGCCTGGTCATACTTTAATTTTCACATGCATAAGATTTACCAATCCATTTTGATTGAAAATCCTTTAAAATTTTTCAGAGAACATGCAAGGCTGAGGCGACACCAACCAATTTCCTCCAGCGCGACTCAACTGGACGGTTGTGGGATAATCATATGCAAAGGCAAACAATGATTGGTCCCTTTGATACCCACCAAAAGTACATTGCAGTAACAAGACAACAGCAAGGTGGCACAGTTGAAGTCTCACTGTAACAATTGTCTTACTATTTTGATGGTTTTCCAGGCAAAAATGCTAAGTTAGAACTATAGTATATGAGTATTGTACTCGTATACTATAGTTGGTAACAGGTCTGACTACAGTCATCTGCAGATAATTACTACAGGAAAAAATGCTATTTTTGCTTGAGTGTTACTCAGACAGAGGTGATGACATCTGTTATAAGGGGGAAGCTGTGGATCTGGCCTTGGCTTCTGCAACATGAAACTCCAATGGGCTTTCGATAATTTATGCTGAGAATTGGAGGCGAAAGATGTACCATTGTTTTCACTCGGGTCCTTATTTTTAGAAATACGACTAGAATAGCATTTGGACGTACTATCGTACAAAGTGAGTTTTGTTTCCTGCCACAGCTGAATTGGCTCATCCTCACATTCTTTACTCCAGAAATTCTCCATTTTTATTTGGGAAGAAAGTGAGAGACAGTGTTGCTCACTCTGGCTCAGCAGGAGCACATTCGTCCATTCGCATAATGAGGGTGTGCGTCCATACCAACTAATGAATGGCAACTGATCAACCAAAGTCGAACGTCAAACTCGGCAAGACGTGAAAATTTATATGACCAGCCATCCACACCAACCAAATTTCAATAAGACCATCCATTTGGAATAAATCAGTTGGTGTGGCCAAGCCCGAAGTCTCGGGAATCTTTCCAGAAAATGTATGTATGGCTTTGCAGTAAAACACGTCGTCGTCGTTGATACAATTTCAACACTTGTGTGGAAAAGTTATTTATTTGAACTTACTGAAATTTTGATGTCCAAAATTCCAGCATTTCTTCTGTGTTTAGGTTGCATCAATTCACCATGTTGACAGCGTTATTCTTTACAGTGCCCCATTTGGGATAAAATACATTCATTGAAGTACAGTATATAATTACATTTTATTGAAATCATTAATCTGACATTTCTATATCTTCGATATTTTATTAAAATATATATTTACTACATTATAATTTTTTTTTTCTTACAAGTTGTTTAGGGTTGAAGTGTAAATTGATAGCACTACCCATCCTGTCAGATGTGTACATATGTCTTCACACCTGTCTTTGAGGTGTATCGCCTGATTTTGGAGTCTCGGCTGACTATCGTTAAGCTGTGTCCTGTCTGCTAGCAGGATGTTGAATACCCAGTGTTTTTTGTGAAGAGTGGGTGAGCTTGTCTTGTGCACCCTGAACAATTTCCACATTATTGCCACCTTCAGTCAAGTGTCAGGCTGATCTCTGCCGCTTAGCCGGTTTGTTAAAGACTTGGACCAAAAATTTTCCCTTGCCAATCCAACAAAAAGGTGGGAATAATTCAGGCTGTGAAAGAAGGTATCTGTGTGTCATTGTTGGAGCTGCCTTTATTGAGTATATTGCACTTTTTCAATAAGTAATGTGACTATGACAAATGGTGAACTTCCATCAAAAGTCCATCATGTTTCATGTTCGTGGTTTATTTTAAAGAGAAATCCTTGCTCGAACATTGTTGACATATTTCAACTCACAAGCAATTACCAAACCACCTCTGATGCAGTCTTTGGCTTTGGTGGACATTGATGCTTCCAAACCACATCAGAGGTTGATCTTTTATAAAGTCTTCAAAATAGTGTAAAAACCTGAAATGTAAAATGCACTTTTTAAATATTGATATTGCTCATGGAAATGTTGAAACGTGTAACTCCCTCCCCCCCACCCCCACCCCAATCTTCTTTTCATAGCACAAAGAGCAACAGTGATCTGCTGGCATCTCTCGATCCGCTTTACGCAGGCTCGTGCGATGGCGCTGCCTCCAAAGGTAGATCTCGGAAAACATCACCATCCTTCCGTCTCACGCGATTGACTTTTTCCGCCTTGGGATTCCCTTTCTCTTTGCATCGCAATTTGAGGGTTCCAACCAACAAGCATCCAGAACTTGCACGTGAACAGAGTTGGCAAACAGCACGTTGAGAAGGCAGCATGTGATCCAGCTTGATTTGCTTCTTGTTTTTTTTTTTTCCCCCACAAAGCAAGTTATTCCATCTAGTTGCACATCGGGGGAGTATTCTAATGTTTTCATTGGGATCTGTTCAGGGTTCACTTTCACTTTGTATCTTTTTGTAAACTTGACCACTTTTTAACTGCAAAAAAAGGGAAAAAGGATTGCCTTTGCTTCATTTGTTTTGTACCATCTCGTTTGCATATCTCATCTTATGACTGCCAATGAAATAAACTTGGTCGGTCATTAGCATTGATATTAGTTTGATAATTGTATTTTCTGGAATACAGAATTATGATTGTGGTGTTTTATAAAAGCATTTTTTGTTCTCACCGTCGATTGTATCACCTTTAAAGTATAGAGCTAATGATCAGTCTTGTATGTGTGGATAACTAGATTTTCTTGATGCACCTTTTCAACAAGCTCGAACCTGACATTTTGCTTTGTAACATGTAAAAAAAAAATACAGCGTATTGTTTACTTAATGGAAGATGGTGATAATGCTTGCTGTGCTTGTTATCTTTGGCTGGTGCCCTTTTGTACCTCTTTTGTTTGCACAATTGTCTATATTGATCGAAACATTTCTTTGGTGGTTTTGATCTGCTTTCACTGAATAATGCAGTATTAATAGAATAAATGGTTTTCCCTTTTCTACTTTGGGTTTTTTTTTCTGGTTGACTTTGCGCATGGGGTGGCATGCAAACTGACTTTCTTTCCTTTCTCACCCCCCTTCTTTTCTCTCTTGCCAAACCCCTCTCAATCACACGCACTTGCCTCACTTAACTTGATTTCACCACTACTTATGTATTGTCTCCCTCCTTCCCTCCTCATTCCTCAATGGATGCCTCTCACCATATTCTACTTGTTTTCCCCTTCATGAACGTGTCTTCATTTTTACTGATTTTTGTTTTTCTATTCTCCACAAAAAAATCCATTTACTGAATCCATCCTTCATGTCTTTTCCTCTTTGTTTGCATCCTGATAACTTCTTCATCTCTGATGGCTCATCTTCACTGTGTATCTGTGTTTGATATATTTTGTCTGGCTGCCTCAAATTATTTACTTTCATCCATTATCTTCCTATGATGGTGGTCCTTCACTCTTTGCTCACCTGTTATCTTATCCATACTCTGTCTGTCTTTGGTCTTCCCTTCATCCCTCCCCACTTCCCCATTCTTTTGTGTCTTCTTTGCCAAGCTGCTCATTCTACTCAATCTGCTAGGACAAGAACTGCAGAACCAGAACGCCATTCCCCAGCTGCCAGCCCTCACCAACCTAACACAGATGGGCGAACCTGCCTAGCTGACGAGCGCACCCTTGATGTGGCACAGGTTCTGCCTCCCTCAGTTCGTTCAAACCAAAATCACTGGGTCTCATTTGATGATGAGTCTCCAGTCCATGGTGTTGCTATAAAATTGGAGCGACGTAGCTCCCTGCCTGCTTGTCTCCCAGCAGATGTAGCATTCGTACCCTTTCCAGAACCTCCTGATAGTCCAGGAAAAACCTCACCTCGACGTCCCTCACTCCCCGAACCTTGGATCTCAGAACCAGCTCATGATTCTCTTTTTGATACCGACTTACCATTTGATGGATTGCATTCACCCAGTGTTGGTCCTACACCACCTGCTTCACCACCACCACCTCCACCATTACCACCTCGGCCAGTTCTTCCCAGCACCCCACCACCGAAAAGCTCCTGCCCACAGCTCATTAAAGCTCCTCCACTCCCATCCTCCGTTCCACCACCTCTTGCAGCTGTAGCACATGATGCAATGTCAGCTTCTCTTCCATCGACTCCATCCCCTTCTGTATCCAGTCATACACCACCGTCGACACCACCTCCCTGGCTACAATCGTTTACTCCACCTTCAACGCCTCCACCTCGCCTTCCTGCTGAGCCTCCTCCTGAAACGCAGTCACCACGGTCTTCCCTGTCAACGCCCCCTTCATCCTCTCCTGCACATGCATCGCCCAATTGTCAAGCAGAAAAAACTTTGCAGCCAGCAAAACTGTGCAGCTCTCCACCAACATCAAATCTTACAGCTGAGTCCACTCGTGCTCCTGACGGTCCTGATCCAGGAGACACTTCCACAAACCTCAATGACTGCTCTGCTAGGGCAGCAAATGAGGGTATGTGGTCATTGGGTCTGCGTGCCCAGTACAGCATTTTCAGAAAATGTAATTGTACAGTCCTGGGCCTGGTCACCAAAATCGTGGCTTGATGCACTTTGTTACACAGATCTGCATCCACACATGTGAACTAATCTTTATACACAAATCAAGCTTATTTCATCAACCCCTATCTGTCTTGACGTTTTCTTTGGCAGTGCTCCTGCCTTCATGATCAGACTTTCCTTTGCATGCCATTGGTGTTTCCTGCTTTGCCATATTGAGTTTTATTTCTGTATTGCACCTTAAGTTGTTATAATGAATCTTTAAGTTTATGTATGCATTTGTTTCATTAACTTGAAAAATTTAAACCCTTGAATCGGTGCATGTCATACTTTTATTTAACAAATTGACCAACTCGTCCTTTTATCCAGCAGCTTACCACAACTTTATCAAACCTAGCAAAGAATATTGTGCAATCGAACAGTCCAACAGCAAATTATTCCAAAATGCCATGCATGTTCTTTTTCATCTGCCATTCTGCCCTCCCCTAGTCTTGGTTTCTCAGGCATCTCAGGGTTGGTCTTTGGCTTCAAGCACTGGGACCAATGTCCAGGGCTCCCTCGTGCCACCTCTCCGCCCACCATCTCGCCCCAAATCTGCCAAACTTGGAGGGATTGAAGAGGTGGTGAGTTTGGGAGTCTGGATAACTACTGTGTGCGGATGGTGTGTGATTGTATTCGTCCTTTGTGATTGGTCTTGAATTCCTGGAAGAATAAAAACAAAATGGATTTGAGGCATGGTTTGTTCTGGGTATTTTGTTTTAATTATTTTTTGTGGTGGTTTGTCATCTGTTGATGGCATAAACAGGCCAGGCATGTTTATTTGATGAAGGCAAATTTCCTTGCATCATTGCTACTTATCCACATTAACTTGTAAAGTAATAACCCACCTTTTTCCAAGACTTTGACTTTGAAAAGTGATTAACAATACTGAAAGGTGCCATCAATTTCAGTGAAACTACATTTCTGGTGTGCACGAGACATGAAACTCAGTGTATTGCTTTACCAGACATTAACGACTTCAATTTCATCGTCCAGCACCATTTCATAAACAAACTAATAATTCACTTATTCCAATCCACAATGGGTTTTGAGTTCATGACATCAGGTTTTTCATTTGGATTCTGATTTGGCTTTCAATGCCTGCAATGGTTTTATGGATCAATTTCAAAAGTCTGAAGCAATTGCACTCAAATTATCCATTTGGTCGAGAATATGAGACATTTGAAAGCTTGCTAAAAACGAATATATATATATATATATATATATATATATATATATATATATATATATATATATATATATATATATATATATATATATATATATATATATATATATATATATATATATATATATATATATATATATATATATATATATATTATGGAGTTATCCGAAATGTTAATCGAAAACGTTGACCTTTTCATCATGAATCATATGATGACTGTTTAAATTTTTAACATTAATTATTGCAACTTTGGCATCTTTTCATAAATGGATGTGTGCCCTCATATTTCTGGTGCTTTTTAAATTGTATTTTTTTTTTTTAATACGAATGAAATTTTAAATGTAGAATGCATTTTGGATCTACTGACACCAATGTTATGTTGCCCAATTCCATCTGTCCTTCCACTTGCTTAGCCAAGACAATTTAGTCCCCCATTGGCTCCCCTAGCTCGAGCAGAGAGCTCGTCTTCTATGTCATCGGCTTCATTGAGTGCAGCAACAACGCCAACCTTCAGTACGTTCGACTTTTCCTTTGTCCTTTCTACAAATGCTCGGTGTTGATTTCATAAATGCATATGATTGTTTACATATGGTCTGTCAAGAGTGTCACATTCTGGCTTTAATAAACAAAAAACAAAAAAAACTTTGACTGGAAAATTAAAAACACTGGCTCAGGAGTGAAATTGTTTAAGCCAGGAGGGCAAAGCCATTTTTCCTTTTGATGGTTTCTTACCATGGTTCCTTTCCTCACCGACAGACACGTCCCGTGGTCCAAGTCCCTTGACCTTGAGCACCCAGGATGCAGTTCCAATTGCAGCTGCCTTCACAGAGTCCATCAGTGCTTACTTCAAGGGCAGCGAGCAGAGCAAGTATGGCTTGCTCTTCTTTTACTTTCCATAAACCAATCTTTAACTCCAGAATTAAACTGCCCCGACCCTGTGTGTATGTGTGTGTGTGTGTGTGTGTGTGTGTGTGTGTGTGTGTGTGTGTGTGTGTGTGTGTGTGTGTGTGTGTGTGTGTGTGTGTGTGTGTACGTGCGTGTGTGTGTGCGTACGCATTAATCACAGTCATTTTTTTGTCCATATAAATTGTCTGACAACTTTCATTGTGGGAACAATGCTTTTCACCAATGAGCAGACAAAAGGTGCCCAACAGTAATGAGAAGATGCAGTATCTATACGAGATGTTTAGATGAAATGTGGTGAGGCTATTACCTATTCTCGACCATATTATCACCTATTCTCTACCATATTGCATTCATTTCAGGTCATTTGATATGTCCTGTAGTGTGTCTTAGATGGGGTGCCTGGACCTTTACAATTTTGAAGCATTTCCAAAACTTTATCCATTTAGATGCAACAATATATTGTGCGATGGAAGGTTGTTGAGGCACCATTGTAACGTTTATCAGTGAATGGGTCCATTGGTTTATCTCTTCAGTGGGTAAGTGGAAAAAGAGCAAAGGGGGGGGGGGGGACACAGGTGGCGAACAAGCTGCATAAAAGTTCAAGCACTGAAAGAAGAAGGGGAAACTGGGGTTGAAACTAATGATGAAAGGAACTGCCATTGATTTTGAGGAGCTTTGTTTGTGTCCATGACATTGAAATGTGTGGGTGGGTGGGGGGGGCAGCCGAAAGGGAAGAGCATGACTCCTTCGAGCGACCAGATGAAAACCTTGTAGGTCGTTAGAAGTTCAGATTTGCCGAGGAAAGACCACACGACAGAGGATGCCCAATCAGTGTCTGACCTGGGAAGCCTTAGATATGTGGTTTGCCCAAGATCGATTATGTCTTTAAAGCTGAAATATTTGGCAAACTGAACTTTTTTTTGTATACGCTGTCGAGGCTCGTATGAGAGCTAACACACAAATGCACAACAATGGGAGCAGGAGACGAGAGGGGTGGGAGAGGGAAGGAAGAAAAACATTAGGTAACAGAGACATGAGGAGATCTGTGGGAGAGGGATGGGGCGAGATACACAGGGTAAACAAGATGGACACTACAGGGACTTTTAGGTCTTTACACGACGGTCTTTCAGGAAGGAAAGCAGGGAATTTGAAGGAGGTGGGTTTGTGGTGGATTAGCAAGGGTACAAAAGGTCATGGTTTTGGATGGGAGAAGATGGATGGTGGTGAACAGCTGTTTTGAAGACCTGGAGGGAAGAGTGGGATTGAAGAGAGTGTGGGAGTTTGTTCCAAAGGTGGGGGAAAAAAAGAGGAATGAAAGTGAGCAGTGATTCTGGATTTGGTAGTTTTACCAGAAGGGAGTTGCTGGTGGACTTTGAGCACCCTGCGGAAATATGGGGGGGGCATATCTCAGACAGAGCGGGGGGGGAGGGGGGAGGCTGGAGAGGAGACTGTCGAATACACCACCGACCTGCATGCGGTGAGAGAGTGAGAGACCCAAAAATTCAGCCTCATCACGGGAGATACCATTGATCCTAAATGCCTTGGTTTCCCCAGCATGAAGCCGAGAAAGGTGAGAGGCAGGAGCACCAGCCCAGAAGGGAGAGCAGTACTTCATCAGGCTGTGGACGAAAGCTTTGTTTGTGGTCAGGAGCTCAGGTTTTGTGCCAAGGAAGGACTTTGCGCGATGGAGGATGATCAGTCACGGCGACTGCCTTTGGAGGCCAGCTTGGAAATGTGGCTTTCCCAAGAAAGATCATGGCAAATAGTGAGACCCAGAAGATTGAATGAAAGGATTTCTTCAAGAGGATTGTTGAGAAAGTAGAGGGGGGGGGAGTTCCAGATGGTCCTTTCAGAGATACTTAGTGAGAGTGTGAGATTTGTCAGGGTTGAAAGACATGTTCCACATGTTGGACCAGTTTGTGATTTTATCCAGATTTGCAGAGAGCAAAGAGGCTGCTGCTTGCCGATCTGACGGAGTATTCATATTCAGGGTAAGGCAGAGGGTGGAGTCATCACCAAAGAGATAAAGATGATTTTCCAGAGTCGGAGAGATCATTGATGAAAACCAGAAAAATTACAAGGCCCAGAACACTGCCTTGTGGAACTCTAGCCTGGACAGGAAGAGGGGATGAGAGAACTCCAGTCAGGGCCACAAATTGGTTGCGAGAGGAGAGGAAGTCTGCAGGCCATGAGTGGAGATGTCCTTGGATACCAGAGGAAGAGAGTTTGGTGAGCATGGCAGGGTGCCAGACCGTATTGAAGGCTATGTATGTATGTATGTATATATATATATATATATATATATATATATATATATATATATATATATATATATATGTGTATGTATATATATATATATATGTGTATGCATGAATATAGGGTGTATATGTCTCGGGAGATGGCTCTGATTTCATGTCTGGCATTGAGGATCTTCATCCATTGTTGGGAGAGCAGAAGCAGCATATCCAGGGTAGAGTGATCTAGTCTGAATCCAAATTGATCAGAAATCAAGCCATTGGAGAAGAGGAAGGATTTATTTTCTGAAGTGATGATGGATTCCATAACCTTGCTGATGAATGGTAGAAGGCTAATTGGTCTGTTGTTGCACGGATCTATTTTGGCACCTTTTTTATGCAGAGCGGTAACGTTTGCTGATTTCTAAGCAGGTAGCAGATGACCTTGAGGAAATGAGTGGGTAAATCGGACAGAGAGAGTGAGCAAGAGCTGCAGAGCAGGTTTTTAGGACACGTTGGCTGATACCGTCTGGACTTGTTGCAGAATCTGAGTCGAGGTTTGACAGCAAACTCTCCATCTTGCCAGGAGAAAAGGGCACAGAGTCCAGGAACAGCTGGGTACGACTAGGTAAGGTGGGTACAGAAAGGGATGGGTTTGGGACACAAGATTTCAAGGCAAACACTGAGTTTAGTTATTCAGTCTTTTCACGTGCCGTGTCAGCTGTGCGGCCATTTGAGGTATGGGCGGGAATGGAGGGGAAACATACACCAGAAACTGACTTGACTCGATGCCACCAGGATTTGAAGGAGGGGACAGGTTTGAGAGTTCAGACTTGAGATTAGAAAGATGTTGTTTTCTGGCTCTCCTGAGGGTAGACACACACTTGTTATGAGCTTTGTGGAAAGAACTGTGATTGCCTTCAGTTCGATTCACCTTCCATGAGGCGAAGGAAAGTTTTTTCAGGACAACTGCCTCGCCACAAGCTTCAGTGTAGTGTGGGCGGGAGTAAGGGTAGGACAACTGAAGACGAGATGGGATAAATCTGTGTACAAGAGAGAGCAAATTTCTCTAAATAATATTCCTAGGATGAGTTTATGTCAGAGGAAGTAGACATGGGAGACCAGTCTCAAAGTTTGATGGCTGCTTGAATACCCTGCCAGTCAGCCTGAGTGAAATGCCATACTCGACCGTGCTGAGGAGGTTCTCTAACAGCCAGAGATGTCTACTTTGATAAGCATGTGGTCAGATGAACTGATTGGAGCGAAGGAAGAATTGCAGATATTTTCAGGGAAATTGGTCAAAATCAGATCCAGAAGAGATGGAGTACCATTGCTTGAGATCCGGGTTGGGAATTTTACAGATTGAGTCAGTCCCAATGAGTCACAGAAGTCTTTTGCTGAAGTGCCATGGCAGGTGAGAGAGGTACCCACACGCAGCCAACTGGCATGATGACAATTGAAGTTAACACATATGAGGAAGAGAGAGTTGGGATGAGAGGATAGAAGTTGGTCCAGGTTTTTGGAGAACAATATGTAAATGGAGTCATCACTGTTTGTTTGGTGGATGGTACAACATATATATATATATATATATATATATATATATATATATATATATATATATATATATATATATATATATATATATATATATATATATACATACAGGAGGTGGGAGTGGAGGGGAAGCCATAGCCAGAGGTATTCCTGGGGATATATTCCAGAGGTATTCCAGATCAATTCCTGGGGAGAGAGGGCAGGGCATGATGAGTGAGGAATAGTCTTTGAAAAGATCAAATCCGCCGCCAGGACGAGGCTCAGCTCTGTCATACCAGAGGAGGGAGTAACCAGGAGAGATACGAGGGAGTCCGAGACGTCTTGAAGGAGGAAAGTTTCTGTTATGCATATTATGTCTGGTTTGTCAGTGGCAAACCCTCCCATCTATTTCCTTAAACTTCTTGAAGAAACCAGACATAATCTGGTTTTTTCAAGAAGTTTAAAGAAATAGATGGGAGGGTTTGCCAGACTATCCGTTTGGAGAGACTGAGTGCGTTTGTGGGATATTTCAGAGTTGAAAGACTTAATTCAAAGCCCTTTATTCCAACAAAGTCTGCAGAGAGGGAAGAGACTGTTGGCTGCCTATACGGGAGATTCTATGACAGTGTGATGCATCGTGAGCAAAAAGATGAGGGCTTTCCAGATAATCGGATGATTTATTTTGACTTTTTATGGGGAGTTTGCCCTGCACAAGACCATTAAGACCACTCAAAGGTGGGGGCTACAAAGAAGAAACTGTGAAAGGGGGATTACTGGGAAAGGAGAAATGTATTCACATCTCTCCTAAACTGGGAAAGGTTATATGTTGCTGGGAAACAGGATGCAGGTCAGGAATTCCATAGTTTGGCTGTCTGTGGGAAAATAACTGGAGGAATATTGTACTGTCGACCTTAGAAATACAGACAGTGTGGGGATGTGGAGAAGATGCCAACCATGTGGAGCATATGAAAGTATGTAAAGGAGGAACAAGTAGTGAAAAGGCCTTTTGAGCATCTTCCATTGCAGTACATGGCGAAGAGACACAGAGCGTCGAATCGAGAGACGTTCCAAAGATGATAGCAGATCATGGCCTACCATGTTAACTCGTCGTTGAATTCTGTTAAAAAGGGGCAGAAGGCGAGTCAAGAACACCTGCCCAGATATGACTACAGTATTCTATGACTGGACATATGGTGGTTTTGCACAGGTGGAGCGAGCCTCGGGAGGAAAGTATCGGCAAGCCCGATACAAGCAGCCAAGTCTTTGGGAGGCTTTTGGCAATGCCAGAAATGTACTTACTCCAAAACAGGTCAAAAGTGATGTCCAGACCAAGAAGACAGATGCCATCAGGTTCTGGTAATGGTGTTTGGTCCATAACCATGTTATGAAAAGAGGGGGATCTTGACCTGGACACAGATAGTCGGTGGGTCTTCTTTGATGCTAATGAACCAGTCTTTTCCGCAATTACTGACATTCTCAGGGTCCCAATTAAGATTGATGCTGGCTTGAAGGCAGGGTCATGCAGGCAGGGAGCCAAGATAAGTAGTGTATCGGGTTGAGTCATTTGCTTAAATTGCTAGACGAGATAAAATGTTGTTGGACAGATCATTTGTGTAAAGTAGAAACAAAGAAGGCCCAAACAGAGCCCTGGGGGACACCTGCATTAATGTTAAGGGCTGCAGTCAGTTGACCCTCATGCTAAACAAAAATTTGGAGATCTGTGAGAAAGTCTGAGATTATTGCAAACAAAGGCCCAGATATATCATTTGACTTTAGCTTGTGAATGACACCCTTCCACCAAACTTTATCATAAGCCTCATCATGCCAGTCTAGTGCCTGGTTCATGTGTTCAGTTTTGAGGGAAAGGACATCACCAGTAGACCAGAAATGGCAGAATCCATACTGAGTGTCATTTATATTAGGAGAGATGATGGTCTTCCAGGAAAGTCATGATCTGCTGCTTGACAAGGCATTCAAATATTTTGCTCATAATGTGAAGGCTGATCAGCCTATGGTTGGATGGATCAGATTTATCCCCAGAGCCTTTAAATGCCGGTACAACTGAAGCCAACTTTCAGCAAGGTGGGAAAACCAACTTTGATAGGCATAGGTTACATAGTTTTGAGAGCATAGGGGACAATTCTAGCAAGGATATCCTCAGGACAATTGCAGGGGTACAATCTGGTCCAGGAGCTTTTGAAATGTTAACTCCTTGGATGACTTTTCCAACTTTCTGAGGAGTGATTATGACGGTGGATATATTGATGTCCACACTGGAGGGACAAGTCAGCAGCGATTGATTTCGATCATCAGCTGTGGAGTTTGTAGCGAAACCCTCAGCAAAGAGGTTGGCTTCATCAGCTGTTGGCCTTATGTTAAAATAGTTGCAAACAGACTTCGAGTAATTGGACTTTGCTTCAGCGATAATTTTCTTGCAGTGATTACTTGTAAGTCGAAAAAGATGATAAGCTTCACCAGACCCAACTCTATGGCACTGATGGAAGAAGTGGTTTCGATATAGCAGTCGCACAAGCAGGAGTGAACCAAGGCTCAGCCTTGGTCGGCAGTCTGCCTGCTGTTAGCAACGGCAAGATGACGACAAGGCGCTGTCCCGATGGCACTGATGGAAGAAGTTGTTTCGATATAGCAGTTGCACAAGCAGGTGCGAACCAATGCTGGGAGTGAGGTTTCACTTGGTCGGTCCGAGCAGCAATGAAGAGATCCATGCCAGCTTTAATCCATTCAGTGATCTCAGTAGCTGCCTCAGAAGGGCTGAGGCAAAAGACTGACTTCCTGGGAATATCCCCCCAGGAAAGATTGAAAGGCATCCCAGTCAGCCTTGCCATACTGGGGAATTGTACGATGAAGTGGATGGTGAGGAGTAAGTTATTTGGATTTCAATGTCTGCATCATCTGAATTTCCAATACAGCCTGTCTTAGCAGTGAAATCCCTAAGATTTGAGCACAAAATTAGATCAATAAGATAATGAGGAGCCGTACGAGTTCATATCCCTCCACCTCTCTTTACTGTATTCCACTACCTACCTTTACTTGTGTGGATCTCCATCATCACCCAATTGTGCTATCTCTGACAATGTTTCTGAAAGCAGAGACAAGGCGCTGTCCCGACCGACACCCAGCAGCTGACATGGTCTTTGGACACTTTAATGTCCATCACAAAGATTGGTTGGTCCACTTTCATGCCACTGATGCTCCTGGTGTCGGTGCTTTCAATTTGCTGTGTCACATCACCTTACCAGATAATTTCAGCTACCCCCAGACTTCCAGACTGTGCTCCTGATAATTAATAGGTATCTTATTGATCTGTTAGAACGAAATAGTGCCTTATATATGCTATTAGAAACAGCATCAGAGATATCACAATTTGGTGATGATGGAGATCTACACAATAAGTAAATGTAGGTGGTGCAATTTAGTAAAGAGAGGTGGAGGGATTTGAACTCGTATGCTTCCTCCTCAAGACTGACCACACGGCCAAGTGGCAAGGAGGCTTTGCAAAAATACAGGGTCCATGGGAAGGAGGATTATCAAATATATCGAGGAAATAGCCAGGTACAGAGAGAGATGTGGATGATGCCTCACGATTTAGAAGAGGTTCACAAAGGAAGGACTTGGATGGCAGAGAAGTTTCCCAAAATTTAAGCAGTTTCATTTAGGACTTGGTTTTGGACCGAAACTCTAAATGCAAGTTGAGATCGGTTTCCTTGGATAATAGTCATAGTACATGAAGAAAGGAAAAAGAGAGAATGGAGGGAAAATTCACATAAAGCTTTAAAAAGCCCACTTTAGATTGCAAGACAACAACAGGAGACAATACAAACCCTCTCCCATAGCAGGGGGGTTACTCCAATGGCCTCGGGAAAGCAACCAGAGGTAGATGCATGGGGCACCATCCATGCATATCCATGGCAGTACACATACGCTGACTTTTCACACCAGCTTGATAAATCAGCTTCTCAGTTCATTATGATCGAGTTCGGGATCCTGTATTATTGGTTGTCCATGACTTGCAAGATGTTTTTGGCCTGTACGCCTTGGAGTAGTAGGTCACTGAATGTCGATCAGAGGTCAGTTGATGGGGGGGGGGATGGGAAGAGCAGAAACCAAGACCCCAAGACATGGAAGAACCAACCCTTTGCTTTGAAACAAAACCTGAGAATTTAGTTTCGTCACAGAGCAAGTGCAACTGGAAGGGGTAAACTAGTTTGTGTCGAAACAGGAGGTGCCTCTATCCCTGTCTATTAGTGATACATTGCCGAACAAAGCTCACGAGATCTACCCACCTGGGTTTGAAATCAGAGTTGTTATCCTAGGTAGACTGCCAACTAAGGCTGACAAGCTCTACCTGCCCGGAGCAGGCCTGGTTTAAGGCACCAAACACCCGCCTTTTACACCTCTGCATTTGGTTAGAAAGGATTTGGCACGATCAGCCATGCAGTAGGATTTTGATTAGGAGAGGCTATCTGAGATGCAGACCATGTGGGATGTTTTGTGGATGAGGAGTTGCTCAGTTCGTCCCCCCCCCCCCCAACTCAGTCTTTCCTTGCCCTTTGTCCCCCAAAAATGATGGATTAAAATGTAGGAAGAGGACTGTTTCCAAGACTGCCTTGGGCACTCCAGTCTTGACAGTGAGAGGAGATTTGAGTATTTCGTTAAGAGCCACTCCCTCACTATGAAAGGAGAGGAGGTGGCTGAGAATGCTGTGGGACAGCAGGGTGAGCAGTGCTTGGAATATGTCCAGAGATGACCCTGATGGCCTCTCTGAGGTTTAGGGTCTCCATCCATTGTTGGCAGAGCAGAAAGCTAGTTCAGTTTGTGGTGACATGATCGGGATCTGAATTGATGATCTGAGATCAGGCCATGGGAGAAAAGGAAGGATTTCATATCAACTGTGATGGATTCCATGTCCTTTGTGATGATTGAAAGTAAGTTCAGGCCAGCAGTAAATTGCAGCAATGTTGTGATCTCTTGCATTTTCTTTTTAAACTTGGGAACCATCAGGTCTTTTTTCTTCTGTCATAAAGTCATCACTTTTTGTGGACACCACATTAATAAAATAGCACTTATTACATCATGTATAGCAAACAGACAAGGAATTGAGAAAGTTCAGTTAAATATGGAAAGGCGCTCTTTGTATAATCTTTTCTTCATTTGGCATTTCAATGTACTTTGTTTTCTAGGTGTGTGGTGAAGATCATTGGTGAGATGACGCTTTCGTTTCCAGCCGGCATCACAAAGGTGTTTGCCAATAACCCAGCACCGGCCGCTCTCAGTTTCCGCTTGCGCAATGCTGGCCGCCTTGACCACCTTCGGCCAAGTGGTCAGGTCATGTACAGGTTCGCACACAACATTTTGCTCATCTTTATTTTGCAATATTTTTGCAAATTCATCAACTCACATCTGTGAGAAGAGAGGTGTTTGTATTTTTGTTGTCTTGCTTGATTACTGTTCCTGCTTGGAATGTTTCCATTAATCCAAAACGAGTTACTGAATCTGAGGTTACAGACGTTTGGTAATCTTTTCTTACTTTGCCAACTTCTGGTGAAACTCTCCAAAAAAATTCCCCTCTTCCACCTCTACTGTTATGATCTGTGCCATTCTTACCCATAGTGAGCCTTCACAAGGCAAGTCTGATTGCCTAGACTTCACCATGAATATGCCTGCCCTGACCACACACCTCAAAAAACTCTCCGAGCACAGCCCATCAGCCACTTACTACAATGTGGATATCCTCAGATATGAGGTATGTATCTGCTCCTTCCTCATTACCCTGGATCTATACTGATGAACTCAACAAATCTCCCTGGTTTCTTCTGATTTGCACTCTTTGTTTTCTCATTTGCACATCGCTTGCAAAAAGCAGGGAACTTGCACATTGGAGGCAAATTATCCATTCCACGTAGGATTTGTAAAGAAGCCTTGATGAAGCAACGATCAACAAATTGGTCATAAATCAATAAAGTGCGATAACGGTGGTATGCTCTTCTTGAGGGCAAAAGTCTGCACAACCAAATTCTTCCCATTTCACATGGCATCCTTTTGCTTGTGCAACTGTCATGCCTTTTCTTTTTCTTTTTTTTTTCCCAAGTCGTTTGTAATTCGAAACACAATGCATTCTTTGACACCTTTGCTGATTTTTTTGCAAAGGTCATTGTTATGCTGGAAAAAGTAACCTGACCGTTATAGTTTACTACTTTGTCTTCGTTCATATGAAGCACAAGGCAGCGGAGCAGCATCATTGGCTGAGGGTGTGGCTGTGCCGTTGATGCAATGCCATTTGTAATTTGGCCAGGGTGCCGGCGATAGCTCGCCTGCTTTCCACGTAGGACACCATGGGATCTTTAATATCCACTAAAAAATGCTGACAGACAGAACGTCCATTTAACGTCCATCCAAGGGACGGCACACATTGATGAATCGACCTGCTTGTGAGACACTGGAATGACAGTTTAGAGCTGAGTCGGGATTCAAACCCAGGCTAGACAGTTTAGTGGTGCATGTGCATACCTCCAGGCTATCTTTTCAGCCCTATAGTTTATTGAAGGAAGTGCTACTTCAAAATGCTACTAAGATGTAACCTGATCATGGGAAATTTTTTGTTTATTTCATATCTGATGTGACCATTTGTGATACCTATACCTCAAATCAAGCATAACGTTCAGCATCTTTCTGAAAAAATCTGAAAGCATTCAGCATCTGAAAATGCCATTCAGATCTGGTGTTGGCTTTGTGGTTAGGGTGGTGGCTTGGGATCCCAGGGTCCTGAGTTCAAGCCCCATTGGCCACTGAATTAATACCAGGGGGTTGACTCAGCCTCTCATCCTTCCGAGGTCAGCGAAATGAGTACCAGTGTGGCAGCCAAAGGGTTGCACACGAAGGGAAGGGGTATTGACGGATTTATTAAAAAATCTGTATTGGTGTGTTGCAGTTATGGGCCGAATGGCCTCCTCCTGCGCATAAAGATTCCTTGTAAAATCTTAGCTGCTGGTAGCTTCATTTCAAGGAATGCAGCTACGTCACTGATGCAGTGTACCCTGTAAGTTAGGGTCAAGATTATGGTAGTTGGCCAGTGTGCCGGATAAAATCGCATATTCTTTGTAAAAGACACAGTGGAATCCTGAATGTCCACCAGTAGCAAATGCTTATACACTAGTCCCCATCTTAACGTCCTTTCTGAGGAATAGCACATTAATTGATGTGATATCCTACTTGCGAAGCACCAGTTCAGCAGTTTATAATGTGCTTTATCTAAGATATCCGGGTTATCTTTAACCCGGATTTGAACCAGGATATCCTTTGAGCCCATTTCTTTACATATTTTTCGGTGTATAAACCGCACTTTTTTATCGGCAAAAAAGGTAAAAGTTGTGGTTGCGGTTAATACACGGGTAGAGAAAAAAATCAGTCTTAGAAACTATCAATGCTGAATTTCAATTATATTCCAAATGAATATGTTTTTAGCTGTCAGAAGTGCTGTTAAGGACAATTCCGCCGTTTCAATTTTGAAAATCGGGTCAGGTTGAGAGTTTGTACAGCGTTTTATTAACCGTGTGCGGAAATTAAAGAAATTTAAAAAAACGGAGACACCCAGGGTTTTGTTGTGTGGCATATATAGAGCTTCAAGGCTCTGAAAACGCCATTCAACACAAAAGAAGAACACCTGGTCTCTCATCAAAAGAAAAATTTATTCACAACAGCTGGAGCCCAATAATGGATCATCCTTAAATAAGCTTGTGCGCAAACTTACGTGCATCTGACAACAGGCTGGGGGCGCTCGTGACCCTCAACAAGGGCCGCTCAACATTACTGGTCACGAGAAGGACCAATTCACCGTCATGCTTGCCTGCACCGCAGACTGTAGCAAGCTTCCCCCGTTTGTCATGTTCAAGAGGAAACACTACCCAAAGACGAGCTTCCAGCCAGTGTCATTGTTCATGCGCTGCCGAAGGGGTGGATAGATGAGGGACTGGTGCAGGACTGGGTGAGCATAGTCTGGAGTAGTCGGCCGCATGGCGGTCTCTCCCGACGACTGAGCATGCTAGTCCTGGATGCGTTCAGTTGTCACAAGACCGACGACACCAAAGCGCTGCTCCGTCGGACCAACACCGATCTTGTCACCCCAGGTGGGATGACATCACTCCTGCAGCCCCCTCAATGTGTCCATTAAGTCGTTCAAGGACGGGCTACGTCACTGCTGGTCCGACTGGATAATGAGTGGGGAGAAGACCAACACCAAGAGCGGGAGGATGAGAAAGGTCGACCTACCGATCTGCTGCTGGATCGTCAAGGTGTGGGAGGAGATATCGTTGGACATCATCAAGTGAGCATTTCTGGAATGCTGCATCTCCAACAACATGGATGGCACAGAGTACGACATCATTTTGGGAGGAGGAGGCTGCAAATGACGGAGACAGCGACGGGGACTTGCTCTACCATGATTCGGACAAGGAGATACGTGCCGTCTTTGACAAGGAAAGCATCGATGAGGATTTCCTCAGGTTTAGCTGAAAAGCTTCATCAAACCCAAACGGCCCTTTTCAGGGCCAAAAATCCACAAGAAATATGCTTCATTCCGGTATGAATCCTTTTCTTCCCTTTTTCTAAGAACAAATAAAAATCCTCTTTTATTCCAGCAATCTCTGTGTGTGTTTGTCTCTCTGTGACCGCTGTTTCTCGACAACCACTGGTCTGATCTAATTGAAACTTGCCAGGAATATTGCTGGGGACCTGAGTATGTGCCTTTTCAAGGTTTGATATTAATCGGACAAGTGGTTCCCAAGTTGTGGCCAAGTTAGAGCGCGTTCCTCATTACGGGTGACAACGTACGGACTTCCGGATAGTGATGACAATGTATTCTAATAATTTCTCGATTTCTTATGCGCAATTATAGATAAACACAATGCCCCAATCCAGTCGTCGTTTACGAGAGCAAAGGAATGGCCTGTGTGGTTGTTTGAAAAAAATGTTTTCTTTTGTTTTTTGCACGTATGGGCACGCGAGAGCGAAGGAACGGCCTGTGTGGTTGTTGTTTCTGGCACGCGGTTTGAAAGTTTTTTTTTTTTCGCACGTATGGGTATGCGAGAGCGAAGGAACGGCCTGTGTGGTTGTTTCTGGCATGCGGTTTGAAAGTTTTTTTTTTTTTTTTTGCACGTACGGCCACGCACGTACGGGCACGCGAGAGCGAGGGAACGGCCTGTGTGGTTGTTGTTTCTGGCATGCGGTTTGAAAGTTTTTTTTTTTGCACGTATGGCCACGCACGTACCGGCATGCGAGAGCGAAGGAACGGCCTGTGTGGTTGTTTCTGGCACGTGGTTTGAAAGTTTTGTTTTTTTTTGCACGTATGGCCACGCACGTACGGGCACGCGAGAGCGAAGGAACGGCCTATGTTTTTGCTTCTGGCACGCGGTTTGAAAGTTTTTTTTTTTTTTTTTGCACGCACGTATGGCCACACACTAGTAATATTAAAATTTAAGAAAGAAAAATATAAACTTGGTATCCTTTCCTCTCTCTTCAACTTCTTGAAAATGAGAATTAGACTGTTAGATGAAATTAAGTGGACATGGGAGTTTTTCATGTTGACACCTTCGTCACTTTGTTCCATACAAGGTTAATATACAAACGTATTAAGATCTAGATCAGAAAATAAAATGATCAATATATTCATTTATTTTGAGGGTGTAAAACAGGGGTGCGGTTATTACATGGCCACAGTTTATACACCAGAAAATACGGTTTTTATTTTTCCAATATTGTTGAAATTCCGACCACTCCCCGATGTCCTTTCTACACTGGGTCGGCAAAGCACTCCGGTGACAATTTGTACTGTGGTTGGGAAGCGAACCCAGAGGAAATGACTGATGCGAATGAGATACCTCTGAGCTATCCCTCGCAGCCCACCTTGCATGTCAGTTGAATGGATTTTTCAATGGATGGCGGCAACTTATTCTGATTTCGTTATTGCAGGATTTTATTTTGACCAATTGCAGTTTTTGAGCTGTGACGAGTCATCGTTTGCATCTGTCCTGTGTGTGTACAATTGGTTGTGCCAAAAGGCAGAGAAAGGTTATGATTGGCAAAAAGATCGAGTTGTTAGATGGGTTGGCTCGAGATGAAAATGCGGAATCTGTGGGCCGCCATTACGGCGTCAATTATTGTATTTGAGAATGGTTGTTCGAGTATTGGTGCAGGAAATGAGGTTTGCGAATGAGGTTTGATGGAAAATGAATGTTTGGGAATGAAGAAAAGAACAAACACTCATTCTCGAACCCTTATTTTCTGACACCTGGGCTCAAACCCCCGTTCTCATGCTACATTCTCAAACCATATCATCTCACCGGTGTTTCGACCGAATAATTGCCACTTTAGCGTTGTAATGGTCATGGTTCTTCACTGTTACAGCGTCCCAGTCAAATCGGATCAAAAGAGGTGCTTCCTGAAATGCGGTAACCAATCCGAAGGCTCCAGTTCAACCATGGCTACCCACACGTTCCACGCCAGCAAGGGCTGGTTTGTGAAATTCAAGAGGTTTGAGAAATTCATTACCTCGTGTTACCTCATCTCTCACAGCGGTGATTACAATATTGGTGGTTGCGGTGTGGCATCTTTTTCACACGCTTTCCTCACCTCGTGACTCATCCTGGTGATTACTTGATCGTGGTGCTATCCTTGACAATTTTGGATTTTTTTTGTTTTGTATACATCGTTGAGGCTCATATAAGAGCTAACACAAAGAACGTATAACAAAGGGAGCAGGAGACGAGAGGGGCGGGAGAGGGAAGCACAAAACAGGAGGGAGCAGAGACATTAGGAGATGTGTGGAAAGGAAAGGGATGGGGCAAGGTACCCAGGGTGAGCAAGATGGACACTATCGGGACTTTCAGGAAGGAAAGCAGGGAATTTGAGGGAGGTGAGTTTTGGGTGGATTAATGGGGGTAGAAAAGATCATGGTTTTGGACAGCTGTTTTGAAGACCTGGAGTGAAGAGTGGGATTGAAGAGAGTGTGAGATTTGGTCCAGAGGTGGGGAAAAAATAGGAATGAAAGGGTGAAGGTGAGCAGTGATTCTTGATTTTGGTAGTTTTACCAGAAGGGAGCTTTTGGCGGACCTTGAGCGCCCTGTGGAACTATAGGGGGAACAGACCACAGACGCAGCAGGAGGGGCGAGGCCGGAGAGGAGACTGAAGAAGACAGAAAGACCCACCGACCTGCCTGCGGTGAGAGTGCTTCATTTCTTTGACTCCCCAGACACTCAGTGGCAATCCATGTTCGGTGAGCCGACATGAGAACTCCCGCCCAAAATGAGGTGGGGTGGGGGGGTAGGAGCGTGCCTGCTAATTTAGAGAAAAGGGAATTGAAAATTGCACACTCACTCTTCGATATGAGGATCGGTTCTGTTTGTATTTGGTAACTACGGCAAAACTTTCCACACTCTTGGTCCAGGGGTGACAATTTTCTTCTATAACAATGTTGTTCTGAGGAATTTTCTCCCAATAAACCCTACAGGTGACTACCCAGGGTGCTCAGTCGGTGCCACTGCACCTGTCTGTAGTTTGGCGCTGTGAGGAGACCACTACCAATGTGCGCCTTGACTATCAATACCATAGAGAGGCATGCAGCCCTCCAACGCTCAGCAATGTGCAGGTGGCCATTCCTGTGGACGGCGGTGTCAGCAGCATGCAGGCAGTCCCCAATGGCCTCTGGTGAGCTATATTTTCAGTGCTTGCACCAAGTTTAATACAAAACGTTATTCGTTTACCTTCATGTGGGACCACCTGTCTGGAGCGAGTACTGTATATTTCATTATCCCATCGATAGTTTTGCCATGATTGATTGCCTCATTTTATTTAGTTCTAAAAAGTGCCAATTTTGCAGACTAGCTAGGAAAAGCGCTCGCTTGAATGGGTGTCAGCACACTGTTTTTTCTCTGCGAGTGATTCGGTAAATTTGACTTCAGGAATGCGGAGCAGAAGAGAGCACTCTGGAAAATAACTGAGATATCAGAGAAGTCTGAAAATGCTGGTGAGTTGTTCAGGTTTGGCCTCCACTTGTCTGTCTCAAATTACTTTCACCACGTCCTTCAATAAATGTCACAATGTAGATCACAGTCATTCTCAGAGATGTTGTGGTTAAACCTAAAGTCCCTGTGTGTGTGTCTCTCTCGTATTCATTTGTTGCTTACACATTATATTTGGCACATCGGATGACTTTCTGGTTGACATCTTAAAGCTGATAAGTCATTGTTTCTATTTAGATATTTTGTTCGTAATTTAATTTATTATCCCCTTGCTTTTTGAAAAAAAATGGGGGAGAAGAGGGTGTGGGTTGGTGGGTATTGTAATTTTTAATTAGCTCTGTCTGTTGTGCTATCTCCTCCTAAACGGTTGTGCATAATTCCCCTAATCTTCAGAGTTATGACGACCACATGGCACAAAGGTACAAGAGCAGTATCATTTTTGCCTCCCTCCCTTCTGGGGTCAGTGTCAAAAGGTCAAATCTCCATAAATGCAATTACCGGTACATTTTTCAACATTTTTTTTTTTTAATACAAGTTTGTGCAATCACCATTGGGGGCTGCATGAAATCGATAATTTTGTGAATTTATCCTCCAGTTCATGCCCCAGGGGGACTTGGTCACAGTCACAGGGATTAAGATGTGAAAAAATTTTCTTAAACTCCAAATGTGATATTGGATCATTCCTGGTGGAATGTTTTGCCATCTTTCAACTTTGCTTTCGGTGGGAAGCGTGGGGATTTGCGATGGCGTGCCATCGATGTCACTCTAGTTTCGTCTGTTTTTGTGATACATATTCCCACAAGCGCACTTCCAGAAACCAAGTAAAGCGGTCGCTTAATTGACTCGTATGGTAGTTAGAAGGAGAACAGAAAGTGCAGGGAAGCTTAAAGGTGGATATATGAGATGAAGGAAAATGGGAGATTTTCGTTTTGGACTAAAAGATTTTTAGGTTCTTGCTCGGATAGTTGTATTCCACCCGCCCCCTCCGTTCCTTAAAGCTGTTCCTCACAGCAATTGTAGTCATTTATTGAACAGTTATGGCTAAAATATTTATGCTTGAAGGAAGACCCTCTTGTTTGTATGTAAAGTCAAGGCTTGTGGAAGAGCGAGAACACAGAAAAATAGAATGGAACACCATATAGAATATACAGGGATACCGTGATTCATGTTGCCTCATTTACGTAGATTTGAAGTTGCATTGTCAATTAATAGGTGTTCAGGCTTTTAA
Source organism: Eptatretus burgeri (assembly GCF_056783735.1). Lineage (NCBI taxonomy): Eukaryota > Metazoa > Chordata > Myxini > Myxiniformes > Myxinidae > Eptatretus > Eptatretus burgeri. Next base: position 30,308,681 of record NC_140966.1, on the reverse strand, counting down.
TTACGTCTCTTTACATCGAAGTTACGTCATTCAAGCTGCGTGCTTTGGCTTTGTCCGTCGCCAATTTACATGAGCCGTCCAGTCTCGCGCCGAGAAGTTGAAATCGTTAATGTTACGAAGCTTGAAGGCATGTACACAGCCACACATGGTTTGCCGTTTCAAGACGTGTCGGCATTGAAGTGCGATGGAGCTTTTGTGCAGTGCTACGTGGCACTTCAATGACGGCACGGCAACCCGTGCTGCTGTGTGCAGGTCGGTAACCTTTGTAACAGCGTTGCTCGATCTGAAAATTGCAAGCATCCTATTGGAAGCTCAAAGTTATCGTATTTTCAATAAAATTTTAATACATTGTCAAATGTTTGCATCATGAAAACATTTTATTCACCAATTTTATTTAACCACGGTCACACTTCAATGACGATGTGTCGATGACAAACTGTGCGTGGCTGTGCTGTGTGCATGCTGGCAAGGGCAAGCTTCATGAACGGAAGAACGTTCCTGCAATCTGTGCACCGTGCCATTGTCTGGCTGTACCTGTAGTCCTGTACGTAATATTCCAGTAACGGAATGTAAATTTAGACCGATTGGACAGCACCGCAGTCAGACACTCTGTCACCATGGCTGCTGTTCATATTCAAATTCTTTATTATTCTCCACCATGAAACATGGAAATTTTTCTTCCACTGCAAATTCAATTCAAATTCAATCGACTGGGTGGCTCAGGAAGATTGGTGATGGAAAAGACTAAGCACGTGACTTGAATGACGTAACTTCGATGTAAAGTGTATTGTACTTTAATCTGCCTTTGCACTGTTCAGACATACTGTACCTTACAAAATCTTTGCATACACTGATGTGATTTGTGTCGTTAAATATCACTGATTTTATTCATGAGTACTAAACATGCTCGTGGTGTTAAGAATGAACCTATGGCTAGGAAAGTGCGTAAAAGTGTAAATTTGGAGATGAAATTGGATGTTATACACAGAATGGCGAGTGGTGATCGTGCTGTTGATGTTGGTCGGCACTTAGGTTTGCCTCCAACAACCATACGTACAATTTATGAAAAAGCAGAACAAATTCGTGAAAATGCTAGACAGGCCACGACTTTAACATCCAAGTTGATGATGAAGTATAGGAGCTCTTGCATAGAAAAGATAGAACGGATGCTGGGCATGTGGATGTTGAGAACGACGTGTGACGAACCTCCTGTGTGTGTGATGAACGACGTGTGTGACGCTTTCCTTCTCATCCTCCTCCATCTGATTGCGTCTCTGTGTCTCTCCCTCTCCATCTATACATTCTCCCTCACCTCCCTTTCTCTACTACCACCACAGCATAGTTTGCACAGTTTTACTGCACTGTACAGCATTGTCACAATGTTTTGTCACCCCGTTATAAAAATTGTGACATTCCCTTGGGGGCTTGATGAGAGATTGTTGCACAACAGTGATCTGGATTTTGGAAGTTTCACCAGAAGGTTACTGGAAGCTTTGCTGTGGGTTACTGGTCTGGAACTTTAGTAATTTGTCAGCGAGTGACTGGTTATTTGTTTGTTTATTTATTTATTTCTCTGACTGGCTGGATCACCATCTGGACTTCATTCTTTGATGGTTTTGACCCTTTAAACCCAGAGCTTTTGTGCACCCACCATTGGTTCACACCTCAGTAGATCAACGGCCTCAACTGCTCATAATCGGTCAACGCAGAAATGCAACCTCACTTTCTAAATCTCTCTCCAAAGCATATAGCTTTACCTGTCGATGTTTACCTTCCTTGCTAAAAGCTTTCATGTATGATCATATGCAATACATTACTCCTCATTCTTATTGCACATTCCATTATATAACAACAATATGCTACTTCAGATTACCTGTGAATACATACACACCTGACGTTGCACATTATACGTACGTTACCCATCACGTCCATTTTGTTTATCACTGAATCGATCTGCTATTCAAATACAAAGACTTTCATTTTACTAGATTGCCCAAATGCTCTACTCTGCCCCCCCCCCCCCAAGTAACCACTGAAAATGTTTTCACATTTATTTGAATGCCTTATGAATATGCAAGCAACAATGTAGTGGATTTTCCATTAAAGCAGACAAACCACCTGTGAACACACACACACACACACACACACACACACACACACACACACACACACACACACACACACACACACACACACACACACACACACACACACACACACACATACATACATACATACATACATACATACATACATACATACATACATACATACATACATACATACATACATACATACATGTATTCATATATGCATACTTATATTGTTGGCTGGACGTTGTATGTATTGTGACACAGGGTGTGGGAGCATCCAAGCACAGTTTGCACTCACTTCTGGGCCAAGTTGTCCCGCCACTCTGGCTGTGCAGTTCACCTGTGATGGCTGCTCTTTGTCTGGGGTCGAGCTGGAGCTCCTCGGTTCTGGTTATCGACTCTCTCTGCTCAAAAAACGCATGACCACAGGTGAAGAGAGGGTGCACACCACACTACTTGTATTTGAGCCTCCACCTCATTTGTACGTTACATCCACAGATTCACAGTTGTGAAACAACGGCACGGATGTTCTTTTTGTTTACACGAATTAAGTCTTATTGCTATTTTGTAAAAAGTATCATAATCTCGGATTCATGCAGGTGCTTATACATAAATCACATGTTGGACAAAGGTATTAGACATCAATGTGCTCTTATGAGAATTGCAAGGATGTTTTTAGACAATAAATCAATAAATCCACATCGTATGTGGTATTTGAGCCTGGGGTCCCAGCATCATCGACTATGGGTTCAGATGAGAATACGAGAGAGGCCACAACTCGAGCACTTTAAATGATTATTGATACTTTTGCATTTATTTAATTGAAACTCCCAAACTTTTTTTAATGAGTAAAACTTTTTAAAGTGTATTTTAGGAATGGTTAAACCAGTCTGGGTGATACTTTTAAGAATGTGTAATCTTGCTGGATCTCAATTTTTAAAAGATGCAACAGCTTGCTGAATAATTACTGGATATCAAAATGAAGGATCTTAGTTTATGTAATTCCACTTAAAGTTTCATATTTACCCTCACCGAAGAGGAGGGTATTGCATTTGGGTCCGTCCGTCCATCCGTCTTTGTTTTTGTCCACACAGAACTTTAGTGTTTTTCTCCGCAACCATTTGTCAGATTGAGACAAAATTTTCACCATAAGTGTGACTTCTCATGTCGATTGTGTTATATTGATAATTATGACATCATAGGTCACGTGGTGAGGTGGCTATGTTAGAAAAATGGAAAAACATTTTGACCTCTATCTTTGAAACTACACCAAGGAAAATAAATTGAAACTTGGCACATGGCAAGTACTCCTAATAGGGAATAATTGTAATTTTCTTTTTTAATGACGTCATAATTGCATATATAGAACGCTACATCTTGTCATGAAAATTTTTGAGGGCCATCTAGGGATAAAATGGTCCACTGAAAAAGAAAAAAAGTGATTACATCGGTTACGTGATTCAGCAGCCATATTTTTGGGGGTGTTTTTAAACCGTCAAAAATCTACTTTTCTGAAGTGGCTGAACAGATCGAGGTGAAACTTTTGACCTATTACCTCTATCCATGAGGAGCAAAAGATTCACACATGATGTCATAGGTTACATGGTTTGGCAGCCATATTGGGATTCCCCTAAAACCTACAAAAAATATCTTCTCCAGAATGGCTGAACAGATTGAGGGGAACTTCACACAAATGTTCTCCAAGCTTTGGGGATACCAGGGTATTCACGAATAATTGATGTCACATGGTCTGCCAGCCAAATTGGATTGAGCGAAAATCTTTAAATTCTTTCTCTTGAACTGCTTAACCGATCGATGTGAAAATTCACAATCATGATCCAGTCGTGATGGGGAATATACGTTTTAAATTACAAGTTGATCGGACGCATGGTCTGGCAGCCAGAATTATTTAATTTTTTGAGTTGTTATTTATTTATTTTGAATCAGGTTCACTTGGCTGTGCCTGGATGGGTTTGAGGGTAGAGTAGTAGCAGCTGAAATGCAAATTATATTACTCCTAATGACTTTATCTTTGCTTTTTGCCTGTTAGGGTTCCTTCTGATTACTAAAATGTTCTTATTTACACTGTTCCTATTTGGTTTTCCATTTGATTTGAATTGAATTTATTTTAATCCCGTTCTAAATTCAATTGGATAATAAACGTCATGGGTCAAGGTCAAGTGTCCGATCAAAGCGGGACGTCTTGGTACCCGGTCATCACTGCCGGCAGTTATAAAGTGGCAATCTTCGTAGATTGTTTTTTTTGATATTTGGCTGTGCCTTGATGGGTTTGAGGGTGGAAGAGTAGCAGCTGAAATGAAAATCCTATTCAGGTTCCTCCTAATGGACTTCTTCTTTGCTTTTGCTTGTTCGGGTTCCTTCTGATTACTCCATTAAAGGACTGTACCTATTTGGCCTTCCATTTGATTTGAATTTAATTTAATCCAATTCTGAATTAAATTAAATAATGATTCAAAAGAAGTCATGGGTCAGGGTGAGGTGTCTAATGAAAGTGGGACATTTTGGTATCCGGTTATCACTGCCAGCAGTTATAATTTTCAATTGATATCTGAAAACGAAAATGGATAATTTGGATGTGAAGATGTGAGCAAAATAATTATCCTTGTTTGAGTACACTGTGCTTTGTGTATAGCTTTGGTGTCACGAATGCAGGACTTTATTGCTATTTTATCCCTCCCAGCGAATGCATAATTCGGGGAAAAGGGGAGGATTCTTCTGCTTTCTTTATTTCCTCCTCCATTTTCTTTATTTCCTCCTCCATTTTCTTTACTTCCTCTCCGTTCCCTTGGGGGTTTATATATACAATGTCTTCAGAAAGTATTCACATCCCTTTACTTTTTCACACTTTGTTGTGTTCGAGCCTGAATTTAAAGTGGATTAAACTGAGATTTTTGTTTGTTTGTTTTGGTCACCGATCTACACATCATAATACCCCATAATGTTAAAGTGGTAGTTTTTTTTTGAAGTTTTCACAAATTAATTAAAAATGAAAAGCTGAAATGTCTTGTGTCAATAAGTATTGAACTCCTTTTCGATGACACTCCAAATTGAGCTAAGGTGCATCCAATTTCCTTTAATCATCCTTGAGATGTCTCCACAACTTGATTGGAGTACACCTGTGGCCAATTCAATTGATTGAACAGGATTTAGAAAGAAACACACCTTTCTATACAAGGTCCCACCGTTGACAGTGCATGTTAGAGCAGAAACTCCACCATGAAGTCCAAGGAACTGTCCATAGAACTCTGAGATATAATTGTGAGGAGGCATAGATCTGGGGAAGGGTGTAAAACAATTTCCAGAGTGTTGAAAGTTACCAAGAGCACAGTGAGCTCCATCATTAAGAAATGGAAAGAATATGGAACTACCCAGACTTCTGAGAGCTGGCCGTCCGACCAAACTGAGTAACCTGGCAAGAAAGATCTTGGTCAGGGAGGTGACCAAGAACCCATTGACCACTCTGACAGAATTACAGTGTTCCTTGGCTGAGATGAGAGAACTTGCCAAAAGGACAACAATCTCTGCAGCACTTTACAAATCTAGGCTTTACGGGAGAGTGGCCAAACGGAAACCACTCCCAAGAAAAAGACACGTGACAGCACATCTGCAGTTTGCAAAAAGACATGTGACAGACTGAGAGCATGAGGCATAATATTTTGTGATCTGATGAGACAAAATTGAACTCTTTGGCATGAATTCAAAGCACTACGTCTGGTGGAAACCGAACATAGCTCATCACCCATCTAACACCAGCCCGACCTGGAGCATGGTAGTGGCAACATCATACTATGGGGATTATTTTCAGTGACAGGGACTAGGAAACTTGTAAGGATAGAGGGAACAATGAATGGAGCCAAATACAGGCAAATCCTTGAGGAGAACCTGCTGCAGAGAGCAAAAGACCTCAGACTGCAGTGAAGATTTACATTCCAACAGGACAATGACCCCAAGAATACAACCAAAGCAACACTGGAATGGCTTCAGAACAAGAACGTGAAAGTCTTTGAGTGGCCCAGCCAAAGCCCAAACTTGAATCCCATTGAGAATCTATGGAAAGACTTGAAGATTGCTGTTCACTGATGCTCCCCATCCAACTTGACCTAGCTTGAGGAAATCTCCATGGGAGAATGGGAGAAACTCTCCAAATCTCGATGTGCAAAGCTGATACAGACATACCCAAGAAGACTTGAAGTTCTAATCGCTGCGACATATCGTGGGGTATTTTGTGTAGATTGGTGACAAAAAAATTAAATTTAATCCATTTTAAATTCAGGCATTAACACAACAAAATGAGAAAAAGTCAAGGGGTGTGAATACTTTCTGAAGGCACTGCATAGGTTGAGAGTTTGGAGAGCATGGTTCAAGAACAGCAAGAGCTGTATCAATGGTTCACGATATATCCAGAGACACTGCTCAGATGTATCTGAGATTTGAGGCCTCCATCCATTGTTGGGAGAGCAATAAGCAGCATGTCCGGGGTAGTGACCAGGTCAGAAACCAAACTAATGGTCTGCGATCAGGCCATTTGAGAAATGGGAGGATTTGATGTCTCCTGCGGTGATGGATTCCATGACTTTGTTTACAATTGTCGAAGAAATTACCAAGTCATTCTGTACATTTAAACATTAATTCAACATACAAACAAACAAATACATATGCGCATCGGAGTGTTCGGAATACAGACTTGTTCCAGATCTCTGAAAAACATGATAAAGTTAAGTCCTTTTTTGGAATCCAGTGAGAGACAGTGTTTTTTTTTATTTCCAAACACTGGTGCCACAGTTTTTCAGCTCTTGACATTCCTTAGTTGGAGCTTATCTGCAGTCGCCAACTTTGTCAGGTCTTGACATTCCCCAGGTGAAGCTCATCTTCAGCCTTCGTGCAGCCCCGGCATATTTCAAATCCAGATGTGTTGATCCTCTCCCGGCACAGAAAAACGCACAGAATGCTCGAATGACGTCAAACTTCAACTTTTGGGCATTTTGATAAATCTAGAGTATGTAGGGTAAAAGTCAGTCTGCTTCTCCCAGACTGGGAAAATGTGTTATCTTGAAGCGATTAGAGCTTGGTGAATACATCTGGACATTTTCTTTGACCCACATTCCAACTTGTTTGTGCCTTATATCTATCATTTCATGAAATCCCTTCGTAAGTAAAATATATTTAAATAATAGGCACTTCTTTGTATACTGAAGTCAAGCTTACTTGAAAGGTCGGCCTGCTTATTATATATTTAATTAGGCAGGTCAAACATCTTTCAACACAAAGGAGATATATGATTCTATATTCAAAAGTAGATACATGTTCAAACACATAAAATCATACCATATTTGAGTACATTTTCTATTACAGATTTATAACAATATATTTATTTTATTATCAAGCTGTAATTATTATCAATATTTTTTATTATTATTGTTTTTATCACCCTCAAACCCATTATGTTAATTTCTGAGAAATTGCATCGGCACAATTTCTGAATAAGCTTAAAGTCCTGTGATCAATAGTATCTGTTTTTGCATTATTTTTTTCTATAATGCAGTGATGCTGACTGACTTCCGTGTTGACAGGGAAGGTAATCTAGCACAAATAATAGTTTCAACAGAGCAGAAAAGGGATATTCATGAGTGGAAGAACAGAACAACCTTTGGAGAGGGGGGTGGATTTTGCAATTATCGTGCTCTGCATGACGTCTTTTTCTTGTTTATCTGTTTGTCAATCGCCTGCAGGTCACAATTTTAAACCAATCTTCACGAAACTTCACCACATGGTAGAATTTGTCATAAACAAGAAGTTTATTGCTTTCGGTCAAAAGGTCAACATAGGCCAACTAACAAATTTGTCAAATTTCTAAAGACCTCAATTTTCATCTGATTGACTAGAAATTGAACAGGATTTTCATATCAGTTTACTGAATGCAACCACCAATTATTGCTGAGGTCAACATTGACCAAAAGGTCAACAACTAAGGTGGTATTTCTAAAATCCACAATTTTCTTCAAATAGGCTGAAGGTCAACAACTAAGGTGGTATCTCTAAAATCCTCAATTTTCTTCCCAGTGACTTGAAATTTGAAGAGGATTTGCATATCGGGTCACTGAATTCAACCACCAATTATTTTTGAGGTCAAATCTGTTTTATGGATTTTGCAAGTATCGTGCTCTGCACGACGACGACTTCTTGTTTGTTTGTTTGTTTGTTTTATGAACAAAATATCTCAAATAGTTGATGGATTTGGACAAAATTTTGTGGAGAGCTTTGGGTATGTGCCAAGGACAAAATGATTATATTTTGGTGAAGATCTGAATCTGATCTGGATCTGAGAATTTTTTTAAGGGATTTTCACCATTGAGAGATTGGCCCAAAAATGACATAAAACAGTATATCTCAAAAAGTTGTGGATGGATTTAGATGAAACTTGGTGGGCAGGTTGGGTATGCAACAATGAAGAATTTATTCGACTTTGGTGAAGATCCGAATCTGGATCTGAATCCCAGAATTTTTAAAGAGATTTTTCACCATTGAGTGATGGGGCTAAAATTATATATATATATATATATATATATATATATATATATATATATATATATATATATATATATATATATATATATATATATATATATATATATAAAATCAGGATATTTCAAAAAGTTGTGGACGGCTGTGGACGAAACTTGGTGGGCAGGTCGGGTATGTAACAAGGTAGAATTTATTCGACTTTGGTGAAGATCTGGATCCAAGAATTTTTTAAGTGATTCTTCATCATTGAGTGATTGGGCTAAAACGATATATAGCAGGATATCTCAAAAAGTTGTGGACGGATTCGGACGAAACTTCGTGGGTGAGTTGGTTCGGTAACAAGAAGAAGCCGATTAAATTTTAGTTCAGGTTCAAATCCAGAGATAGCCTATCAGTGGGATACAAAATGTAAACCAATCAGTCTGGCGGAGGTATGCTCTCTACAGAATGCCCATCTAGGTTTCATCTGCAGCTGCTGGGGTTCGGGAGGGAAGGTCAGGGAGAGGGGAAGCTCTGCACATTCCCAGAGTGGGAAGCCCCAAAGCCAATCTCCACTAATCAGGGGAAGCAGTGGTAGGAGGGTGGGAGTCCGGAGGGAGGGGAAGGGGTGAGATGGGAGTCTGAAGGGAGGGGTGGTTGTCTGGAGCAAGGGGAGGGGGTAAAGTGGAAGTCAGGAGGGATGGGGGTGTAGCTGGAGGAGGCAGGTAAGGAGTGTGAGGAGGGAGGGGAAGGCGGGAGGAACCGGGCAATGCCTGCAAATAAGACCTGCTAGTGTCTTGTAAATAGCAAAACACCTTATCTAAATTCACCTCTTGATGTTGAAACACGATACAAAAGAGACACGATGTCATGAAGTAAATGGCATGATATGGGTTGGGATCAGAGTATAGGAAAAGAGGGGACTTCATGCTTCCTGCACGGCACACACAGTGCTCATGTTGTAGATGAGATTCAGCATTGCGACCTTAGCTGTTGCAGTTAATTTGACTAAAATTCAATTTGAAAACTGCACGTACAGAGACATGACAAGTAAATAGACGCCTTAAATTTATTCATTTAAACTGTATAAAGCAAGTTTTACTCTGATTTGTACTCGTATTCAAATATTTCTTTGCAGAAACAAGTTCCTGGGTCGTGTATGACAATTAACTATGTCTCGAACGCAGGGAGTACACAACCTTTGCGATTTTCAGAGGACGAATTGTTGGCCAATTGGAAGGTGGAGTCAGCCACCGTCAGATAGCTCAGAACCTTGGCATTCCACTTTCTACGGTCAATGGAGTGATTGTGCAATTCACCAGCGAAGGCAATGAATCCACAGCTTCCCATCCGAGTTGACCTGGACCCTCAGAAAGGTGTCTTCGAGCTGTCCAAGCGGTCCATTGAGAAAACTCCCCGTTGCAAGGCAGCAGATGTTGCAGAGGTCCAAGTTAGCTCTACAACTGCGTGCGGTACCATCAACTGGGCTACTATGGGAGAGCAGCTCTGAAAAAACCTCTTCTTAGACCAGCCAACATTCAAAGGAGAAAGAAGTGGGCTGACGAGATGGCCACCAGACCCTTGGAGTTTTGGCAAACTGTCATTTTTTTTCAGATGAGTCCCAATTTGCAAAATTTTCTGACAGTGGACACATATGGGTCTGGAGACTTCCCAGTCAAGAGTTCTCTTTGAACCGATTGCAGCCAACTGTCAAATACGGTAGTTTTTCAGTGATGGTTTGGGGAGCAATCTGGAGCGCTGGTCGGTCAGAGCTTGTGAAGTGTGTTGGCAACATCATCTCGATGATTATACGTTTCAATCATTGAGGATGGATGTCTCCCCGTCTTCTCCGCTGGTCAGATGGTCAAAACAACACTTTGTTCATGGAAGATGGAGCTCCATTCCGCACTGCAAAAAAGGCCAAAGAATGGCAGGACAGAAATGGGATCAAGCGACTTCAATGACCAAGTCAGTCTCCTGACATGAATCCCATTGATCACCTCTGGGCCATATTGGATCGAGCTGTGCGGAAAAAGTCCAGGAAACCAACATCATGGGCAGAATTGCTAAACCTTTTGTGTGAAGCCTGGGCAGAAATCTCACAAGAGAAAATGTCAGAACTCATTCGTTCTATACCTGAAAGAGTAAAAGCGTTGAAATCTGCAAATAGCAAGTCTACCAAATACTAGTGTGTATGTTAAAATGTTCTTCAAATGTTCGATAAATATATTATTTTAAAATCATGGTGTCTATTCACTTCTGTCACATCTCTGTAGTTAATTCTAACTTAATTTTGATGACAATGCACACTCACATCAAGTAAGTACATGAAGCAATCAAGAGGATGGATTGGCCTGACCCAATATGTACTGAACTTACATGGGATAAGCCAGAGGCATGTTTATTGTTTCGTTGGTGTCACATCACGTATTGTATGTTGATTTTTTTTTTTAATCTTTAACAAAAAAATTGTGGCTTGTTTTGTCCCTCCCCTCCCACTCTCAAATACTTCTGTTGCATGTATCCAAACATCCTGGATCATTACATAGGATCTATGGATGCCATTAAATCAAAGTGAGATTTCGGATATTATGCAATCGTAAAGCAACTCTGGCTGAGTCATGTTTCACCATGATGCTCAACACAGCCTGGCTTTGTCTGTTCCAGAAAACGTACAGGTAATCCCACCCCACCTCCCTCTCATCACCCCAAAAAGGAACATTTTGGTTACTGGTATGTTAAGGTGTGCAGTGAAGAAGTGAAATGAACCTGTGAATCCACATTCCTGTTGTGATCCATAAATTCTGCCCTTAAGGCCCAGTCACACCTTGACGTTTTAGCCAGCAATGGCAACGTATCAAAATGTATGTAAAACGCTGGCTTACGCTGAACTTTTGATGTATTTTTTTAAAGATTCGGACGTATTCATAACGAATTGGTCGTGTGCATAACATATTAGTAACGGACAAAGAACGTTTTGCTGTCTTATAGATAACTTATACCAACGAATGCTTAGCCTGTTGTCGGCGTTCACAACCTATGCCCAACGATAGTCTAACTTATATATAGCGCGTTGCACGTATCGCCGACGATCACGTGGCGTAGCCTATTAAAGGCTGCCGCACAACGATTCAAATCATAACCGCCGGAGAAATGGAAGTGTCAACATCGCAGTCACTCCTTGGCGATCTTGCCAGTGTATGCTGACCTCTGAAAAATGCGTCTAAAACGCTGGCGCACGTCGAATACGGTATGGGTAAGTTTGGTATACGTGAATAGAACGCTAAAGTACGCTATCATACGTCGTAGTAAGTGGAGTAAGTCTTGAAATTTTAAACGTGTTAAAAATTTTACGACGTACTTGCCGTATGCCTCACACGTTCCGCATGCGATGGGAATAAGTTGTACGCACGATATGCGATCGTTGGCACACGTCGACAAAAGTTACTTGTAAGTTACTCATAAGTCGAAACACATCAAGGTAATGTTTAGCGTCAGTGTTCCAGACTCCCTGGTTTTTTTTTCTTCGGTATGACGGTGATGTTGCCACTTCGATTTCTAGTGCGGTTATAATATAATATAATTAATAGCCTGCCGCTCAACGATTTAAATCATAACCGCACTAGAAATCGAAGTGTCAACATCACCGTCATACCGAAGAAAACAAAAAAACAAAGAAAAACAGGGAGTCTGGAACACTGACGCTAACCATTACCTTGACGTGTTGACGTGTTTCAACTTATGAGTAACTTACAAGTAACGTGTGTGGACGTGTGTGGACGTGTGTCAACGATCGCGTAACATGCCGACAACACGTTACTCATAGGTTAGAAATAAGTTTCAGGTATGCTAAACATTACCTCGACGTGTTTCGACTTATAATTAACTTACAAGTAACGTGTGTCGACGTGTCAACGATTGCATAACGTGCCAACAACTTATGGCCAGCGTCGCGGAACTTGTGAGTCATACGCAGGCATAAGTCGTAAAATTTCAAGCATGCTAAAATTTGAGGACAACCGCAAAGTACAACAATGAAAGCCAGCGTACTACGACGTATGGCAGTGTTTTTCAGCGTGCTCTCAATGTTTCCAAAACTTACCCATAACATATTCGACGTGTGCCAGCATTTTAGACAAATTTTTCAAAAATCGGCATAAGCTGGCTAAAACGTCAAGGTGTGACTGGGCCTTTACACATGAATCCATAACAAGTCATTCCAAGGAGTCTTTCTCATTGAAAGTGGAAACTTTCATTCCAGATACAGAATCTTTGCCATAACGTTGCTGATTCATTCCTCATTTTTCACATTCCAAAATGGCAGCTCTGCATGGAAACAGTCCATGGGACAGGACCCAAAATTTCACTAATTGGTTCCACCTGAGGTGGCAAATTCTCATGTTTTTGAAAGGTTTATGTCTGTCGATGGTAAATTTATATGATAGCAATTGTGGAGTGACAGCTTATTGGTAGTATATTTTTCTTTAAGTGTTGTCAGATTGAGTTTTGGAAGCTATCCTTGGCACATGGGGTTGAGAGATGTTGTAAAATGTATCGACTACTCCAGCATGATTTGTTGTAAAAACAATGGTAACTTGTCATGATAAATGTTTATTAATAGGGTTTTTTGAAATTACATAGTTTTTTGTTATCCCCGCCGCGTGGCGGAAGGGGGATATTGTTTTCACCCAGATTGTCCATCCATCCGTCCGGGCGTCAACATTTATAGCTGTGAGTATGATAACTCAAACTGTTCGCCATATCGATTTGAAATTTGAGTCACACATGTACCACCTGAAAAGGAAGAACCCTATTGATTTTGGGCGTGGCCGGATCCAAAATGGCCGACTAGGGCGGCCATCTTGAAAAAAATGTTTTTTGTAATAAATGGAAAACCGCTAATCTGATTGAGTCCCCCAGACTCTGTATAGAATTGATTGATGAATTTTGTGTGGACAGTGGCATGAAAACGGGAAAGCAGGGGGGGGGGAACACCTCAATGGATATGTTATGAGCTGTAGTTGTGCACCTTGACACTGGTTTTTTGACAGACATGAAGATGCGAGGAAAAAACGGTATTTTTAATCGTGCTAATATATTATATTGCGAGACGCCAACCATGATGATGCTGCTAAACATACCCTTATTTCTGTGTTCCCATAACGGCCTTTAACAACAAGAAGGATAGCTTCATGGTCCGAGGGGACTCATATGTTCAAAAGAACATACCCTTATATTTTCAATTATTTTTGGTTACGACGTTCCTCACCCCTGGGGAACTTTTTGAGATGATGACCAAATGGTGTCTTGTTTCCAATTCACCTCCCTCATTATCTGGAATATGTATGACCTTTTTCATTCAATGGCGGGGGATTCCCCATCTCTGATGGTATATTTTATTTTTGGTGAAAACCACCTATAGAAGGTGCGAAACATCGCCAAATGCAATGTACATATATAATTTTTGAGATTTACTCAAAAATTCAATATCGTTTTTGCTTTTATGTTTCTTTTATGTTCCTAATTATTTTAAGAAATACAAATTTGATAATAAAAACTGTTCGTCTATATAGTGCAAGTATTTGAAGGGCAAAATATTGAGGAAAAAAAAGTGTAACTACTGCCTGAATGACCTAATTGCTCAGTCTATTCACAATAGCATCCTATTTATAAATCTGTAAGGTTTATATCTTGAAGATGCTTTCACTGACAAAAAAATCATTTGGCAAATTGATCAATTGCACTTTGGTTCAATTGATTTTGTAATTTATTACCATACAAACTGTCTATATAGGCCATTTCACTTCGGTGAACTCACATTGTTTACAGAGTGTTTAACTTGCAAAAAGTGTATGGTTCCAGAGTAAATATCTATATCTTCTCAGTTCCAAGAAATGTATCTCATCAGATTTTGTATTTTTATCTTGCCAAAACGAAGTTTTTGCAAGATATGTTAGTCAGCTTGTATGTTTTTTTTTTTGTCTGTAATCACATATAAAAAATTCTGCAGAGCACAGTTATCATTGGAAATTTTTGTAACTTCGCATATCAGAGGCCTATAGAGGTCCCTTTCAGCACACAATTTTGAAGGTCAAGGTCACTTTGTCGCAAATCAGGGGAGTCGACGAAACCCTTATTTTTTTGAGTAATTTTGATCGGATCATCTTCAAACTTCATGGGAATATAGGTCATGGTCTGGCACTCAGCTGATTAATTTTTGGTGGCGATTGGCCTTGACCTTCATATGTTTTTTTTTTTGTTTTTTTATCTTACCAAAACGAAGTTTTTGCAAGATATGTGCGTCAGCTTGTATGTTTTTTTTTTTTTTTTTTGTAATCACGTATAAAAAATTCTGCAGAGCACAGTTATCATTGGAAATTTTTGTAACTTCGCATATCAGAGGCCTATAGAGGTCCCTTTCAGTGCACAAAATTTTGAAGGTCAAGGTTAAAGGTCAAGGTCACTTTGTCGCAAATCAGGGGAGTCGATGAAACCCTTATTTTTTGAGTAATTTTGATCGGATCATCTTCAAACTTCATGGGAATATAGTTCATGGTCTGGCGCTCAGCTGATTAATTTTTGGTGGCGATTGGCCTTGACCTTCATGGTTAGTGCCTGAGGTCAAACATATTTGACCCCAAGGTCAAATTTTTCAAGTTTTAGGAATCATATCGTGTAGTACCTCAAATTGAACACCTCGATGAGTGCTTTCTAGATATGTCAAGCTTGAGACATTATGACGTCATTTGGTGACGTTATGAGGAAAACGCACATTTTTCATGGTTACTCTGTTGAACGATTCTCATCGGAATCTCTCGTAGGCAGATATTCCTCAAGGAGTCGCTCCTGGTGGATAGCAGCTCTGTTCACCTCAGTGTGACCTTAAAGAAGTCACATGTGGTCACCTTTTGGCAAGATACGGGTCACCCTGCGGGTGACATTGGTTTTATGTTATTTTTTGATGCAACTGAACATTGTATATATTGAAACTGTCAAATCCTGTGTTTTACCCCAAATATTCTTTCGTCCACATATTACTAATTGTAGACATCATAATCATGACAGATGTTGAGCACTTAGAAAACAAATAATTACATGTGTTCACAGGGACATTTTCCAGTTTATTTTTGTGTGATATCAAACCATTTGGCATTGTTGATTGTAACAGCCATGTACAGTGCCTTCAGAAAGTATTCACACCTCTTGACTTTTGTCACATTTTGTTGTTGCAGCTTGAATTTAAAGTGGATTAAATTTAATTTTTTGTCACCTATTTACATATAATATGTTACCCTCATAATGACAAAGTGAAAACATGTTTTTAGTAATTTTTACAAGTTGATTTAAAAATGAAAAGCGAATTGTTGTGCGTCAATAAGTATTCAACCTCTTTACAATGACACTCCAAATTTAGCTCAAATGCATCTAATTTCCTTTCGTCATCCTTGAGATGTCTTCAAAACTTGATTAGAGTCCACCTGTGGCCAATTCAATTGATTGGACATGATGTAAAAAGAAACACACCTTTTTCTATATCAGGTCCCACAGTTGACAGTGCATGTCAGAGCAGAAACTCCACCATGAAGTCGAAGGTATACGTTCCACCTTCGTGCCATTCTAATTAGTTGCTATTGCAAATTATTGTTTTTACATTGACCTTACCAATTAATTAGTACCATTTATGTTTTGCCACCTTTGATGGAGCTGGTATCTGGTATGGCCCATGGACTAACAGTTGTCATAAAGAAAGTAGATCACTTTTTTGTCCATTTAGAGTATCAGAGTGTATTTTAATCCCCCCCTCCCTCCCATTCCTCTTTTGGTATCTTGATTTTCGTTACTTTGAAGTACCAGTACTCAGTGCCTGCCATTATATTGACGTTTTCTCTTGGTTACTGTTTCTGTTACAGGGAAATATCTTGCTGATTGCTAAAGATCACTTGGATGCAATTCCTTGCTGAGGGATGAGGGAGGCAGATATGGAAATCCACTTGGGATCTCTCCCCGTCTTTGATCATTTACCGTCCCCTCACCATATGCACACCAGGACTGGTTCAAATCAAAAATTCCTTTATCCTTCCTGCATATTGCACTTTCATTGAAATTTATTTTCTTTAGGAAAAAAACAAACAAACAAAAAAAAACAAAAACAACCTTCAGATGGAATACTCTTGCACAGTGAACTCTGAAGTTTTTTTTTTTTTTTTTTTAACCCTTTTCGTTCTTTTCCTGTGCTAACTCAGCATGCCTTTGAGGCACAAAAATTCCCATCCGATACCACTGCAAGCAAGAAATTCGATGAAATTGGTCCCGATGTATTGGCAACCCTTTTAGTATTGTGCATAATCATGCTTTGTACTTGATATTGAACAATGAAGGGACACTAACAATGCTTCTCTTCCCTTTGGAAGAATGTGAAATTGTTCCGCACTTTCTTAGCGCAATTATGTTGCTCTGTCCTATTTTAGCTGTTCAAGGTTTTAGGCTCGTGTCTATGTAACTTTTTTCAAGTGTTTCTATGCCAATGTACATAGTTCTTGCCAGATTCCTTTGAAATCTCCCACAAATTGTACATTTTAGAAAAAGTAATCGATTAAATTTTATGTTGCACTTGTAATAAAAGTGTACATTCTGGAATAATGAGGGATTTGATGTACAGTAATAGATGAGAATGTTCACAGGTTTGTTGTTCTGCTTTGGTAAGTTTATAACTTGTACATATATATAACCACTTTCTCTTTGTGGCTTTCTGGAGATTATCTGATTGTAAATTAAAATGTCACTTCTTAGTTAAATATATTTACCAAGTTGAGGTGTGATGCTTGTCGTCTTGTGCACACATTCCATCCATCATTTATTTTAAGTCTCCAAACACAAGACTTTCAAAAGGACATTCTGCCCCAGAATGCTCGGTTCACATTCGCAGAAACCGCAGGGAATGCTGGCATTCAGGGCATCATAGTCGATGGTGTGTGGGAGATTAAGATTGTTAATCGGAATGGCTTACCAAGCTTCTCAAATAAGTTGAAAATACTTGGAAAAGTACCTAAGAGAAAGGGCTCTGCACAACAGAAGACATGGAGAACTTTCTCAGCTCGCCGAACAGACAGCTGTCCGTACTGTAAGGGTTTATTTGCTTTGAAATTTGTTTTCTCTGCAACCGCTTGAGCGACTTCTCACGGCGATTTTTATAAATGATGATAATGACGTCAAAGGTGATGTGGTTCGTCAGCCATTTTTAAAAAGAAAAAAAAACAACCTCAAAACATTTCTGAAAAGGCTGAACAGATTGAGGTGAAACTTTACACGTGTGATCGATTACCCATGTGGGAAAAAAAAGTTTGAAACTAAAACGTCATTGGTGAACTGGCATGTCAGCCATATTGGATTGAGGTGAAATCTTGTAAACATTCTTTCTCTGAAATGTGTTCCTTCAATCCAATATGGCTTCCAAACCGTGTGAACTATAATGTTGTACTTATAAAACTTTATTCATATTATTGCAGTTTTGTAAGTGCCCACATCAAAATCATTGCTCGCAGTTATAAATGGCAGTTCTTGGGATCGACGAGCCATGAGAAATAATTTGATAAAAATTACATGATTGGATGGTATTGGCTTTGGAACGGGTGGTGTGGGATGGCGTCGTCATTGGCATGGGTGGCATTCAGTACCCAGAATAACTGCTTGCAGTAATAAACAGCAGTTCTTGTGTATGTGTAATTGCTGTAGATATACTGTATATATCCTGTATAAGTGTGTGTATACACTGTATATATCCTGTATAAGTGTGTGTATACACTGTATATATCCTGTATAAGTGTGTGTATACACTGTATATATCCTGTATAAGTGTGTGTATACACTGTATATATCCTGTATAAGTGTGTGTATACACTGTATATATCTTGTATAAGTGTGTGTATACACTGTATATATCTTGTATAAGTGTGTGTATACACTGTATATATCCTGTATAAGTGTGTGTATACACTGTATATATCCTGTATAAGTGTGTGTGAATATATATATATATATATATATATATATATATATATATATATATATATATATATATATATATATATATATACATACATACATACATACATATATATATATATATATATATATATATATATATATATATATATATATATATATATATATATATATATATATATATATATATATATATATATATATATATATATATATATATATATATATATATACATACACACACACACACACACACACACACACACACACACACACACACACACACGAGGTGTGTTCAAAAAGTAGCCAACCTTGATTTTTTTTGTGCGTAAACAAATGAAGCTAGGGAGGCGTGGTTTGGTGCACGTATGTAGGCGATCCTAATCTGTACGCGTGAATATTTTCCCACCTGCAGAAGCTGTCAGTTGCCGACAGACCGCCGATTAGTGAGGAAGTGTAAGTGAGCGCCATCGGATTTTTGTTTTTGACAAAATGGTGGATCACTGTGGTTTCATCGCCAGTGATCACTGTGTTGAAGAAGTTGGGATCGCTGTTCACAGTCTCCAGCATGTCCTGTGCGATCTCAAACGGAGTTGCTTCTGCTCGATCGTTAGCAGCTTTGGCACGAACTTCGCTGAGATTCTCCTTAAGCCCAAATCCTCAGTCACAATGGAATGAACGGATCCAATGCTGACGCCCGCCTCGTCTGCAAGTTCTCTGATCGTGATTCAACGATCCTGCATCAGCAGGGTCCTCACTTGGTCAATGACGATCTCATTTTGGGATGTTGAGGGCCTACCAGAATGTGCTTCACTTTGCACTGATGTGCGACCATCTTTGAAGTGGTTGTACCACTCTTATCTGTGTGGTGCCCATTGCTTCGTTCCCGAAGGCCTGTTGAATTCTGCGGATCATTTCCACTTGGGAATCGCCAAGCTTTACACAAAATTTGATGCAGTAGCGTTGTTCAAGTTTTTCCGTCATTTTGTCAAAAACTAAAATCCGAAGGCGCTCACTTACACTGCCTCACTCATCGGCGGTCTGTCGGCGACTGACAGCTTCTGCAGGCGGGAAAATATTCACGCATACGGATTAGGATCGCCTACATACGTGCACCAAACCACACCTCCCTAGCTTCATTTGTTTACGCACGAAAAATTAAGGTTGGATACTTTTTGAACACACCTCGTGTATAAAAAAAATATATATATATATATATATATATATATATATATATATATATATATATATATATATATATATATATATATATATGTGTGTGCATGGCTCACAAAGTGGGTACACTGCTGTTACACAAAGGGCAAAAAAAAAGGGAAACATGAAATGCAACCCATTATGTTAATGTGCATGTATTCAAATAGCTAAGTCTAAATTTTTAGACCTGCAGCACGTCCGGTTTTAAAGTTACTACTGAATATATACAACACTGTAAATACACGTTCGAATTTTGAGCTTGGCGTCAGCATTATGTACGGAATCAGATGAAAAAAACAACGTAAATATTATATTTTGGTATAACAAACAGATAATTTTTACTCTGACAGGAAAAAGAAAAAAACAACATTTTGAGAGAGTCCGATGTTATAAATTACGAAGAAAAACAGACGAGTTCAGTAGCAAAGAAAGCCACACTTGTAAACGAAAAATAACGTAAAAATCGAATCTATTTCTTTTGAACTTTTGAAAATAATTACTTTAAATATGAAAATAAAAACATAATTCTTACCTCTCGGATCCTCACGAAGCACCAAAAAAATTCTAGCGTTGGTTAAAATGAAAAAATTAATTATCAGACAAATGCGAGTCACCTCATTCGGCTCGGCATCCTCATGCTGGATGTGTACGATATGGCTCTCCCAAAGACACGGACACGAAGACAAACGCTGCGCTTGACGGCGAATGGAAATGTGCTGACACGCTTGCAAGTGCCTATTATATCCATCAATCGGGGAAGTTTGCAAGACATCAAGATTTTCTTATGCTTGCGTTATTTGCGTCCGATGAGAGATGATGACTCGTACATAACGGGACTGACACAAAAATCAAGACGGGAGAACTTGCGGTCCAAATTTTATTTTCCAATCACAGTTTTGATCAACATTTTTCTGCCGTTAGACTCTGTCATATTTCCAAGAAATTAAGGGAGATTTGGAATAAAAATCATAAGAAATATTATCAACACTGGACTCCTTATTTTTCTCGATTCACTGGACATGAAGCGTTATGTATGAATCCATTATTTCATCAGATAGGAAAGATGCCAGAAAACCCGAATAGGGAGACCGAACATCATCAAAACATAAAAGAGACACCAAAGTTCACATTCTGAGTCACCACACTCAAAATAACTGTCACATAAGAAACGTGCAGTAAAATAAAAATTTTACCAAATAAACTACCATTTCTAAGGTTACAATACCCATATTCTGTTGCTTTAATTCATCTTTAATAAAACAGGGAAATGGAGAGTATGATATTGCCAGTTTCTGCAGGTTCCCCAAGATGTCCACTTTCATTTCTGACCATTGATGGTTTATCTAAATACCGTGTAATAGTTTTTTGTGGAATTTCCCACAAACATATCACAGCATACCCACTTTGTGAGCCATGCACATATATATATATATATATATATATATATATATATATATATATATATATATATATATATATATATATATATATATATATATATTGTACCTTACACATGAATGTTTATTAATCGGGTTTTTTGAAATTACATAGTTTCCTTGTTTATTTTTGGTGAAAACCACCTATAGAAGGTGATATACATAGCCAAATGCAATGTACATATATAATTTAGTGGGATTCTCACTCTCACTCTCTTCTCTACATTCTCTACATGACATTCTCACTCTCCCCAAGAATGTGTCAAAATATTGCAATTTGGCAGCCATTTTGTTTATGCTAATTAGATGGTCAAAAACTCAAAATTCGGCTCGGGAACCGGTTAATCAAATTCAGCATACCTAATTATGTTAAAAAGTCAGGTTCCCAACTTTTACCCAAAAATGCACCTCAAAATTTATCCATGGCCTTTTTCCATAAATCCGTCTGAGGTAATAATATATAAGAGTATATAAAATATATTATATTATATTATATTATATTATATTATATTATATTATATTATTTATATATATATATAATATATTATACATCAGACGCATCTCCTGGGCTGTTATGGTGAGCATCGCCACTGATCATGTCTCGCAGAGTAAAACCGCATAATCCGCAAAGAACAACCATCCGTCTGCCACCCAGACGATTGTTCCTGCCAATGCAACTCATTCAACCAGAAGGTATGTAATGTGATCGGCAGGTAAATCGAAACATGTGGAGTGTGACGAGCACTCCCCCGATCTCCATTGGACATAGTCCTACACCAAAGCGTCACCTCCAAGCCAGAGGCTTCAGCCTGGCGACTCTGTCAAACAGACAAAGATTACATTGTCAACATCAGTTAAATATAAATAGAGCCGCCGATCCAGATTTCGGGCTTATTTGCCCTCATCAGGATGGCATACTGATAAATAAATATCTAACCAATGATGACCACATTTGTCGTTTAATCAAGCGCCTCTGGAAACCTTGTGAATGCACACGTAATAGACTTTCTGGCTGAAGAAACATCCTCATTGTTTCGTATTGTTTTATGCCACCGGACCAAAGGGTAAGCCTCCCCTTCCAGAGAACACGTCAAGAATGTCTTACTCAGCTTGTCATCTTTCTAACGTTGGTGCAGTGTGATCTTTAATTACCAGCAGTGGATATGGATTCATCTGCTTGCCTCGGTGGTATGGAGATCACCCTCTGGGGATTTGCAACGCAGGGGCCAGTCGGACGTCACTTTGTGCGCACCTGTGTGCTAACAAAAGCAACAAATCCTGCTTCGAATGTGAAAGGACTCGACCTTGACAAACAACTAGTATCCTGCTGAAGTGCTGTATTAAGATGCATGGGATGATGAATTAAAGAGGGTTCCAGAGATAAGTTGTCGACCGACGAGTTGTGAGAGAATAAAAAACTGCATTGAAACACATGTGTAACTTTGAGGGAGTTTTAAAAGCAATGAACATGACATGTATGACTGTGAGGAGTTTTAAAGTCATTGTTTCTTTCAAATCATTTTGATGGACTGTTATTAAATGGTATTTGCGTGTGAGAAGTGGACAGGAGGGGTTAATAAATTTTATATTTCATATCCTTCTGTTTCATGTTGTATGCTGATTTCACCTGGTAAACAATAGATGGAACATTCAATGGTATCCAATTAACTTTCTGGCGTGTTTCCTTTCAGGTAATTGATGCACGGAGGCAGCGCGTAACAGTGTGCGTGTATATGCGCGCGCGTGGTATGTGTGTGCGTGTGCAATGGGGGACGTTCTGATCTGTGAACCCCAAACACAGAATCATCAACTGAACAGTCAAGGCTTAACTTCTGCACACATTTTTGTGTGTGTGTGTGTGTGTGTGTGTGTGTGTGTGTGTGTGTGTGTGTGTGTGTGTGTGTGTGTGTGTGTGTGTGTGTGTGTGTGTGTGTGTGTGTGTGTGTGTGTGTGTGTGTGTGTGTGTGTGTGTGTGTGTGTGTGTGTGTGTGTGTGTGTGTGTGTGTGAGTGAGTGATGGTGGACATTCTGATTGATGAACCCCAAAAAGAATCCTCAACAGAGCAATCGGTCAAGGCTTAACCTCTGCACACAATATTGTGTGTGTTTGCACGTATGTGTGTACATGTGTGTGTCTGTGTATATGTGTGTTTGTGTTTGTTGGTGATGTGTGGGTGTAATGGTGGACATTCTGATTGATGAACCCCAAAAAGAATCCTCAACAGAGCAATCGGTCAAGGCTTAACCTCTGCACACAATGTTGTGTATGTGTGTGTACATGTATATGTGTGTTTGTGTTTGTTGGTGATGTGTGGGTGTAATGGTGGACAATCTGATTGATGAACCCCAAAAAGAATCCTCAACAGAGCAATTGGTTACGGCTTAACCTCTGCACACAATGTTGTGTGTGTGTGTACATGTGTATGTCTGTGTATATGTGTTTGTTTGTGTGTTTGTTGGTGATGTGAGTGTGGGTGTAATGGTGGACATTCTGATTGATGAACCCCAAAAAGAATCCTCAACAGAGCAATCGGTCAAGGCTTAACCTCTACACACAATGTTGTGTATGTGTGTGTGTGTGTGTTTGCGTGTGTGTGCACGCGCGCGCAATGGGGAATGTAAAGGTCTGTGAACCACAAACACAGAATAGTCAAGGCTTAACTTTTACACACAATTCTGTTTGTTGGCGTGTGTGTGTGTGCGCGACGGTGGGTCGTTCTGATTTGTGAACCCCAAACACAGAATTCATCTTTCAAAAACCTTTCAAGATTTTGCCTTCACATTCCACAGATCTATTTGTCATACCACCCAAAGTGGTATGATGTTTTCACATTTCCAACCTGGCCTCCAATCCTCCATCGTGCAAAGTTCTTCCTCGGCCCACCTGAGCTCCTGACCACATACAAAGCTTTCATCCACAGCCTGATGGAGTACTACTCTCCCCTCTGGGCTGGTGCTCCTGCCTCCCACCTTTCTCGGCTTCACGGTGTGGAAACCAAGGCATTTCGGATCATTGGTATCTCCCGCGATGAGGCTGAGTCTTTGGGCCTCTCACTCTCACCGCAGGCAGGTTGGTGGTCTTTCTGTCTTCTGCAGTCTCCTTTCCGGTCTCACCACCCCACCCCCCCCCCGCTCTGCCTGCAATATGTCCCCACCAGATATCTGCAGGGCGCTCAAGGTCTGCCAATAACCCCCTTCTGGTAAAACTACCAAAATCACGAATCACTGCCCACCTTCACTCATTCATTCCTCTTTTTCCTGCCTTTGGAGTAAACTCCCTCAATCTGTCCAATCCCATTATTCCCTCCAGGCCTGCAAATCAGGTTTTCACCACCACCTCTTATCGTCCCCCATCCAAAGCCTCGATCTTTTCTACCCCCGTTAAACCACCCCAACCCCACCTCCTTCAAATTCCCTGCTTTCCTTCCTGAAAGTGTCTGTGGTGTCCATCTTGTATACCTCATGTTCTCCCTGTGAATATAGGGAGATAAAATGTAATTCCTGTGAATAAAATGAACCTAAAATCTCTTCCCCCTTTAAATCACATAATATGTAAGTCCAAGGGTGTTTTTCAATTTATCTTTGTCTTTTGTAATTCTTGTGAATAAAATGAACCTAAAATCCCTTCCCCCTTTAAATCACGTAATTTGTATGTCCAAGGAACTGTACTGACGACATCCATAATTTTAAAAAGTTAATTTGTCCATTGCTTGGTATAACCTTTTTCAAAATGAGATTTCCACCTGTATGTTCTTATTATATCACCAACTTTGAAGTTAGGCTTTCTGGCATTAATCTCTTTTTCATATTTTAATTTTGTAAATGTATCTGATGGTTTAATTTTTGTTGAGGTGTGAATTGTATCATTGTACTTATCTACAATGTCCTAAATTAAAGATAACCATTGTTGAGAACTGTGTTAAGTGAATTTTTTTATATAGTCTCTCTTTTAAAGTGCGATTAAAATGCTCAATAACAATCGCTTTTCCTTCATTAAAGGTGCTGTATAATGTACTGTTGTTATTTTAAAGAAAATTCATAAATGTTTTGTTGTAGAACTATGTACCCTCATCAATCCACAATTTTTTTAGGTTTTCTCTTGCTTTTATTGAATATCTGTTGGAAAGCTAACATGAGTATTACCTGTTTTATTTTTCAAAGGGACAACCCACACATATCCACTCTAATCAATAACGGTTAAAGCATACTTGTACCCCTCGTCATAATTGAGTTCAATTAAATCAGCGGACCAGATATAATCAACTTCCTTGGAATAAACCTTCCTTCTATGAAACTTTGTGATTATTGGTTTATGTAATTCATCAGCTAATTGCTCTTCAATCTTAATGACGTCATTAGAGCCTTTCAGTTTTTTGAATTTTTTTTCAAGCCCGTTTCAATTTAGCACTGATCATCTTCTTCACGATGAACCTATCAACTTTTTCTCTCAAGATTGGATTTTGTATCAGAGACAAATTATACAACATTTCTCTATTGGCTTCATGTTTTTCTTCCAACGTTGTGCTATTTCCATAATCAATATCGTGCGTCATGCACACTTCATCAACCCTATTGATACGTTTACTCCACGGTTTAGGATTGTCAGCCTCATCTAATCTTTTATTCAACATTGTTCCTGGACCACAGAAAGAATACCCTGGGAGATGTAATTCCCCTGGTATTCCAGTTGTTGTAAGTTTACTTCCTGATAAAAACTTTTGTATATCTCCCCCTCATTTGTGTTTGGTGATGAATTCACTCTTTTTTGAGCCACACACCGAACATGTACCTTTTTGTATAACACTATTATTTTTACTTTTAACATACGAGATATTTTTATTCTTGGTTTTCTTTTTACATTTTAGACAATAACTCATTTATTTATGTGAAAAATTCCTACAGAGTGCGAAAACCTTTTTAGTTTCCAACATGCACATTTGAATCTTAATTTTTAAAACATAAAGAATCCTGAGAAATGTCTTCACTCTTTCCTCCATTAATTTAAAAAAAAAAAATGTAAAACTTTAATCAAAGTCAATTACACCAACATCATCAATAATATAATATTTTCCTTCTTTCTCTTCTTCATCTACACTTTCCCGTTGAAATCTTCTCCCTGAAACCGATGTTAATAGTCAACGCAAATATTTCTAATTGACTTGCCAAATCTTTGTTTTCCTCCTCGATGCGTTGAGATTGATTTATTTTCTGTAATACCTTTGATCTTTTTATAATCTCTCTGGTTTTCATATTTTTATATTTATTTATTCTCTCTTTCCTCCCTCTCCTTTCTCTTTTCCCTCTCCTCCTTCTCTCTCTCTCTCTCTCTCTCTCTCTCTCTCTCTCTCTCTCTCTCTCTCTCTCTCTCTCTCTCTCTCTCTTCTCCTTCTCCTTTTCTTTCTCTCTCTTCTCCCTCTCCTCGTCCTCTCTCTTCTCCCTCTCCTCCTTCTCTCTCTTCTCCCTCTCTTCTTTCTCTCTCTCTTCTCCCTCTCTTCCTTCTCTCTCTTCTCCCTCTCCTCCTTCTCTCTCTTTTCCCTCTCCTCCTCTCTCTTCTCAGTTTCTTCAACTCCTTCCTCATCCCTTACTATCCTTGAACCACTTTCACCTGATAGAATATCATACATATATTCATCTGGATTACTTGATATTCCTGCATCCAAAATAATTTTTTTACAACAGGAAACCAATAAAATTTCTTCTGATTTTCTAAAAGAGCCTTACCTTTTCTTAACTTTAAAATTCTTTCATTATTTAACATTTTAGTTAAATCCAAAGTTGTTGGTTTATTAACATCAGTATAAAGCCAATCTTTGATTGAAAATACCCTTTTCTTGAAGGTATGCTTGGACAAAGAAATGATAATTTTCTGGAAGCCTTCTTGCTGTCATTTATGTATCAAAAATATATGACAGATTCATATAATGACAGGAAATAACTCCCCATCTTCCCAAAGCTAAATCAGTTTGTATTCCCTTACTTGTTATATATCATACTGTTCTTTGTGTTTTCATGATATAAACTATGGCAAAACCATTATTGATTTTACCCTTATTAAATTCTTTTATTTGTTGTTTGCTAATCGTGCTTCCACAAAACTCATTCTTGGCACCAAGTGGATAATATTCTTTCTTATGAGACTGATTTCATTGTTCCAGGTCTTCTAGGTTAATTTTAAATGACCAATTATACCCTAAATCAATCATATCATATCCCCATTGTTCTATTCTCACACAAACGATACGCCCTTTTTTATAAAATTTTATTTTAATTGTAACTGTGAATTCTGTATGACCCGGAGATAAAATCATCACTTCTGTATCTTTGGAATACACAGCCATTTTATTCTGGGATATATATTGTGATAAATCACTTGATCTCACCAAGTCATTCGTGTCAGTCGGGCTTGGATAATTTATTAATTTACAAGCATTTTTCATATAAATATTTTTTGCTATACTATATTTCTGTTGTTCAGCCTGTGCCTTTGTGTAATAATTTGATAAATCAATATCCAGTTCTTGGGATACACCAGAGATAGAACCCTCTTTACCAACATAAATCTAGCCTGGTGTTGGCTTCGTGGTGAGGGTGGTGGCTTGGGATCTTAGGGTCCTGACTGAGTTCAAGCCCCGTTGGCCACCGAATTAAAATACATCAGGAGGTTGACTCAGCCTGTCATCCTTCCGAGGTCGGCAAAATGAGTACCAGTGTACTGGTAAGGGGTACACTGCATCAGTGGCATAGCCGCGTCCCAACCAATGAAAAAGCCACAGGCTGCACTCGATAGAGAGAGAGAGACCACGATTGAACGAAATGTCATTTCACCTGATATATTAACATCCTTTATTTCATCAGGATTTACATATTTTGGGTTGTTGAAAAAAATACAAATTTCTCCTTGCATATTACAGATGGTCTTATCTTTTCTTTCTGAAGCTTCATCCATAAGGTTTTTCTTTTTTGATACTTTTTCTTGTTTCATTGCTTTTTCTAGTTTTGAATATATTGCCAGAAGGAGAGGAGAAACTTTTGTTGGAGATACTTTGATGTTCTTCCAGTTATACGAAAAGCCCTTCGACTGAAGGAAATTGAACAACTCGTATTATTCACCATAATTGTATTGATACAATAGTTGTTATATTTATCTTTATTCAATTTTACATCCTCGACATATTTCTCAGTATCTTTTAGAAAAGAAGAGATTGATTGAAACTTGTCTTTTATGTCTTGATACATTGTATTTATTAAGTGAAAAAAGTTGGAGGATAAAATGGTTTTATGCACAGATTCAACGAGAGATTGAACAGAATTTTCATCAAGAAAATTTTATTTTAAGCAAAGTTTTGTGATATAAATATGGTGAAAACAACGTACTGCGATGTTTGTAATCAAAAATATAAATGTTGTAAAAAAACACCTTCAAACCAACAAACACACATTCAATCTTTTCAGACAAATATCTCTACTTGACCAAGAAACAAAGCATTGTGATAGATGTGATCATAATATTCTTTTTTAAAAGTATAACAAACAACTTCAATCACGCAAGCACAAGAATAATGAAGAAAGGGAAGGTGCCACTAAATTCTCCATTGAAAACACTGATGGGGCATTTAAAGGACATATAAAAATAAGATTGTTTTGCTTTCAAGACCATGAACCATCTTCAATGATTGAAGCTGTTGATATGGTGAAACAAAGTATTGAAACTATAATTAAAAACACATAAAGTGAAAAGAAAACTTTTAAGTTTTATATGGGGGAAAAATTGAATATGGTGAGAGAAGGTGATGAAATTACTCCCGATATGAGGACAAGCCCTCACTTTATCTCATCATTTCAAGATTTTGCAAGATGTGATGTTTACAATGAACTCCAGAGACAAGAACAAAATGTTGATAACACCGAGTGTGACTATCACTATCACACTCTCACTCTCACACTCACACTCTCACCATCACCATCACTCTTTAACATCACCATCACTCTCACCATCAATCTCACCATCACTAAAACCATCACCCTCACCATCACCATCACTCTCACTATCACTCTCACCATCACTCTCATGATCACTCTCACCATCACCATCACCATCACCATCACCATCACTCTCACCATCACCATCACATTCACCATCACCATCACTCTCACTCTCACCATCACTTTCACCATCACTCTCACTCTCACAATCACTATCACCATCACTCTCACTCTCACCATCACTCACACTCACACTCTCACCATCACACTCACACTCACCCTCACACTCACCCTCATTCTCACCATCACCCTCACGATCACTCTCACCAACACTCTCACCCTCACCATCTCTCACCCTCACCATCACTCTTACTCTCACTATCACACTCTCACCATCACCATCACGATCAATCTCACTCTCACCATCACACTCACTATCACCATCACCATCACCACCACTCTCACCATCACTCTCACAATCACTCTCACTCTCACACTATCACTCTCACCCTCACCATCTCTCACTCTAGCCATCACCCTCACCTTCACCATCACCATCACTCTTACTCTCACTATCACACTCTCACCCTCACGATCAAAATCACCATCATTCGTACTCTTACCATCACACTCTCACCCTCACTATCACACTCGCACTCACGATCACTCACCATCACTCTTACTCTCACTCTCACTATCACCCTCACTCTCACCATCAGCCTCACTATCACCATCATTCTCACCATCACTCTCAGTATCCCTCTCACATGAACTATCAATATCACGATCACCATCACCATCACCCTCACTCTCACCATCACCAACACTCACAATCACCATCACTCTTCCTCTCACTATCACACTATCACCATCACCATCACCATCACTCTCATTCTCACTCTCACCCACACTATCACTATCACCATCACTCACACCATCACACTCACACTCACACTCACTCTCACGATCCCTCTCACACTAACTATCACACACCATCACCATCACTCTCACTCTCACTCACACTCACCATCACTCTCACCATCACTCTCACTCTCACCACAATCACTCTCACCATCACTGTCACTCTCACTCTCAACTCACCATCACTCTCACCATCACCATCACCATCACTCTTACTCTCACTATCACACTCTCACCCTCACGATCACCATCACCATCACTCGTACTCTTACCATCACACTCTCACCCTCACTATCATACTCGCACTCACTATCACTCACCATCACCCTTACTCTCACTCTCACTATCACCCTGACTTTCACCCTCACTATCACCATCACTCTCACTATCACACCATCACTCTCACTATCACACCATCACTCTCAGTATCCCTCTCACACAAACTATCACTATCAATATCACGATCACTCACCATCATCATGATCACCCTCACCATCACCCTCACCCTCACCAACACTCACACTCACAATCACCATCACTCTTCCTCTCGCTATCACACTATCACCATCACCATCACTCTCATTCTCACTCTCACCCACACTATCACTATCACCATCACTCACACCATCACCATCACACACACTCACTCTCACCATCACACTCACTCTCACCATTACTCTCACTATCCCTCTCACACTCACTATCACTATCAATATCACGATCACTCACCATCATCACGATCACTCTCACTCTCACGATCACACTATCACGATCACTCTCACCTTCACTATCACTCTCACGATCACCATCACCATCACTCTCACTCTCACTCTCACCATCACTCTCACCATCACTCACCATCACTCTCACTCTCACTCCCACTCTCACTCCCACTCTCACCATCACACTCACACTCACTCTCACGATCACCATCACTCTCACGATCACCATCACTCTCACTCTCACCATCACTCCCACTCTCAACCATCACTCTCACTCCCACTCTCACCATCACACTCACACTCACCCTCACGATCACTATCACCCTCACTCTCACTCTCACCATCACCATCACCATCATTCTCACCTATCACCATCACTCTCACCATCACCATCATTCTCACCTATCACCATCACTCTCACCATCACCATCACACTCACCATCACCATCACTCTCACTCTCACCCACACTATCACTCACACTCACTATCACTATCACCATCACTCACACCATCACTATCACTATCACTCTCACAATCACTCTCACCATCACCATCACTCTCACCATCACCATCACCATCACACTCACACTCACACTATCACTCACACTCACACTATCACTCTCACCATCACTCTCACTATCCCTCTCACACTAACTATCACTATCAATATCACGATCACTCACCATCATAACGATCACTCTCACCATCACTGTCACACTATCACTGTCACGATCACTCTCACCCTCACCCTCACAATCACTCTCACTATCAAACTCACGATCACCCTCACCCTCATTCTCACTCTCACGATCACCATCACTCTCAGCATCACTCTCAGCATCACTCTCACCATCACTCACCATCACCATCACTCTCACCCTCACCCTCACCCTAACCATCACCATCACTCTCACTATCACTCTCATTCTCACCTATCGCCATCACTCTCACTCTCACCCTCACTCTCACAATCACAATCACCATCACAATCACTCTCACTCTCACTCTCATCCTCACCCTCACCCTCACCATCACTCTCACTATCACTCTCACCCTCACCATCACTCTTACTCTCACCATCACACTCACTCTCACTCTCACCATCACTCTCACCATCACCATCACCCTCACTCTCACTCTCACTATCACCATCAGCATTACTCTTACTCTCACTATCACACTCACCATCACCATCACCATCACTCTCACTCTGACCCTCACCCTCACACTCACCATCAACATCACACTCACCATCACTCTCACTCTCACTCTCACTTACTCTCACCCTCACCATCACACTCACCATCACTTTTACTATCACTCTCAATCTCACTATCACTATCACTCTCACCCTCACCATCACTCTCACCCTCACCATCACTCTCACCCTCACCATCACTCTCACCATCACTCTCACCATCACTTTCACTCTCACTATCACACTCACTCTCACTATCACTCACTATCACTGTGACTCTTACCCTCACTCACACACACACTCACAATTACCCTCATCATCACTATCACTCTCACCATCACCATCACTATTACTCTCACTCTCACTATCACTATGACTCTCACTATCACCATCACCATCACCATCACTGTCACTCTCACCATCACTTTCACAATCACTCTCACTATCACCATCACTCACACCATCACTATCATTCTCACCCGCACTATCACTCACACTCACTATCACTCACACAATCACCATCACACTCACGATCACTATCACTATCACTCTCACGATCACACTCACACTCACTCTCATCATCACTTTCACTATCCCTCTCACACTATCACTATCAATATCACGATCACTCACCATCATAACGATCACTCTCACCATCACTGTCACACTCTCACTGTCACAATCACTCTCACTATCAAACTCACGATCACCCTCACCCTCATTCTCACTCTCACTCTCACTATCACTCTCACTATCAAACTCACGATCACCCTCACCCTCACTCTCACCCTCACTCTCACCCTCACTCTCACTCTCGCTCTCGCTCTCACTCTCACCATCACACTCACCCTCACCCTCACCTTCATCCTCACCCTCACCATCACTATCACTCTCACCATCACTCTCACCATCACTCTCATCCTCACCCTCACTATCACTCTCACCCTCACCATCACAATCACCATCACTCTCATCCTCACCCTCACCATCACTCACTATCACTCTCACCCTCACCATCACAATCACCATCACTCTCACCCTCACCCTCACCTTCATCCTCACCCTCACCATCACTATCACTATCACTCTCACGATCACCCTCACCATCACTCTCACTCTCACCATCACTCTCACCCTCACTCACACTGTCACTCTCACCCTCACCATCTCTCACTCTCACCATCACCCTCACCATCACCATCACTCTTTCTCTCACCATCACACTCTCACCCTCACTATCACTCACCATCACTCTTACTCTCACTCTCATGCTCACTATCACCCTGACTATCACCTTCACTATCACCATCACTCACACCATCAGCATCACTCACACTCTCACTCTCACTGTCACTATCACTCTCACTCTCTTCTCACCATCACCATCACCTTCACCCTCACCCTCACACTCACTCTTACCATCACCATCACCATCACCCTTACTGTCACTCTCACTATCACTCTCACCATCACCCTCACTCTCACCATCACCCTCACTCTCACTCTCATCCTCACCATCACTCTCACTATCACTCTCACCCTGACCATCAGCCTCACTCTTACTCTCACTATCACACTCTCACCATCACTCTCACTCTTATTCTCACCATCACTCTCACCCTCACCCTCACTCTCACTATCACCATCAGCATCAGTCTTACGCTCACTATCACACTCTCACCATCACTCTCACTCACACTCACACCATCACAATCACTCTCACAATCACTCTCACTCTCACAATCACCCTCACTCTCACCCTCACTCTCACCCTCACTCACACTATCACTCTCACCCTCACCCTCACCATTACCATCACCATCACGATCACGATCACTCTCACCATCACCATCACCATCAGTCTCACAATCACCATCACCCACAATCACTATCACTCTCACCATCACTCTCATGATCACTTTCACTATCACTATCACTTTCACCATCACTCTCACCCTTACCATTACCATCAACCTCACTCACACTCTCACCCTCACCATCACTATCACTCTCACCCTCATCCTCACCATCACCATCACTGTCACCCACATAATCACTCTCACTATCACTCTCACTATCACTATCACCATCACCCACAATCACTATCACCATCACCCACACTCTCACTATCACTCTCTCACTCTCACCATAACTCTCACCTTCAACCTCACCATCACTCTCACTCTCACTATCACTATCACCATCACTCTCACTATCACCCTCACCATCACCCTCACCATCACCCTCACCATCACCATCACCATCACTCTCACCATCACTCTCACCATCACCATTAACCTCATTTACACTCACACTCTCACTTTCACTCACACTCACTCTCACCATCACCATCACTCTCACCATCACCATCACTCTCACTTTCACTGACTCTCACCCTCACCATCACCATCACTCTCACCATCACTATCACCCACTCTCACCCTCACCATCACTCTCACTCTCACGATCACCCACAATCACTGTCACTCTCACCATCACCATCACCCACAATCACTGTCACTCTCACCATCACTCTCTCACTTCCCATCACCATCACTGTCACAATCACTCTCTCAATCACCATCACTCTCACCATCACTCACACTCTCACTCTCACTATCACTCACTATCACCATCACTCTCACTCTCACGCTTCCCATCACTATCACTCTCACCATCACCATCACTCTCACCTTCACTCTCACTATTACGATCACTCTCACTCTCACCATAACCATCACCCACACTCTCACTCTCACTCTCACTCTCAACCATCACTCTCACCATCACTCTCACCATCACTCTCACCATCACTCTCACCATCACTCTCACTCTTACTCTCACTCTCACCATCACCATCACTATCACTCTCACTTTCACTATGACTCTCACCCTCACCAACACCATCACTCTCACCATCACCCTCACCCTCACCATCACTCTCACCATCACTCTCCCTCTCCCTCTCACCATCACCCTCACTATCACCATCACTATCACCATCACTCTCACTCTCACTTTCATTATCACTCTCACTCTCACCATCACTCTCACTATCACCATCACTATCACCATCACTCTCACTCTCACTTTCATTATCACTCTCACCATCACCATCACTCTCACCATCACCTTCACTCTCACCATCACCCTCACCCTCACCCTTACCATTACCATCAACCTCACTCACACTCTCACTCTCACCATCACTATGACCCACTCTCACCCTCCCCATCACTCTCACCCTCACCCTCACAATCACTCTCACTCTCACGATCACCCACAATCACTGTCACTCTCACCATCACCATCACCCACAATCACAATCACTCTCACCATCACCATCACCCACATCAACATCACCATCAACCACATCACCATCACCATCAACCTCACCATCACTCTCACCATCACTCCCACTCTCACCATCACCATCACTCACTCTCACAATCACTATCACTATCACTATCACCATCACCCACAATCACTCACCATCACCACCACTATAACTCTCACTCTCACTCTCACTCTCACTCTCACTCTCAATATCACAATCACTATCACCATGACTCTCACTGTGACTCTCACTCTCACTCTGACCATCACCATCACCCTCACCATCACCCTCACTCTAACCCTCACCATCACCCACACTCTCACTCTCACACTCACAATCACCATCAGTATGACTCTAACCATCACTATCATGCTCACTATCACTATAACTCTCACCATCACCATCACCATCAGTCTCACCATCAGTCTCACCATCAGTCTCACCATCACTCTCATGATCACTCTCACCATCACCATCACCCTCACCCTCACTATCACTCTCACACTCACAATCACTATCACTATGACTCTCACTGTGACTCTCACTGTGACTCTCACCATCACTCTCACTCTCACCATCACCATCACTCTCACCATCACCATCACTCCCACTGTCACTGTCACCATCACTCTCACAATCACTCTCACTCTCACTATCACTTTCACACTCACGATCACTCTCACCATCACTCTCACTATCACTCTCACTATCACTCTCACCATCACGATCACTCTCACCATCACTCTCACTATCACTCTCACCATCACGATCACTCTCACCATCACTCTCACGATCACTCTCACCATCACTTTCACTCTCACCCTCACACTCACTCTCACTCTCACTCTCACCCTCACCCTCACCATCACACTCTCACTATCACTATCACTGTCACTCTCACCATCACTCACACTCACAATCACTCTCACTATGACTCTCACTGTGACTCTCACCATCACTCTCACTCTCACTATCACTCTCACCCACAATCACTATCACTCTCTCACTCTCACCACAACTCTCACCATCAACCTCACCATCACTCTCACTCTCACTATCACCCTCACCATCACCATCACTGTCACTATAACTCTTACTCTCACCCTCATCCTCACCATCACCATCACTCTCACCCTCATGCTCACCATCACTCTCACTCTCACTATCACTTTCACTGTCACCATCACTCTCACTCTCATTTTCACTATGACTCTCACCCTCACCATCACCGTCACTCTCACCATCACTCTCACCCTCACCATCACTCTCACGATCACCCACAATCACTGTCACTCTCACCATCACCATCACCATCACCCACACTCTAACCCTCACTCGAACCATCACCATCTCTATCACTATCACTCTCTCACCATCACTCTCACTATCACCATCACTCTTAACATCACTCTCACGATCACTATCACTCTCACCATCACTCTCACCATCACCGTCACTCTCACTCTCACCATCACCATCACTATCACTCTCACCCTCACTCACAATCACTATCACTATGACTCTCACTCTCACTCTTTCCATCACTCTCACTCTCACTCTCACTATCACTCTCACACTCACAATCACCATCACTATGACTCTCACTGTGACTCTCACTATCACGATCACTCTCACCATCACCATCACCATCACCATCAGTCTCACCATCACCATCACCCACACTCTCACCATCACCCTCACCATCACTATCACTCTCACTCTCACCCTCATACTCACCATCACCATCACCCTCACTAACACTCTCACTCTCACCATCACCATCAACCTCACTCACACTCTCACCATCACTCTCACCCTCACCCTCACTCACACTCGCACTCACTCACTCTCACCATCACACTCACCATCACTCTTACTATCACTCTCACACTCACTATCACTCTCACCCTCACCCTCACCATCACCATCACTCTCACCATCACCATCACCATCAACCTCACTCACTCTCACCATCACACTCACCATCACTTTCACCATCACTTTCACCATCACTTTCACCATCACTTTCACCATCACTTTCACCATCACTCTCACCATCACCATCACAATCACTCTCACTCTCACCATCACTCCAACTCCCACTCTCACCATCACTCTCACACTCATCATCACCATCACTCTCACCCTCACCATCACCATCACTCTCACCATCACTTTCACTCTCACCCTCACCCTCACCCTCACCCTCACCATCACCCTCACCATCACCATCAACATCACACTCACTATCACTCACATTCACCATCACACTCACTATTACTCTGACTATCACTTTCACCGTCACCTTCACCATCACGCTCACCGTCACTCTCACCATCACCATCACTATCACTCTCATTATCACTCCCACTCTCACTATCACTCCCACTCTCACCATCACCATCACCATCACTCACTATCACTATCACTCTCACCATCACCGTCACTATCACCATCACCATCACCCACAATCACTCTCACCATCACCACCACTATCACTATAACTCTCACTCTCACTATCACTCTCACCATCACCATCACTCTCACTCTCAATATCACCATCTCCATCACTATCACTCACGATGACTCTCACTGTGACTCTCACTCTCACTCTGACCATCAACATCACTCTCATTATCACTCTCACTCTCACCATCAACATCACTCTCACCATCACCATCACCCTCACTCTCACACTCACTTTCACTCACATTCACCATCACTATCACTCTCACCATCACCATCACTCTCACTATCACTCTCACTATTACCGTCACTCTCTCACACTCACTCTCACCCACACCATTACCATCACACTCACCATCAACCTCTCTCACTATCACCATCTCTCTCACACTCACTCTCACCCACACCATTACCATCACACTCACCATCAACATCACTCTCACTATCACTCTCACTATTACCGTCACTCTCTCACACTCACTCTCACCCACACCATTACCATCACACTCACCATCAACCTCACTCTCACTATCACCATCTCTCTCACACTCACTCTCACCCACACCATTACCATCACACTCACCATCAACATCACTCTCACTCTCACTGTCACTTTCACTATCACTATTACTCTCACTATCACTCTCACCATCACCATCACTCTCAGCCTCACCCTCACCCTCACTCTCACCCGAACCATGACCATCACTCTCACCTTCACTCTCACTATTACGATCACTCTCACCATCACGATCACCATCACCCACACTCTCACTCTCACTGTCAGGATCACTCTCACTATCACAATCACCATCACTATGACTCTCACTCTCACTCTCACCATCACTATCATGCTCACTATCACTATCACTATCACTATAACTCTCACCATCACCATCACTCTCACAATCACCCACAATCACTATCACTCTCACCATCACCATAACCCACACTCTCACCATAACTCTCACCATCAACCTAACCATCACCATCACCATCACTCTCACCATCACCCTCACCATCACCATCACTCTTACTCTCACGATCACACTCTCACCCTCACTATCACTCACCCTCACTCTCACTCTCACGCTCACTATCACCCTGACTATCACCTTCACTATCACCATCACTCACACCATAACCATCACTCACACTCTCACTCTCACTGTCACTATCACTCTCACAATCACTCTCTCAATCACCATCACTCTCACCATCACTCACACTCTCACTATCACCCTCACTATCACTATCACCTTCACCCTCACCCTCACACTCACTCTTACCATCACAATCACCATCACCCTTACTCTCACTCTCACTATCACTCTCACCATCACGCTCACTCTCATCCTCACCATGACTCTCACTCTCACTCTCACCATCACCCTCACTCTTACTCTCACTATCACACTCTCATCTCACTCTCACGATCACTCTCACCATCACCATCACTATCACTCTCACTCTCAATATCACCATCACTATCACTCACAATCACTATCACTATGACTCTCACTGTGACTCTCACTCTCACTCTGACCATCAACATCACTCACATTATCACTCTCACCATCACCATCACAATCACTATCACAATCACTCTCACCATCACCATCACCATCAGTCTCACAATCACCATCACCATCACCATCACCCACAATCACTATCACTCTCACCATCACCCTCACCATCACCATCACTCTCACCATCAACCTCATTCACAATCACACTCTCACTTTCACTCACTCTCACTCTCACCATTACCATCACTCTCACTCACACTCACTCTCACCATCACTCTCACTCACACTCACTCTCACCATCACACTCACCATCACACTCACCATCACTATCACTCTCTCTCACCCTCACCATCACTATCACTATCACTCTCACCATCACCATCACCATCACTCTCACTCTCACCATCAACCTCATTCACACTCACACTCTCACTTTCACTCACTCTCACTCTCACCATTACCATCACTCTCACTCACACTCACTCTCACCATCACCATCACACTCACCATCACTATCACTCTCACTATCACCATCACACTCACCATTACTATCACTCTCACTATCACCATCACTCTCACAATCACTCTCTCAATCACCATCACCATCACTCTCACCATCACCATCACTCTCACCATCACTCACACTCTCACTCTCACTATCACCCTCACTATCACTATCACCATCTCTCTCACCATCACTCTCACTCTCACTCTCACTCTCACCATCACTCTCACCATCCCTCTCACCCTCACTCACACTGTCACTCTCACTCTCACCATCACCCTCACACTCACCATCACTCTTACTATCACCATCACCATCACCATCACCATCACCATCACCATCACCATCACCATCAACCTCACTCACACTCTCACCATCACTTTCACCATCACTTTCACCATCACTCTCACCATCACCATCACAATCACCATCACAATCACCATCACTCCAACTCCCACTCTCACTCTCACCATCACAAGCACCCTCACCCTCACCATCACTCTCACCATCACCATCCCTCTCACCATCACTTTCACTCACTCTCACCCTCACCCTCACCATCAACATCACACTCACTATCACTCACATTCACCATCACTCTCACGATCACTCTCGCACTCACTATTACTCTCACTATTACTCTCACTATCACTTTCACCGTCACCTTCACCATCACTCTCACCGTCACTCTCACCATCACCATCAACCTCACTCACTCTCACTCTCACCATCACTATCACCCACTCTCACCATCACTATCACTATAACTCACCATCACTCTCACTCTCACTCTGACTCTCACTCTCACTCTCACCCTCACACTCACAAGGGCCTCCGTCTGGCCATCCCCCAGGCAGATGCCTGGCCCATCCCCATCTCCTTGAGATGTTGATCAATCTGGTGCAGGCACATGGCCGGGCCTCCACTCACGAGGCTCCCTCGCTGAGAGAATCTGGTGAGCTGGATCACCGTCAGGAAAACGAGCCACATGTCCAGACTGCCGCAGCTGACACTCACGGACTATGAAGCCAACAAATCTCATTTGAGTCTCTCTCAGCAACCGCTCATTGGACACAAAGTCCGACCAGCGATAGCAAAGGATTATCCAAAGGAATTTAGTCTCCATCTCAGATCCCTGGTCAGAGTCCAACTCTCACATCCGTATTGCAAGACTGGAAGCACCAACGATCTAAAGACTCCGACTTTCGTCGTCGACCACAGGTACCAGCAGCGCCACACCCCATGATCCTGTGCATCCATGACTCCCCAGACATCCGTTGACCTCTGGCTCACAGCCAGCAGAGATATGAATATCACTGCCAAGGAAAGTGAATCTCTCCGTGACCTCAACATCCTCACCACAAACGGGACAGCAGCATCCAATATGTCATTGAAAGCCTGAATCTCAGTTTTGACCCAGGAATCCCGTAATCCCTTCGGCTCCAACTCATCATTCAGCACCTCGAGGACCCCAAAAAGGATATACATCCTCCCCATAATCCAGTCCATACAAGTGCTGAAAAGAGTGGAGGCCGATACACACCCCTGACGAACTCCAGTAACACTTGGAAATAAGTCAGAGATGGTAACACCAATTTCACAGGACTCTCAGTACCAGAATATAGTTCAGACATTAGATTGATCAGTTTTGGTGGCACCCCACGAAGACTAATAATCTTCCAGAGGGAATCCCGATTCACTGAATCAAACACTTTACAGAGATCAATGGAGGCTACAGGCAGCCCCAGCCCAAACTCACGCCTGCGTTCAGTGAGGACCCGAAGAGCAAGGATACGGTCAATCGTTGACCTCTGTTGTAAAGCCTGACTGCTCTGGACGCTGGTGCTCAAGCAGATGGCGGCGAACCTTTTCACGAATTATCCGAGCAAAGACCTTGCCCAGCACTGAGAGTAGCGTCACCACTCGTTAGTTGTTCCAGTCTTAGGGATCACCCTTCCCTTTCCAAAGAAGGTCAACAAAGCCCTTCTTCCAGTTAGTTGGGATGATGCCTGTGTTCCAGGCACAGCACAAAACTGCATGCAATGACACGAGTACGGCATTTTCACCAGCCTTGAGAAGTTCAGCATGGATGCCACAAATCCGAGGAGGTTTACCCCATTTCGACCTGTAGTCTTTGGGCTTATGTAACATTTTCTGGATGTCATTTTTTGGGGTAGATTCGTGTTACTCATGTCTCAACACATCTAGAAACTTCACTGATTTCAAAAAAAAAAAAGGTGCCAGTTTTTCCATCAACATTTCGGGCCTCCATTTTGAATTTCAAAATGGCCACCACCAAAAATCTTCTTTTAAAAATAATATTGTAAATTTACCATAACTATTCATTCAAATGTCATACAATATTTATTTTATTTTATCTGAACTCAAAGGAGACAAACATTCATTAGAAGCAAACTAAGAGCACTAGAAATACTCTAAATATTGGAAAAATTCAAGATGGCCACCTGATTTAGTGGTTTTTCTATGTAAAATGCCATTACTTTTTAACCAATAGACATAAGAAGATGTTTTTGGTGTCTAATCATATGTTTTGGCACAAGAGGATTCCAATGATAACAACATATTTATGATTGGAACACTCTTTGCCAATCCTCCAAAACATTTAACAGAAATAATATAGAGCATGTAATTCAATATAAATTTATTTGTTTGGTTATACAATTCGAAGATGGATAAGTTTTTTTTTTTTTAAAGGTATGAAAATGCTACATGTATAAATCAGGAGTGTCAATGTTAACGATTAAACATTTATAATTGTCATTGCTTCAATCATCTTCTCGATCTTCACCAATCCTTGGTGGTGTTATGTTCGTACAGCTGTCGCCTTCCCC
This sequence comes from Eptatretus burgeri, assembly GCF_056783735.1. Taxonomy (NCBI): domain Eukaryota; kingdom Metazoa; phylum Chordata; class Myxini; order Myxiniformes; family Myxinidae; genus Eptatretus; species Eptatretus burgeri. Next base: position 30,265,901 of record NC_140966.1, on the reverse strand, counting down.
GCCACATTTGCAAAGTTCAGTACAGACCACACTGTTTCCTCTGCATGAGCACCTTCTTGAACACTGATTTCTCACAGTTACACCTGACGAGCTGCCGCACTGAGTCTGGAGCTGGTGCAACCTGAGAAAGAACAATCAGTAGCTTTTTGTATTGGTTTCACCACCCAAAGGTCAAAGGGTCAAGAAAAGTTGGGTTCAATACCATATCCTGGTGCCAGATATTACACTGGACATGGGCACAGCGTATATGTTCAATCCATGCTCCCTGAGTCGGTGGCAGTTTGTCAACTCCTTGTTCATCTGTGAGTTGCTTGAACAAAAACCATCTCAGCATCTTTGCTTGCCCAAAGTGGACTCCAACTGGAGAGAAAAGAGAGCAAAGAAACTCTTCACAACCACGAAGAACTTCTTCAGATGGCTCATCCCCTTCGCCAAGGTCAGCTCGTGCTCTCAGAATGGTGGGGCTTGCCTTCAGGAAAGTTGTAAAGCACCCCTTCTTTCCCTCCCTTGGATATGTCCTGTCGTATCACAGCCTGTGAGAGCATGCCAGTTAATCAAAGCTGCTGATTTCTCTGGGCCAGCTTGTCATCTATATATATATATATATATATATATATATATATATATATATATATATATATATATATATATATATATATATATATATATATATATATATATATATATATATATATATATATATATAGGCTGTAGGAAGACTTTCCGTCGTCTGTCGCTTGTGCCCATTAGTGCAGAATGGTTGCCAAGTAGTGGTGTTCTTCGTAGAGCCAAAAGTAGCACATCAGTGTCTTGTGAATATTTGTGGACGTTCATTCCATTGCTCGCAACTTCTACAGCATGATAAATTATAAAGTTTCCGCTTCTTCCTGTGTGCTAACACCGCTCATTGTTTCAACTTCATAATTCGTCATGACCTCTTTCCGTGTTGCAGTCATAACCTTGACGGTACTGTGGTGGATGTGCTGATGGGAAAGGTGGAGAGTTAGTGAATCCTTTGTGCTGCTGCTGGTGAGAAACATCTTTTTGTCTGATGCCTGTCGAGTCTTGAACAATGTAGCATTTAGTTCCCTTCAGCTTGCCTTTCCGCCGCTCTCGAGTCTGCTCCTTTAGTGATGCATTCTTGGTGTAATTATCAAATATAACTCGCACTTGACAATATCCACGAGCCTTTGAGCCAATGAGTGTGACAAAGGATGTTACAAGTTCTTTGCAAGTCTTAAAATTTTTGACTGCCATTAATTGCTGTACCACACCCATTCTATCAACGACAAGACATGTCTCAGATCCCTCTTCAAACTCGGCAGGTTGTGCAGAAGCTTGAGCTGTGGCCACCAGATCTTCCAGAAGCTTTATCACTGTGCTCTTGTCTGTAGTGGGATGCTTCCTTGATCTGTAGATTCCTGCAATTCAGCACTGAACTCTATCTCTGCAGAAATAAATTCCACTGTATTTTCTGCCTGATGTTCTCTGTTACTGACTCTTTCTTTGTTACCGAACTTCCGAGCTATCATCATGTGATAGCACGCATAGTTTGTAACCCAGCACAACCGGCATGTTATTTCAGAACTTGTGAAAGTTGCCCATCAATTGAAGACTTCAAAACCGAGCTACCGAGTGCTTATGAACTGGAGGATATTGATGAAATGCAGTTTAAACGGTGGACATCCACCGACAGATCTGAACTGAGCTCAGTGGCGTGCAGAGGAGGGGGGCGTGACGGTGCGTTGACCCCGGGCATCCATTGGATGGGGGCATTCAATCAGAGAAGGAAATAAGATAGTAATTTTAAAATTTCAGCGGTGATAAATCAATTTTTGGAGGCTCACCGCACGGCAGAGGCAGTTGTTCGCCCTTTATTCCTTTAACATGGTGTACCCTTTCTGTCTCGAGAAAATGGTGATTCTCCCCATCCCCCCACACGCATGCGCATGATGTACGTGGTGCAACCATCAAAAAGCAACAAGCAGACGTGGCTGTTCGTTCCTGCGTTTCCTCGAGTCATAACTCGTCTTTTCTTCAGCTTTTTGTGCATCTAGATTCGTCGTTTTTTTTTACCTACTCAGGTCAGTGAATAGCTCTAGAATGAGTGCAACTACGTTTTTTTTTATAGGTTTTTTGGTGATATTTGATGAAACATTTCCATGGGATGTCGTAAGAGTGAAGCCTGGATGATCAGAGGACTGCTACGACATTTAATCTCAGAATAGGAGACATTTATTCCTCAACATGTTGATATTCGAATACAGATACCACGAATTTGCAAGTCTATGATATAAATTGCACAAAATTATCAGTGGAGAATCAGTGTGAAATAATTTGATACGAAAGAACAAAGAAATGAAATATGATTTATCCGTCTGCAACTGACCGATTGTTTACCACTTTCTTCCCATTTTCCCATGCGTCTTACGGTTTTTGAGAGAGAAAATGAAATGTTACGAGTATTTCGTGTGCTTATTATTATCGAGTTTCAGAATTATTGCAGTATAGTTTATTCTCCACAACCACGCCATCTCCACAACACAGCGTCCTCCTCAGCAAACAGCGGCAAAATGCCATTGTTACGAACTCGCGGCGCAACAGGAGGAGCCACATTCCAGCGTCCGTGTGCAATGGACGGCTGATTTGCATAAACGGATCAAGACGGGCTTTGCCCTGGAAAAGGCCAGCCAATCAGAGGTGAAAGGGGCGGAGCCAGCCTGGGGTGAAGGTTCAGAGGTGAAAGGGGGAGGGGCCGATTTCGGGTGGCGAAACCTCCAATGCTTCTCCCCTCAGGCTATAAAAAAGCGACGTTGGCAACGCGCAGGGAGTTGGTGGTGGAGCTGTTATCTATAACAATATTATTGTTTTAATTTTAATGGTTTAATGGTTTTATCTCCAAATAAGATTTTTTTTTGTTCTCTTATTATCTACAAATATAAGAATGAATATTTGTTCAAGAGAAAATAAGCTGGTCTCAGAAGTGTGTAAGTTAGTAATCACTTTGTACATTTTTTTTTCAGACGTCTCAGATGAAGAAAGTACAACCGAGTGGAGCACAGAACAGGAAAAAAAGAGGGGCAGAGTCGAAGATGAGTCCCATCAAAGAGGGCCATTAGATGCATGGATAAAAAGAAGTAAAGAAGAAGTAGGAGAAACTGGAGAAGTAAAAGATGATGTGGGTGCAGGGAAGGATTTTTTCTGATACGGATTCAGCTCGGTCAGAACATAATGCTCTCTCTCCTCGGTCTCGTTGTCAGGATGATGATCCATGTGAAGAAAATAAAGAATATTTTAGTATATTTTTGCAAAGAAGTGATTTTGGCCGTTTGAAGAAACCGATTCCAGATCATTTGAAGATGACAATATTACAACATGGCCCTGAAAGATATCAGAATAAAAGTGGTCCATTTGCTGAGAATGATGGGAGATCATTTTCCAAACAGTGGTTTGATAAAGTTTCCACAAACGGAGAAATTGTGGAGAGAAAATGGTTGTTATACTCTCCATATCGGAAAGCATGCTACTGTTTTGTTTGCTTTTTGTTTTCAAAGGAGCATTTGTCGTCTGTGTCAAACTTTGGAAAGGAAGACGGTTTCTCCACTTGGAGAAAATTAAATCCAAGAATACCTGACCATGAGAAAAGCCCTTCTCATAGAGCTCACATGAGGGAATACCTGAACCTCGTAGTTCGACTCCATCATTCAACTACGATAGATGCTGAACTTCAACAGCAAATGTCTGCTGAAAAGAAAAGATGGAAAGCTATAACTGAACGGATTGTCAAGGTTATATCCTTTCTGGCAAAACAGAATCTGGCCTATTGTGTACATCAAGGAGAAGGAATATCTGGGTTATCAGAGCCAGGGTAGACAGTCAGTGAAAATACAGGAAACTTTTGAGCAACAATCAGACTTTTGGCCAAATATGATGACATCTTAGCAAAACACTTGCAGAGAGAGAAAGAGAAACCAAAAAGTGTCACCTACTTGTCCAACAGAATTCAAAACGAAATAATCAATCTTCTTGGTGAAACTGTCAAGAAAAATATAATTTCCGAAATTAAGGATGCAAAATATTTTAGCATAATGCTGGATTCAACTCCAGATATTGCCCATGAAGATCAGGTTTCTGAAATTCTGCGTTACGTTCATATTGATGAAAACAAAAAAGTAGAAATAAAGGAGACATTTCTGGGATTTTTTCAAGTCAACAAGAAAGATGCAGTCAGCCTGGTAAATAAAATTGGAAGAAGACAAAATTTCCATGAATGACTGTCGTGGTCAAGCATATGATAACGCAGCAGTTATGGCTGGAGTCAGAGGAGGTGTTCAACAAAAAATTCTTGAAGTTAACCCAAAAGCTGTGTTTGTGAACTGCGAGAACCACAGCCTCAATTTGGCCTGTGTCCATGCAAGTGAGGTGCAACCTGTTGTTGCTACATTTTTTGGCATTCTGGAAAAACTCTACTTTTTTTTTCTTCATCTACTTCTCGTTGGGAAGTGTTAAAATCTTTTGTCACTCGGACTGTGAAAAGACAGTGTGACACAAGATGGAGTTCCAGCCATGATGCTGTGCAAGTAATCCACGAAGAGTGTGACAACGTTATCGCAAGCCTTCAACACCTGCTGGAAGGAGAATTTTCAAGGAAAACTAAATCTGATGCAGGATCACGACTGAACTCTATTCAACAGTTCCCATTTATAGCTTTATTATCTTGCCAAAACGAAGTTTTTGCAAGATCTGTTACTTGGTAAGTTTTTTTTTTTGTTTGTTTGTCTGTAATCATTGGATTTTTCACCCTTATATCACTGTAGAGCACAATTCTCATCAGAAACTCTTGTGGGTACACATATCGTAGTATTATTGCAATACTCTTCAGCACACATAAAGGTCAAGGTCACTTTGCGGTAAATCATGGAGGTCGACGAAACCCTTATTTTTTGAGTAATTTTAATCGAATCATCTCCAAACTTTATGGGAATGTAGTATATGGTCTGGCGCTCAGCCGATTAGTTTTTGGTGGCGATTGGCCTTGACCTTCATGGTTAGCGCCTGAGGTCAAACATATTTGACCCCAAGGTCAAATTTTCAAGTTTTAGGAACCAAATTGTGTAGTACCTCAAATTGAACACCTCGATGAGTGCTTTCTAGATATGTCAAGCTTGAGACATTATGACGTCATTTGGTGACGTTATGAGGCAAACGCATATTTTTCATGGTTACTCTGTAGAACGATTCTCATCGGAATCTCTTGTAGGCAGATATTCCTCAAGGAGTCGCTCCTGGTGGATAGCAGCTCTATTCACCTCAGTGTGACCTTAAAGAAGTCACACGTGGTCACCTTTTGGCAAGATACGGGTCAGGGTGACATTGGTTTATTAAATTTTTGGTACTCAGTTTTATCATCAGTGGAGAAAGTCTCAAAACGTTTGCAGGATCCGAAAATGAGGTTCCATGAAGCTTCTTGTGATCTGAGAGAACTTATTCATATCTTGAATTTGAAGAATAACGAAATTAACCACAATGCAATAGATTTATCCAATGAATATTGTGAAAATTGGGGAATAACAATTGCATGAACAAGGAGAAGAAGAATAATGCCTGGAGAGTCAGCAAGAGATAGTGGACTGACGGCACAAGAAGAAATGAATAGAGTAATGGTAGAGATTGTGAACAAATTAAAAACTGAAATTGAAAACCGCAGTGTCCGTCTTCAAAGATTCAGTGACCGATTTTCTTTTCTTCTGAACAAGAAAGAGAGAAATTAAAAAAGGAATGTTCAGACTTTGCAAATTATTATGACAACGATGTGGTTGCAATTCACTTATATGACGAAATTATTGATTTTGTGATGCTCCTTCGAGCTGGAGGGAATAGAGTTCCCCCTGATCTTAAAGATGCTCTGGAGTTTTTACTGCACTATGGGAGGGATGTCTTTCCGACGCTGTGTGTTTCATACAGATTACTGCTTACAATCGCATTTTCAGTCGCAAGCTGTGAAAGGTCATTTTCAAAACTGAAATTGATAAAAACATATCTGAGGTCTTCTATGTCACAGGAGCGACTCACCAACCTGGCTTTTATAAGCATTGAAAAAGAATTTCTCACAGCTGATGTAAAAAGTGAAGTAGTTCAGGTGTTTTGTGAAATTTTATTGATTTATATTAAAATCGAATAAAGCGTTTATTTCATGTTTCATCTGTGTTTATATATTCAAAATGTTTTCCTTTCTCATAATATTTCTCAGTATATTAGGCCTTATACTTGAGTCTTTGGGGCATATAATCAAGATTTGCCCGGGCATCACCAGACCTCTGCACGCCACTGACTGAGCTCCATGGTCCTGCCTTTGGAAGAATTCATTAATCAATTCTGTAAACGCGCGGTGAAATTAGTGAGACACGACTTCATTGCCAAGGCTCAATCTCAGTTTCTGAAAAATAAGAAAGACGAAATCAGTGAAGGAGAATTTGTCATCATTGGAGACTTCTCAGAGAACTATTCATTTGTCGTACAGGATGCGCCCCAAGGATTCCATTGGAACTGCTCTCAAGCGACAATTCACCCCTGGGTTTACTATTTCAAATCGGACGATGGCAAATTAAACCACGATTCCTTCACGATTATATCAGAATGCAATACTCACGACGTTGTCTCAATCCACCTCTTCCAAAGAATGCTCATTGAACACTTGAAATCTAGCTTTGGAAATGTAAAGAAACTTTACTCTTTCTCAGACGTTTGCGCTGGCCAATATAAGAATTGCAAAGCCTTCATAAACCTTTGTCGTCACAAATCAGAGTATGGTATTGATGCAGAATGGCATTTTTTGCCACAAGTCATGGCAAGGGCCCTTCAGATGGCGTGGGAGGTACAGTGAAACGAGAAGCAACACGTGAGAGCCTGCATAGACCTTACGACAGTCAAATTATTTCTCCAAAAGATCTTTTCTCCTTTGCTGAAAATGGTTTCAATGAAATGAAGTTCGGTTATGGGATCCAAGAGGCGTATGACGAGGAAGAACGAAATCTGGAAGAAAGGTTAAAAACGGCCAAAACCATAGCTGGAACTCAAAAACTTCATGCTTTCATCCCTATTTCTGAAACTGCTCTTCAAGTACGCAAATTCAGCCTTAGCGAGGAAAACCGTATCGAGTCTGCTATTTCAAAATCTACCCCAACTTTTAATGGGAAACTCTCAGGTTATGTCACAGTGCACTATGATGGAAAATGGTGGCTTGCCTGCATCATGGAAGCCTTTCAGGACACTCATGAAGTGAAAGTGAATTTTCTTCATCCAAACAGGCCCACAAATAGCTTATTTTTTCCTGACATTGAAGATCACTGCATTTTAGACATTTCTGATATACTTCTTTCTGTAAAACCAAAAACTGCTGCAGGTAGAACCGACACAATCAGTAAAAATGAAACACAGCTGTCAAATAAAACATTGGTTGGCAAAAAATCTTGACTACAATATGCGAGGAAAAACTCTTACTCATACTAGTATCGCTTCCAGTTCCTGCATGTGCATGTGGAAAATGTATGTACAATATAATGATATAGTGTATTGGAAATCTTGTGTTCAAATATTGTGCTATGTATTGTGGCGTATTGTGTGTCCAGCACCAGAGTCCCTGAAAAATAAAACCATCACACTCGAACCCATTGAGATCCCATTTTCATTTACGCTGAGGTGTTGGAGTATATGAAGGGGTATTCTCACACGAAAAATCGGGACCATCGGTTTGGCTGGGGAGCGGGGGCCCAAGGTCAAAGGGCGCCCCAAACTATAACTTTTTGAATTACTGTTTCGGAGTGATTTTACTTTACATGATTCGAAAGATCTCTCTTTTACGAGCATTTTGATACCAAGATCAGTCAAATCAGACCACTACAACCTGTGATATGGCCTCTGGAAGATTGTGGGGCAGCCCGGGGTGCCCAAATTTGGGGGGCCCCTAAAATGGGCCCTGGTGGGCTAAAATGGGCCCTGTCTAAAAGTTGCTATTTTGAATTTTTTCACCCAAGTGAATAAATGACCAACATATGGGGAGAAAATGAGGTATTAGTGTTGGGAGGGTGTGTACACTTGACATGGAATTCCCCAGCCAGCAGAGACCTGAATATCACTGCCAAGGTAAGTGAATCTCTCCGTGACCTCAACATCCTCACCACAAATAGGTACAAATAGGACAGCAGCATCCAATACGTCATTGAAAGCCTGGATCTCAGTTTTGATGCAGAAATCCCGTAATCCCATCGGCTCAGACTTCTCATTCAGCACCTCGAGGGCCCCCAAAAGGATATTGTGGCGTTCACGGGACTTGAACAAATCACGCCAACGTAAGATAAGCCGAAACGATGGAGGCGGTTTATTTTTATAACCCAAGGGTGGTGGTTTTGATCGGTCTATAGCAAATGGGACGAGAAAGGTGGCATGTGTTACTTTACTGAGTAAATTGCGTTTATTTATCGACACACAAGAGCAATAAAAAGGCTCGGCAAGAGGAGAGATCCGTGGGCGATTCGACGAAGGGTGATGTTGATTCGGGCGTGGGGAAAAATCACAAACAATTTCAATGTATATACAGCAAAATGTAAAGAATCAAATAAAATCTGTGCACGAAATTCAAACACTCTAAGGTGCCAGGTACACACACACACACACACACACACACACACACACACACACACACACACACACACACACACACACACACACACACACACACACACACACACACACACACACACACACACACACAACGTAGCTAGTTCGTCAGGCTTACCCGTGGTGTTGTTCTTGATTTGTGGACCTCCTGTGGTGTGGGCCCAAGCCGCTCACAGCCACCAGGGAACTCAGTTCATGCGCCAAGAGCGAGCAGGAGAGAGGAGCAGGTCTGCCCACCGTCCAGTCCCGTACCCAGAGCCAGCAGAACACGAGAGCAAAATGAAGAGGCGCACAAGGCACGAGGCACGAGGAAAGAAGAAAGAGCAAGGGGCTTCAAGCTTACTCTGCAGCAAAGCCTCACTTGGAGCATAAATTAACGGCGTGGATGATATACAGGTAGGAGGTCCTGCAAGCTGCAGGAAAGCGTGCTGCAGAAGCTCTTGAGCAGTGGCTCGGCGTGTTGGTTCTCGATCGAGCATTCCCCCCAGGAAAATGTGAAGCAATGAAGATACGAGTCTCTCATCCTCCCAACGGAGCGCCTCATTGGTCCTCCATCTGCGTTCCTCCGCCAATGGTCTTCAGGGGGCGGAGCCGTCCACAGATATATCTCCTCCCTTTCTCTCAATCCTCCAATCAGGCTGCCCCATGCTCCAGGGTCTCTGCAACTCCCAACGGAGCGCCTCATTGTTCCTCTGTCTGCGGTCCTCCGCCAATGGGCATCAGGGGCAGAGCCGTCTGCAGCACCGTTCTTTCACGTCACGGCAAGCCTGTGGTAAATACGAAAAAGGGAATACGCATCAACACTTACCTTAACCTGTCTCCATATCTAATTACGTGACAATTATCATTTCCCCCTAAAAGAAATGGACATTTACCAGACAATCTATCACCACTAAATCCCTACTTCATTACATCGAGATCCTGGTACAACTCGAACAGCATGGCATACCTAATTAAATGTCCTAACTACCCTTTCAATGCATAACCCCCCCTCAGACGAAGCAATATCAAAAGGATATACATCCTCCCCATAATCCAGTCCAAACAAGAGCTGAAAAGAGTGGAAGCCGGTACACACCCCTGACGAAGTTTAGTTACACCTGAAATAAGTCAGAGATGGTATCACCAATTTCACTGCACTCTCAGTACCAGAGTATAGTTCAGACATCAGATTGATCAGTTTCGGTGGCACCCCACGAAGACCAATAATCTTCCAGAGGGAATGCCGATTCACTAAATCAAATGCTTTACAGAGATCAACATAGGCTGCAAGCAGCCCCTGCCCAAACTCACGCCTGCGTTCAGTGAGGACACAAAGAGCAGGGATACGATCAATCGTTGACCTCTGTTGTAAAGTCTGACTGCTCTGGACGCTGGTGCTCAAGCAGATGGTGGCGAACCCTTTCACGAATTATCCGAGCAAAGACCTTGCCCAGCACTGAGAGTAGTGTCACCACTCGTTAGTTGTTGCAGTCTTGGAGATCACCCTTCCCTTTCCAAAGAGGGTCAACAAAGCCCCTCTTCCAGTCAGTTGGGATGATGCCTGTGTTCGAGGCAGAGCACAGAACTGCATGCAATGACATGAGTGGGGCATTTCCACCAGCCTTGAGAAGTTCAGCATGGATGCCACAAATAAGAGGAGGTTAACCCCCATTTCAAGCTGTTCTCTGCAGTCTGTGTTTCCACAAACGAAGGTGGACCACAGTTGGTTGGAGGGTCAGCAATAGGGAAAGTAACACCGCATGACATCCAACTCCACAGCTGGTAGATCAGCCTGGTGCAGCCGTTCAAAATAACTGGACCACCGGGCCTTCACTTCGGACACCTCTATCAAGAGCCCACCACCCTCCACTCTAATTGCAGTACACCGAGGGATGGGCTTGGAGGAACGCAATGCGGGAATTCCCATGTAAGCAGGACGAGAATCACTTGACCAAAGGTGATGCTCCACCCCTCACAGATTCCCTGCACATTGGCCTCCTTTCCACCATTAATGTGCGTACATTTTTATGCCTCAGCTCCCTGAACAGCTCAACTCTGCCATTCAGCATGGCCTTGCGACTGGTCAATGATATCCAGTGTCCGTTGAGAGACAAAATTTTTCTTCGACCGAGGGTGAGTTCCACGACATCCACCAGAAACATCAAGAACGGTAGTTTTGAAGGCATTCCACAACTCTTCAGGATACCCCAGAGCACCTATACCCCCACCCCCCCCCCAAATCTCCACTCAGTCTGTTTGTAAACTCCTTAGCTACCCTCTCATCCCTGAACTTGCCAACATCCAACCTCGGTTGGGATGGTTCCATTCTCCTGGCTTTAACTGCAACGTCAGAGTTGCTATGACAAGCCAGTGGTCAGTGTTGAGGATCTGAGCACTCCGGTGAACCCTGCAGGTCTCGATTATCCTCCACCGACCATCAATGAGCACATGGTCAATCTCCTTTACCATACCACCAACGTTGGAATACCAAGTCCAGCAGTGAGCCTGTGAGCGCTGAAGCCATGAACCAGCCACACGAAGTCACTGACTTCTTGGAAAATCAAGGTACTCAGTGCAATTCTGGTTTACAGTTCCAGACCATTGGGGACCAACACGTGTCTCATAACCAACGATCTATCAATGGTGAAGAATCACTTCAAAAATTATCCTCGTCAGATCCGGATCCGGATCTTCACCAATATCAATTCAGTTCGTCCTTGTCACACACCGAACCTGTCCACAAAATTTCATCCAGATCCGTCCACAACTTTGTGAGATATCCTGTGCACAAACAAGCAAACAGAAAGGGGTGAAAACATCATCACCCTCACCTTCGGTGTCAGAGGGAACTCTCAGATCATGTGTGAATGAACTCTCCAATACTTTTCTTCCCCAATGCGGGAAAGAGTCATCTTCAGGCTTTCAATGTGGGATCACTGTGGAGGAATTGATATCAAGAAAAAAGAAAACAGAGAAGATCGTGATTGACTGAGATATTTTAAATGTGTATAAAATAATTACCGAGTTCCACTTGATAAGGATCATCAATTCTTTAAAAGGATTCCAAGATAAGGTGTTATTGCCTACGACCATACCACTCTGAATACGCCCGATCTCGGAAGCTAAGCAGGTGCGGGCCCGGTTACCAGGTGAGTACCTGGATGGGAGACTGCCTGGGAACACCGGGTGTTGTACGCTCTTTTTTCTCCTGCAGGGGGTCTTGTTTTCATTGTGTGCTCCGAGTGCCGGTGCTCTCTCTTGGTGAACTCCTTTTTTATTTTGAACTGCTGCTGAGAATCTGCTCAAGAGGAAGAAAGAGGATGGTGTCTCGGTGTCGGTGTCTGTCTGTCTGTCTGTCTGTCTGTCTGTCTGTCTGTCTCTCTCTCTCGACGCAGCTGATCATCCGCACGTGCGTGCAGTGCAATCACGAGCACGTTTTCTCGGCCTCTCTTGGTGGTGCGTAGCATGTTTCGTTGCTATTTTCTCGCTCCTTTCTAAAACCTTCTGGTTTTTCTATATTGCTTCTTGTATTGTCCCATCTCCTGAGCGAAAGAGAGAGAGAGACGGAGCCCTCAGTCCGGTGTTGGGAGGTTATCAACCGGTAGTCTGGTGAGGCTGCCAGCGGATGGTTTTTTTCCCATTACTGTGGTTGTGATTTGTTAATAATTTTTGGTGTTTAAAAGACACTTTTTTGCGGAGCTCGTTAACGAGTACCCCTTTGTGTGTTGAACATGGCGGGCGAACGTTTCCACATCGCAAAGTATGAGGCGTTAACCCGTAAACGCGGACTTGTCTGCACTCCTCCTCGTGAAGTGAAAATTGAAAATGTTCTCTTAGCGATTGGAAACATAATCGGTTAACATCACATCCGTGCAGCCTCTCGCATAGACAAAAAAAACTTGTCATATTTGTCTCAGATGTGCACATGGTGAATTCTGTTGTGGAACGAGGTCTCTTCGTCGAGCCGGACCTCTACCTCACTGTATCCTCATTACAAACGCCGACGACGAAAATCAATATCACCAATGTCCCGCCGTTCATCAAGAACGAGGAGTTATGTGTTCAGTTGAGAAGGTTCGGTACAGTAGTATCAAAAATTACCATGGTGCCGCTATACTCGAGCAGTGGAAAGTTTAAGCACGTAATGACATTCAAAAGAGTTGTGTACATGATACTGCCTGAAAATGTGAAACAGTTAAATGTGGTTTTTAGTGCGAAAATTGACGACCATGTTTATAAAATGTACGCTTCCATGGACGTAATGACGTGTCATATCTGCGGGGCGTACGGGCACGTGAAAAATTCCTGTCCCAACGTGGCTACGTCATCAGAAAGGCAACAACAGGAGATAAGAGATCCTCCTCCCCCACCTACTGTAGAACGAGAAACCATCGATCCCTCCCGCCCCCCTCCTGCTGGTGGGCAAGAAGGGAATGACCCCTCTCCCCTATCATCTGGGGAACGAGAGGTGGTAGACCCCTCCCCCCGACCTATCAGTGGGAGAGAAAAAGACCCCCCCCCACCTATGGTTGCATGCAAAGAAGACTCATTTCCCCAAACAGTACAGGACAGTACAGATGAAAACATGGAGGTTTTCATGCCAGTTGCCCAGAAAAAGGTCAAAAACATTCATGTTCAGGAATGACTGAGGGAAAAGAAATGCATAATAAGATCCAGGCTGTGTCGGTCTCATCAGACCTTCAAGATGAGCAAACATAGACAATCTTGTGGTACCGGAAAGCACACGAGGACCAGGGCTACCAGTGAGGAAACCTGTTTGCACCACTCGCTGATATCGACATAGACAGTGAGGTTCGTACAACTCAAGTTGACATGAGTGGATGTATTGACAGGCAGATTCTCTCCAATGAGTTTGCAGAGGAGCATGCCAATAAGAAAAAATCAGATAAGATGGGACCCCCCCTTGGAGGAAACTGTTAATCCGTCCAAGGCTGAACAGATCAAAGGGGAATCTTTCCATGGAAAAGATGCTGAGAGAGATGCTCCATGTAAAAATGTAGAGTCAGAAGTGTCGATAAATAATACAAATCTCGTTAACCCTATTGATATCGATGGGTCTGAATTAAATAATGAACAAGTAGAGAACAACAAACATGAGTTTAGCCCTAACAAAACCTCTTCCACCCCATCAGTCAGCACTTCATGTTCTCAAAATTGCGAAGATGGGGGGAATACCATAGAGGTTTCCCAAGATGTCGTCATTCAGTTCCTTGACGAAACTTTTAGGAAAAGACATGTTAAAATCAAGGATTTTTTTCCCAGATTTACATGCTTTTCTTAAAACTGCAAATGATATGGTCCATGACCCCCCAAAAATGTCAAAACCCCAATTTCAACGGTTTAGGAAGTGCACCACTAAGGCTGGAAAGGAACTCCTCGAGTAAAAGAAAACTTTGAGTAAGAACAGTATGGAGATGAAGGTAGCATCTTTAAACATCAATGGAGGCCGCAGCTGTGTGCGTCGCCTGCAGGTGTTTCAACTTTTTGAGAACGGTAAAGTTGATGTTTTAATGCAACAAGAAACACATGCCAATCAATCCTCTGAGGCTGAGTGGCACAGAATATTTAAAGGTTGTCACCTTTTCTCTAGTGCTCTGGAAGAGGCTAAAACAGGTGTGGCAGTAGTCTTGCATCCTAGACTCCAACCCTTAGAGATTGTTTATAGAGAGGTTTGTAAGGGGTTTTTGATTTCTGTTGACTTTATTAGCAGTAATCAAAATATCAGTGTAATTAATGTATACTGCCCCAGTGCTAGCTCTGAAAGAACTTCCTTCCTTTACAAGTTGTCAGATTTTCTAAGTTCTATTGACTTTACTAGATTAGTGTGTATGGGAGGAGATTACAATTGTACCCTCAACCCTGGGCTTGACAGAAACACTCCTGAACCCCCCCCCCCCCCAGTGCAAGACCATTGGCACAGCTTATACTGAAATATAAACTTGCAGATATTTGGCGATCATAGAACCCTAATACCCATCAATATACATGGGTTTGTTCTTCAAAAAATCAAATCACCATGGGCCGCCTAGACAGACTGTATGTGAACCAAGGAATGGTAAATCTCGCTAAGAGAACATGTACAAGTCTGTCGGGGTTCTCTGGCCATCAAATAGTTGTAATGATTTGTGCATGACCGTTTCACTCTTGTAGAAGTGCATACTGGACTTTTAATGTCAAACTTTTACAAGACGTACTTTTTAAAGATGCTTTTCGATTAGTATGGGGAAAATTAGAAATGGAAAAACATTCATATTTAAACATTAGACAATGGTGGGACTGCAAAAAAAATCACAAATTCGTGTTTTTTATCAGCAATATTGCTTGTACACCACTAGTAATGCATCTGGTTTGATATCTGTGTTAAAATCTGAAATACTTGACCATGAACAAAAAGCTGGAACATCTGTTAAAAATGACCAGCAATTGACAGAAAAAAAAGACCCAACTGGCCGAACTGGTGAAAGAGCGTGCAGCCGGAGCACTTGTCCACCTCAGGATGAGCAAAATATGGCTGGACATTCCAAACAAGGATTTCTTCAACTTGGAGAAGGCTACCAAAACTTCCCAACAGATCCATAGCCTTCGCTCTCCTGAAGGTGTTCTCCTGACTCGCCAGAGTGATATTAAGAACTCACTGCAAAACTTCTACTCAAAACTTTTTTCACCAACAATGATAGATAAGACTGTGGCAAACGGAATGATTGACTTTCTTCCATCCCTTTCAGAAGAGCAGCGACACTATCTCGTGGGTGACGTCTCTCTTGAGGAACTCAGTGTGGCGCTAAAACAAATTGAGGATGGAAAAGCCCCTCAACTGGATGGGCTCCCGGTTGAATTGTATAAAGTTTTCTGGGACATTTTAGGCCCTACTCTACATGAGATTCTCCTTGAAAGCCTTGATCATGGTGAACTACCATTAAGCTCCAGGAGAGCAGTCTTATGCCTCCTTCCCCAAAAAAGGTGACTTGCAGCAAATTACAAATTGGCGGCCTGTATCATTGCTCAATATGGATTATAACATCATGTCAAAAGTGTTTGCAACTCGTTTAAGACAAGTCATCTCTTTCCTGATTGGCGAAGACCAATCGTATTGTGTCCCTGAGCGTTCCATATATGATAATGTGTTCCTGGTGAGAGACTTGATCAGCATGGGACAAAATAGTTCTCATGGTTTTGGTTTATTACTCCTGGATCAGGAAAAAGCGTTTGATAGTGTAGATCATGATTTTTTGTTTGCAGTTCTCACTAAAGTGGGTTTAGGGGAAAATTTCATTTCTGTTATAAAATTATTGTATAACGATGCATCATGTTTACTAAAAGTAAACAATAGTTTGTGTCATTCCTTTCCCTTTCAGCGAGGCATCCGTCAGGGCTGTCCACTGTCAGGCATGCTGTATACTCTCTCTGTTGAACCCTTACTGACTCTGCTCCGGGCTTCCATGTCAGGGGTGTCCTTAGCGGACAACTCTAAATTTGTTATTTCAGCTTATGCTGATGACTTGTGTGTTGCGGTTTCAAACCAGCAGGATGTGACTGAAGTATCTCGTTGCTTTGCCAATTTTGAGCTCGCCTCGTCCGTGAGGGTAAATTGGAAAAAAAGTGTCGCGCTTTGGTTGTCCTCTTATCCCCTCTCTCAATCACTGTCTTCACCTTCTCCTGTGCCAACGCTTCCAAGAGGAATGCAATGGGAAAGAGAAGGGTTCAAATATTTCGGTATTTTTGTGGAACTAAAAATTATGAAAAGAAAAATTGGGATGGCTTCGTGGATAATATCAAACAGAAACTGGCAAGGTGAAAAGGAATTCTCCACGTCCTGTCGTTAAAATCACGGGTCACTATCATAAATAACCTGGTGGTTCCAACTATATGGCACAAAGTCATTGCACTCCAACCTCCTAGAGATTTAGTTGCCAACATTCAGAAGGTTCTGATCAATTTTTTTTCTGGGGAGGCCATCATTGGCTCAAGCCAGATGTGTTGTGCAGTCCCCGACACGAAGGTGGTCAAAGTGTGGCGCACATCCAAAGCCGAATAATGACTTTTCGACTGATGACAATAAAGCGTCTACTGTATAGTGAGTTTGCACCATGGCATCCTCTCACTAATGCCCTGCTCAGACGAGCAGATGGAATGAACTATGACCGGGAACTCTTCCACATAGATCAAAAGCAGGTCGAGAGGACTCAGCTCCCCGATTTTCATCAGAGCCTTTTGAATGTGTGGAAATGCCTCGGAGTACAGCGATTGGAGGTCTCATATGATGCTAAAAAGTATATACATGAGCCACTCTTCCAAAATCCATTGTTCTCTGAAATATCCACCAGCAGGTCATTCATGAAAGTCTTTACCAACAGGAAAATTAACAAAGTACGGGACTTAATGGAGCCTTCCCTGAGACAATGGCTACCTGCCAGTTCTGTGTCATCTCAAGTTGGGTTGTGATCAGTTCGAATAGTGAACAAAGTGATAAAAACAGTAATCCAGACGTTTGAAAAACTAAACATTGGATGGAACGGAGTTGATGAGGAAGCAGACCCTCGTCTATTCTTCCCAGAGCTCCTCATCACCTCGGAAAAGTAACTTGGGGGTGTTCTCCACAAGCCGTGAAGAAACCGGGGTGTTCCATGTAATGGGAAGAAAAACAATTTATCGAACTTGTCTGGAAACACTTTTACCCAGTTCTAAAGAACCCGTAAAGAATAAATGGAAGGACTTCTTACCTGCAGGAGCCTTCCTCACTCCAGTCTGGAAAGCAATGTACAAATCTCCAACAGTCGGTAGAACAGGAGATCTAAACTGGAGACTAGCCCATCAGGCCCGAGCGACACAAACGCTGCTTCATAAGTTTAATTCTCTCGTGTCTAATGTATGTCCTTTCTGTAATGATGTAGAAACTATGCACCAATTTAGAATAAATTCATTGAATGTAAGAGATTAACACCTCTCTTTCTGTTCCTTCAACGAATTTTTTGCAAAGTTAAAGTTGTTTTTTCTTTCTCAGTTTTTTGTGTATGGCATTACATGTACCACTGCTAAAAAAAAAAACCTGTGATGCTGGTTCTTATATTCCTACTGGGTATTGCAAAGCTTGCTATTTACAAAACCAGGAAAGGGAAATTAGCAAGTGAAAGCAATGGGAATGTACTTTGTTGCATCAAAGGAATGATTTCTGCACAGATACAACTGGAGCACGCTTTCATTTGAATATGAGCAGCCTCCATGTATTTGAAGAATTATGGTGCATTGACGGTGTTTTGTGTGAATGTAAAGAGAACAAACTGTGCATATACTTATAATTTTAATCTCTTTTTCTTTTGAGTATGGCTTGCACATGTGCAGCCAGGTACAAGTGTATAAAATGTTATGGGTTAGGGATTCACATGGTTTGGTGGTGTTTTTCTATTTTTAGAATAAAAGAGCTTCAAATCTCAATCTCAATCTCAATCTCAGTCTGTCTCAATCCTCAAGTTTCAGTGACAAGTGTACAGTCGCTGGATTAATCACGCTCTTGCTGTGGATTGTGTAAATTGTCTCATGAGGCTTGTTTCATCTCTGAAACTGGAAGGGCACTTGGTGGAGCACATACGTCCGCCATGTAATGCCTGATCCACGAGAACATATTGGGCCCAATTCGTTTTTGAAATATCATGCCGTGCAGAACTCCATCGTTTTTGGCCCATTCTCTCAATGGTGAAGAATCACTTAAAAACTTAAACAACTCGTATCCAGAACCGAATTTGGATCTTCACCAAAATCAAATCAATTTGTCCGCGTGACACACCCAAGGTGTCCACCAAGTTTCATGCGAATCCGTCAACAACTTTTTGAGATATCGTGCTATATATTGTTTTTGACCCCATTTCTCAATGGTGAAGAATCACTTAAAAAATTCTAGGAATTGGATCTGGATCAAGAGCAGCACCAAAATTGAATCAATTCTTCCTTGTCACACACTCAACGTGTCCACCAATTTTCATCCGAATCCCTCCACAACTTTTTGAGATATCATGCTATATATCGGTTTCGCCCGATTTATCAGGTCACGTCAGGTATGGGAGCATGCGCCGCAGCAAGGTGTCGATGTGTCCACTTTCTGCCGGTACTTCATGGGCCTCCGTCTGGACATCCCCCCAGGCAGATGGCTGGCCCATCCCCACCTCCTTGAGATGTTGATCAATCCGATGCAACCACAAGGCACTTGGCCAGGCCTCCACTCACGAGGCTCCCTCGCTGAGAGAATCTGGTGAGCTGGATCAGTTTCAGGAAAACGAACCACATGTCCAGACTGTCACAGCTGACACTCACGGACGATGAAACTAACAAATCTCATTTGAGTCTCTCTCAGCAACCGCTCATTAGACACAACGTCCGACCAGCGATAGCCAAGGATTATCCAAATAAACATGGTTCCAAAGGAATTTAGTCTCCATCTCAGATCCTTGGTCAGAGTCCAACTCTCACATCCGTAGAGCAAGACTGGAAGCACCAACGATCTGAAGACTCGGACTTTCGTCGTCCCGCACAGGTACCGGCAGCGCCACACCCCATCATCCTCAACATCCATGACTCCCCAGGCCCGACCCAGACGTCCACTGGTTCAAAGCCAGCAGAGACATGAATATCACTGCCAAGATAAGTGAATCTCTCTGTGACCTCAACATCCCCACCACAAACAGGTACAAACAGGACAGCAGCATCCAAAATGTCATTGAAAGCCTGGATCTCAGTTTTGACCCAGGAATCCAGTAATCCCATCAGCTCCGACTCCTCATTCAGCACCTCGAGGACCCCCAAAAGGATATTCATCCTCCCCATAATCCAGTCCATACAAGTGCCGAAATGAGTGGAGGGCGGTGCACATCCTTGATGAACTCCAGTAACAGCTGGGAATAAGTCAGAGTTGGCATCACCAATCTCACTGCACTCTCAATACCAGAGTATAGTTCAGACATCAGATTGATCAGTTCTCATGGCACCCCACGAAGACCAATAATCTTCCAGAGGGAATCCCGATTCACTGAATCAAACACTTTACAGAGATCAATGGGGACTGCAGACAGCCCCAGCCCAAACTCTCGCCTGCGTGCGGTGAGGACCCGAAGAGCAAGGATACGGTCAATCGTTGACCTCTGTTGCAAAGCCTGACTGCTCTGGACGCTGGTGCTCAAGCAGATGGTTGCGAACCCTTTCACGAATGATCCGAGCAAAGACCTTGCCCGGTACTGAGAGTAGCGTCACCACTCGGTTGTTGTTGCAGTCTTGGCGATCACCCTTCCCTTTCCAGAGAGGGTCAAGAAAGCCCCTCTTCCAGTCAGTTGGGATGATGCCTGTGTTCCAGGCAGAGCACAGAACTGCATGCAATGACACAAGAACAGCATTTCCACCAGCCTTGAGAAGTTCAGCATGGATGCCACAAATCCTATGAGGTTTACCCCCATTTCAACCAGTTCACCCCAGTCAGTGTTTCCACAAACGAAGTTGGACTGCAGTTGATTGGAGGGTCAGCAATAGGGATAGTTGCAGCCCTGACATCCAAGTCAATAGCTCGTGGATTGGCCTGGTACAGCCGTTCAAAGTAACCAGACCAGCGGGCCTTCACTTCAGACTCCTCTGTCAAGAGCCTACCATTCTCCGCTCTCATTGCAATATACCGAGGGATTGGCTTGGAGAAGGAAATGCGGGAATTTCCCTGTAAACAGGACGTGAATCACTTAACAACAGGTGATGCTCTTCCCCTCACAGATTCCTTGAACATCGGCCTCCTTTCCACCATTAGTGCACATTCAGTTTTACGCCTCAGCTCCCTGAACACCTCAGCTCTGCCATTCAGCATGGCCCTGCAACTCTGGTCAATGGTATCCAGTGTGCCTTGAGAGACAAAATTCTTCTTCAACTGATGGTGAGTTTCAAGACATCCACCAGCAACATCAAGGATGGTGGTCTGGAAGGCACTCCACAACTCTTTAGGATCCCGCAAAGCATCCAGACCCCCCCCCACATCTCCACTCAGCCTGTTCGCAAACTCCTCAGCTGCCCTCTCATCCCTGAGCTTGCCAACATCCAGCCGAGGCTGGGATGGTTCCATTCTCCTGGATTTAAGCTGCAACGTCAGAGTTGCTACAACAAGCCAGTGGTCAGTATTGAGGATCTGAGCACTGACGTAGATCCTGCAGGTCTCGATTTATCCTCCACCGACCATCAACGAGTACATGGTCAATCTCCTTTACCACACCACCATCGTTGGAATACCAAGTCCAGTGGTGAGCCTGTGGGTGCTGAAACCATGAACCAGCCACCCTAAGTTCATGAGTGTAGCGTATCCGAAGGATTGCGGGGTGAAAGGCCAGACACCACAAAAGTCAAAGCTCCACGTTTATTGCCCAGGGAGGTGCACTCTGCGAATGTGCGTGGTGGTAGCTTCATAGAACATGACAGCATTTCCCCCCAAATAAAATGTTGCACAACATTATTCCCCCAACAAAACTGAAACATTGCTCGGAACAATCACAAAGTAAACCACTCCGGTGCCTTGCATGTGCGAGCAGAGCGTCACAAGAAGGGTGACTGTTCTTGTGGAACACCGACAGCGGCAGCCACAAGAGGAGATGGAGAGGAAGGAGGAGGAGCAGGCTCCACCACACCACTACCAGGCTTGGACTCAGTGGGCTCAGGCACTTGGCTCACAATTGAAACAGACACCAGGAATTCACCCTCAAAGGGCTGAATATAGTTTGGAGGATTGGTGTCACAATGCCTCAGGCAGAGCTGGTCAATAAGTTTACCTACTGTATATCCATTGGACAGTTCCACAACAAATAAAGAGTTGCCAATTTGATTTATAACATGACCAGTGAGCCATTTCGATCCACGGCCGAGATTCCGCACAAAAACAGGATCAAACACATTGATGGCATGTGGAACTGAGGTCCTGTCATGGTACCACTTCTGTTTAAACTCGTGGTCCGCAACCCTGGACGAATCATTCGGATGAATCAGGTCTAAGCTTGTCTTTAGCATTCGACCAAACATCATTTCTGCGGGTGTGCGTCCAGTGGTTGTGTGCGGACGTGTCCTATGTGTAAATAACAAACGTGATAACTTGGTTTGCAGAGAAGAACGGTCATTTGCCTTTTTGAGACCATTCTTGATCACCTGGACAGCTCTTTCAGCCTGACCATTCCAAGCAGGTTTGAAGGGAGCACTGCGATAGTGCTCGACACCATTTTGTTTCAAGAAATCCTGAAACAGCACTGGTGAAACATGAGCCATTATCACTAACTGCACAATCTGGCAAACCATGAGTGGCAAACATGGCACGTAAACTTTCAACCGTGATTTCGCTCGTACAGGATAAGGCTAAACATTCATTCCACTTTGAATGAGCATCGATAACAACCAAAAACATCTTCCCTAAGAATGGACCAGCGTAATCGATGTGAATTCGAGACCATGGTTTAGAAGGCCAGGACCACATGTGAAGCAGTGCCTCAGGTGAGTTCAGGGCAGTGGCCCGACACACGGAGCAATGGCGAACGTCGCTCTCCAGGTTTTCATCTAAACCCGGCCACCAAACATGGCTCCTGGCAATTGACTTCATGGTTACAATCCTTGGATGTGATTCATGTCGCTCATCACACACATTGTTTCGACCTTTGGGCGGTACGATGACACCCCACAGCAGGCAACCCAAAAGTAAAGACAACTCATTTTTACGAGCAAGGTACGGCCTCAATTTGTCGTGGAATTCATAGGGTACAGTTGACCAGATGCCACTGATAGCACATCGTTTGACCACAAAAAGGGTCGGGTCCACATTTGTCCATTGTTCAATTTGTTTGGAAGCGATTAGAGCATTATGACAGTCAAACACATTCATTGCCATAAAAATTTCTCCCGGTACAGTTACATTTACCCACGTTAACTGGTAGTGGTAATCTACTCAAAGCATCAGCACAGAAATTCCCACTGCCAGGACGATACCTTATAGAATAGTCATAGGCTGCAATGGTTTGTGGTCGGTTACAAGTTCAAATTGTCCACAGAAGAGATACTGATGCATCTTTGTTACACAAAAAATACATTGCTGGAACTTATTTTTCAACCATGGAGAAGTTACACTCCACTGCTGACAAAGTGCGTGATGCACGGGCTACAGGCCGTAGTATCCCTCAACATCTCATGCAACCGTGGCACCGAATTCACAATGTTCAGCCAATCTGCGAAGGTCAGCAACAAACTCGGACACCGACTGACATTCCTTCCTTCCTTCCTCCCACGAGTGTACAACTTGTACCGGGACACGATGTCCCCGGGTTTCGGCTTGTCGTGTCTGGTCACAATCTCGATCAGTTCATCGAAGGTTTTGTCCTTCGGTTTATCGGGAGGAACTAGATCCTTCATCGGGACATATGTTGTTTTACCACACACCGTGAGCAGAACGGCCCCGCGACGATCAGCACCTTCCGCCGCCGCCATCTTGTTAGTAATGAAATGTTGTCCCAATCGATCAGCAAAGTCTTCCCAGTCCTCATCCGGCTGGTATTCCACCAGAATCCCCACGCACGCCATCGTGAGGAATGCCGACTTAGCAAAGCACTAAACTCGTGGCCAAGTGTGGCGTATCCGAAGGATTGCGGGATGAAAGGCCAAACACCACAGAAGTCGAAGCTCCACGTTTGTTGCCCAGAGAGGTGCACACTGCGCATGCGCGTGGCGATGGCTTCACAGAACGTAACAATGACTTCTTGAAAAATCAAGGAACTAAGTGCTATTCTGGTTTATAGTTCCAGACCCATGGGGACCAACACGTGTTTCACAACCAACGATCCATCAATGGTGAAGAATCACTTAAAACAAGGACAAATGTGTCCAAGAGCAGCATCCTAAAGGTTTTGTCAGCAAAAAAATTTTTTTTTTTTTAAAACAACAACAACTTCCGATATATCGTCACGTGCCTTCATTAAGTCAACAGCGAAACCCGTCATAATGTATTTACGTATTTACGATATATCGTGTATTTACGAAATAAATAATGTATTTACGAAATTACAAAACGATAAATGGAATAATCTTTAAATAGTAACGTGAACTTTTCGAAACTTTAAAGCAAATGTCCGAATATATTTAAAAGTTCATGATAGACGCTCTCAAAAGGCACCGTCTATGTGAGGATGTGTACATGTGCTCAGTATTTAAGGAGATCCGGATCTTGTATGTACAAGAGCCGAGTCCGAGAGATTAAGGTTTTGGCTTAACAATAACAATAACAATAACAATAACAATAACAATAACAACGCCAACAACGCCAACAACGCCAACCTCTCCATGAGCCAAAAAAAAACGTAGCCGGATAGTCACCAAAATCTATTCAGTTCATCCTTGTCACACACCGAACCTGTCCACAAAATTTCATCCAGATCCGTCCACAACTTTGTGAGATATCCTGTGCACAAACGAACAACAAACAGAAAGGGGTGAAAACATCATCACCTTCACTTTGGTGTCAGAGGGAACTCTCAGATCATGTGTGAATGAACTCTCCAATACTTTTCTTCCCCAATCCGGGAGAGTCATCTTTCAATGTGGGATCACTGTGGAGGAATTGATATCAAAGAAAAAGAAGAAAAGAACAATATCCCCCTTCCGCCACGCGGCGGGGGATAAAAAAACAAAATCGTGATTGACTGAGATATATATTGATAATTAAATGTATAGGAAATAATTACCGCGTTCCACTTGATAAGGATAATTAATCCTTCAAAAGGATTGTAAGAAAGTCATTTGTTGCCTACGATCATACCACCCTGAATACGCCCGATCTCGTCCGATCTCGGAAGCTAAGCAGGTTCGGGCCCGGTTAGTACCTGGATGGGAGACCGCCTGGGAACACTGGGTGTTGTGGGCTCTTTTTTTTCTCCTTAAAGGAGAGTCTTGTGCTCTCTCTCTCTCTCTCTCTCTCTCTCTCTCTCTCTCTCTCTCTCTCTCTCTCTCTCTCTCTCTCTCTCTCTCTCTCTCTCTCTCTCTCTCTCTCTCTCTCTCTCTCTCTCTCTCTCTCTCTCTCTCTCTCTCTCTCTCTCTCTCTCTCTCTCTCTCTCTCTCTCTCTCTCTCTCTCTCTCTCTCTCTCTCTCTCTCTCTCTCTCTCTCTCTCTCTCTCTCTCTCTCTCTCTCTCTCTCTCTCTCTCTCTCTCTCTCTCTCTCTCTCTCTCTCTCTCTCTCTCTCTCTCTCTCTCTCTCTCTCTCTCTCTCTCTCTCTCTCTCTCTCTCTCTCTCTCTCTCTCTCTCTCTCTCTCTCTCTCTCTCTCTCTCTCTCTCTCTCTCTCTCTCTCTCTCTCTCTCTCTCTCTCTCTCTCTCTCTCTCTCTCTCTCTCTCTCTCTCTCTCTCTCTCTCTCTCTCTCTCTCTCTCTCTCTCTCTCTCTCTCTCTCTCTCTCTCTCTCTCTCTCTCTCTCTCTCTCTCTCTCTCTCTCTCTCTCTCTCTCTCTCTCTCTCTCTCTCTCTCTCTCTCTCTCTCTCTCTCTCTCTCTCTCTCTCTCTCTCTCTCTCTCTCCTATTTTTATTTTTGAACTGCTGCTCATGCAGCTGAGAATCTGTTCATTCAGTCAATGGACTCCCTCTCCCTCTTCCTCCCTCTCCCTCTCCTCCCCTCCCCTCACCTCACCCTCCCTCTCCCTCTCCCTCTCCCCTCCCTCTCCCTCCCTCTCCCTCTCCCTCCCCTCACCTCACCCTCCCTCTCCCTCTCCCCTCCCTCTCCCTCCCTCTCCCTCTCCCTCCCTCTCCCTCTCCCTCCCTCTCCCTCTCCCTCTCCCTCCCCTCACCTCACCCTCCCTCTCCCTCTCCCCTCCCT
The DNA here is from genome assembly GCF_056783735.1 of Eptatretus burgeri. Lineage (NCBI taxonomy): Eukaryota > Metazoa > Chordata > Myxini > Myxiniformes > Myxinidae > Eptatretus > Eptatretus burgeri. The sequence continues at coordinate 30,240,379 of NC_140966.1, read as the reverse complement.
CTCCCTCTCCCCTCCCTCTCCTCTCCCTCTCCCCTCCCCTCCCCTCACCCTCCCTCTCCCTCTCCCCTCCCTCTCCCTCAAGTTTTAGTTTTCAGTGGTGAACTCGCTTGGTTCATCACATTCGTGCCGTGGATCGTGTAAATTCTCTCACGTTTGTTTCATCCCTAAAAGGAGTCTTCAGTTCATATTCCTGTTCAACACTCTTTGCCCATTGTGTTCCGTCTCCAAATTGTTTTCACCACTTCCGATCAGTTTGAACCCTTCAATTAGCAAAATTCAATCCTGTGTTTGTTTGTTTTTATGTCAGCCTGCTGTTCCTCATCACAGCGCTTCGTGTTCCCTTGAGGGTTGAGCTGACTGGCTTCAGATCTCCGGGTCTTGAGTTTGAGTTTGAGTCCATGACCATGTCACGCCGTTGTGCAACACCAGGTGGGTTTACTCAGCCTGCCAATCTTCTGAGGTTGGTAAAATGAGAAGCAGCGTGCTGAAAACAGGGGCACTGCATCAGCGGAACAACCATGCTTCCAGCGATGACGCAACCACCAGCCACAACCTGCACACGAAACACCAATAACAACCTCGTCACAATACTTTGGACACGTTGAACCTCTTGACACCGAATTGTGAACAGCTCGGCCCGGTCATGAGAATCCCGACCCAGCTATAAACTGTCACCCGGTGTTTCACACGCGCATGATTCATCGTTGTGTGAACCGTCCCTCGCATGGACGTTAAATTGGAGTCACATCTGCCAGCAATCGTGAGTGGACATTGAAGATCTAATGGTATCCTTCACGAAGGGTCCATGAGCTATCGACGCCACCATGAACAAATTGCACATTCCTCCCGTAACCATCAGATGGCACTGCATCAACGGCGGAGCCACAACCTCAGGCAATCATACTGCTCCTCAGGCAATGGTGCTGACCCTCAGGCAATCATACTGCTCCTCAGGCAATCATACTGCTCCTCAGGCAATCATACTGCTCCTCAGGCAATGGTGCTGACCCTCAGGCAATCATACTGCTCCTCAGGCAATGGTGCTGACCCTCAGGCAATCGTACTGCTCCTCAGGCAATCGTACTGCTCCTCAGGCAATCATACTGCTCCTCAGGCAATCATATTGCTCCTCAGGCAATGGTGCTGACCCTCAGGCAATCATACTGCTCCTCAGGCAATCATACTGCTCCTCAGGCAATCATATTGCTCCTCAGGCAATGGTGCTGACCCTCAGGCAATGGTGCTGACCCTCAGGCAATCATACTGCTCCTCAGGCAATCATACTGCTCCTCAGGCAATCATACTGCTCCTCAGGCAATCATATTGCTCCTCAGGCAATGGTGCTGACCCTCAGGCAATGGTGCTGACCCTCAGGCAATCATACTGCTCCTCAGGCAATCATACTGCTCCTCAGGCAATCATACTGCTCCTCAGGCAATGGTGCTGACCCTCAGGCAATCGTACTGCTCCTCAGGCAATGGTGCTGACCCTCAGGCAATCATACTGCTCCTCAGGCAATGATGCTGACCCTCAGGCAATCGTACTGCTCCTCAGGCAATGGTGCTGACCCTCAGGCAATCGTACTGCTCCTCAGGCAATGATGCTAACCCTCAGGCAATCGTACTGCTCCTCAGGCAAGGATGCTGCTCCTCAGGCAATGGTGTTGCTCCTCAAGCAATCATACTGCTCCTCAGGCAATGGTGCTGACCCTCAGACAATGGTGCTGACCCTCAGACAATTATGCTCCCAAATAACGATTAAACATCATCAGCCCGCACTCGTTGAGTGAAAATCGAGGTTAAGCAATCGGTCGCTTTTATGAAGAAGACACATCGAAAACCGTTCAACGGGGGAAATTTAAACTTCACCACATGTTACATGACCATTTGATGTTGCACATATTGAGCATCTGTCTATATATATATATATATATATATATATATATATATATATATATATATATATATATATATATATATATATATATAAAGTTGAAAGTGTGTCTGTGTATGTGTGTTTGTCTGTGACCTATGCACACGAAAAGTACTGGACTGATCCTCACCAAACTTCACATGCTGACAGAACATGTACCCGGGAGTGTTCCGATGTAAAATAATTGTACTTCCGACTTCCGGTTTCCGAATTATGACGTCATCACCTGATTTTTGTAACGTTAATTTTTCAAGTTCAGCCGATTGACATGGGGCCAACACCATATACAACATATCTAACATATGATTTTAAGTTTTTGTTTGTCTGTTTGTTTGTTTGTCTGCACGTGCTAATCTCCTGAAAGGTGAATGATTGGAGCTAACCACTGAAAAAAAATGTCGGGATGGGCCCCGGGAAGGTTATAGGCAATGTGGCAAGGCCCCTCGGCCGGGGGAGGGGGTAGGGGTGTGTTTCCCCCTCACCAACCCCCTTAGCCTATGACTGCCATGGCCCAATAGGGAACTGATACTGTGCTCGCGTCAGACATACGTATAGAAGATTAAATTCATTCAAAAACAACCCGGGCAGCACCGGGTGCATTCATCGAGTACATCCAAAATTTTCAAAGTCTGAATTGTACACATTTACCTCAGAAGTGTAGATCGACGCAATTACAAATTTGCAGCTCGAAGAGTCGGCTCGACCCAAGGGCACCCAGAGCCAGCATGGGCCCCGGATAATACCAAGTGTATGGCCCCCTTCATCCGGGCCCCCTTCATCCGGGCCCCATTCAAAAACATTTTTAATTAACCTACACGGACTACGGAGGTTTCCGTGTTTTCATCGTCAGAAACACATGCCTCGTTTAAGGTGAATTGGGTTAGTTATTCAGTTATTCCTCCATTTAACACACTTTATCAGGATGGGGTGTGACCAACACTCCTGTGTTCATTTACGTCATTATGACATTACCACGATTGTGTTTATGTAAATTGTTCCCACAGTAGTTTATTTTACAAGGGAGGGTGACTGATCATGGCAATGGCCCAGAGGGAGACACAAAATAAAATTGCCCCCTGTGTTTTATCACCACAAACAATCATTATGTGAAACAAAAAAATTGAAGGAATAATTACGGGCCCCTCTTAGGTCCGAGCCCCAGAGTAGTTACCCCGCTTGCCCCCCTCCCCCTCTCACACTAAGTCCTTCTCAAGACTGCAGGGGGGGGGGGTGGAGGGGGTAACTGTCTGAGGAATATCATCTATCTATAATTATAAAATGTCTTTTTCGATCCTCGTGGAGAATCTCTAAGACTTACTCACGTTGTTGTTCTTTTTTGTTTCACAGCCTATCTCCCATAGATATATCCGATAGATATGGATAAAAAATTATCTCCGAAACTAGGCAAGCTTTTTGAATTCTGTTTGCGGGAATCGAACAGGGCATTCGCAGAGATGAATTATCGCACATATGATACATCACTATGACGTCATATCAACTTTTATGACGTCATTCCTATTTTTTGACATTTTTTGTTGTTTATTTCATTTGTTTCATAGCCTACAGTTTTCATCGAAACTTCCTGAAACTTGGCAAATATATGTAGAAATACCCTGCGCAGACAGTAACCATCTCCGATTTTGAAAAGTCCTCCAAGAAAAAAAAGTTACGATGTCAAAATATCTCCGCTAATGGAAATCGCCGAAAAAATTATCTCCGAAACTAGGTAAGCTTTTTGAATTCTGTTTGTGGGAATCGAACAGGGCATTAGCAGAGATGAATTACCGCACATATGATACATCACTATGACGTCATATCATTTTTTTATGACGTCATTCCTATTTTTTGACATTTTTTGTTTCACAACCCAGAGTTTTCATTGGATCTTCGTGAAACTTGCCATGTATATGCAGAAAGCCCACGCGCAGGCAGTAACCATCTCCGATTTTGGAAATTCTTCCGAGAAAAAAAGTTGTCATAATATCGCCGCTAATGGAAATCGCCTAAACCATTATCTCCGAAACTAAGCAAGCTTTTTGAATTTTGTTTGCGGGAATCAAGACGGGCATTAGCACAGATAATAATTTATCGCAAACCTGATACATCACAATGACGTCATATTCGTTTATATGACGTCATCATTAAGAGGAAGGGGATCTTAGCTCATTCGAGCTTGTTTAGCAAGTGAACACAAAAAAAATAATGGAAAGAAACATTTTCTGGAAAATATTCAAAGTTTCCCCGCTGTTCAAAGCAGCCTCACACTCCAGTGCTTTTATATGATTAGTGGGTCCGTTGGTCCGACGGACCAAATCTTCATTGGTCTTCATAGCCTTGTAGCATACCCACCTGCTGTACTGCTTCAGCATGAGCTTGCCTTTCACCAAGACCAGATGTGCTTGGGGTCAGCACGGGGATTCAGTGTTTGTTATTATTATTATTATTACCATATGATACTACTATTCTTATTATTGTTGTAAATATTATTGGTATAAATTAATATATGCTTTGGTACAATGTTATTATTGATTCTGTTATTTATTTTGTAATTGGAATGTCATGCCTTGGAAGAACGACATATTCAACTGCTTTGTATCCCTTTGCATGACATGTGTTTAAAACATGGCAATTGTAATGGACTTTTTTGTTGGTAATTAGCCTAATCAACTCAGGATGTCATGACGATCATTTTGGTGTATCGCATTCTACATTAGAACGCTCTGGTAGAACTCCACATAAAACATGCCTCACACACGCGCGCACGCGCGCACACACACACACACACACACACACACACACACACACACACACACACACACACACACACACACACACACACACACACACACACACACACACACACCTCATCCATTTATAGTAGAGTCTTAAAGGGTATACAGGGTCTTCAGGGCCTTGTGAGTCTTTTGGATCCTCGGGGTCTTTTGGGTCCTCAGGAATTTTGGGTCCTCGGGGACTTTTGGGTCATCTGGGTTTTTGGGTCTTGGGGATGTTTTAGGTCCTCGGGGTATTCTGATGTTTTGGGTTCTCAGGGTCTTTTGGGTCATCAGGGTCATCAAAGTTCGAAGAGGTTTCAGCAGTCTAAAGTGTCAAAAGGTACTCAAAGTCAAGAGGTACCACATCTCACAGCACTCTCAGTACCAGAGTAGAGTTCAGGCATCAGATTGATCAGTTTTGGTGGCACCCCACGAAGACCAAGAATCCTCCAGAGGGCATCCCGATTGACGAAATTGAACGCTTTCCAGAGATCATATATATATATATATATATATATATATATATATATATATATATATATATATATATATATACATATATATATATATATATATACATATATATATATATACACATATATATATACACATATATATATACACATAAATATATATATATATGTATATATATATGTATATATATATATATGTATATATATATATGTATATATATATGTATATCCATCCACTGGGACCATACTCTGTGCAGAGCGTTGGTGCTGCCGAAGCAGTCTCCTTGGCTATTGGGCACAATCCTGGACGGGTCGCCACTCCGACACAGGATACCAGCATGCTGGCACTCATTTTGCCGACCTCGGAAGGATGACAGGCAGAGTCAACCCCACCTGGTATTAATTCAACAGCCGAGTGGGATTTGAACTCAGGATACTCGGTTCCTAAGCCCACCATCCTAACCATTAAGCCAACACCAGGTATATATGTATATATATATATATATATATATATATATATATATATATATATATATATATATATATATATATATACATATACATAAATATACACATATATATATATATATATATATATATATATATATATACATATATATATATATAGTTGCGGTTCTCAGAACCGCATGCATACAACAGATAGGTGTCCCAAGACAGTTATTCCATTATTATACGCGTAGATAGTCCCTTTCCTTTTGTTTAGCAGGACAACAAGCGAGTGCGTTGCGATGATATAACAGCTAGGGTTGCTTCAATCATTTTCTCCTTCATTTCATCCCCACTCTTCTTCTTTTCTGATTATTCCTGAGGTAAATCAGCCATGTGCGCCTTTGCTGTAAGGTGGGGCCTCATGGAGCCCAGCACGTGCGGCGCCACGGTGGGGAAACTGCAGCGCAGAGTCATGTGGTGTGCTTGTTGGTGCGGGATTGTCGGCTCGAGCTTCCGATGGTCTGGGGAGAATTGCCGATTGCATTAGAAAGGCATGCGAATAAATACCTCTTAAGAGGCTGCACGAATGGTGTTTTTTACGGCACGGGAAATACAGGCAGCACGACGCCCACGCTGCACGAAACGTGAGGAGTCCTATTTTATGGTGACATCTGATCCATAATGAATACACATGTATTAGTTAGATGTAGGGATTCAAACCCATTTTTATATACTCTGTAATGCATTTTAAAACTCTCTATAGTTTTGGTGGCACTGTTTACCAGTGATTCAGTCCACCAGATGCCCTCTGAAGGCATGGCTGTGTTGTTTTAGTGATAACAAACCGAGACATGTCCTTTCTCATGTAACGCTAAACTTTATCTTGTTTTTCTCAAGCATTCCACTCCTGGTCTCTTGTTTAGTTTGAAGCAAGATATGTCTCTACTCTTACCATCTTTGTGAACTTAATCGGGGTTTTTGTTTGTTCTTCAAACACTCCACAGTGATAATAAGTCTGGGGCAAGGGAGAGGGATTGTCTAAGATGATTGCTGGGCCCGAAGATAAGCTGTTCGATTGTTCCACCCTCCCTTGGGGGGAGGGAAGCGAAACTCTTAGCTCATATCTGAGTACACATTTGGAGATTTTCTCACAACAACTAGGGTTAAAGTATAACCAGAGATAGATTGGAATTAGAGATAGATTGTATATAAGGGAGAGTTTTTGAATGTAAGACTCAGTGTGGTTTTGGTAGCTCTCCACTGTGCTGGTTGAGCTGCTAACATCACCTCTGCTGGCGTGTGGTAGGTACTTCAATAAAACTGAATTTTGGTGAATCCTCTTCTGCTGACTCTTTTCATGCCGGGCCAGAGAGCAGAGTCTTCACACGAAACACGGACAGAGACCGATAAAGCCGACTCCACGCCATGTTGGCAGGATACAAGTGTGTGGGTAGAAGCGGCTTGATACTTTTTTAACCTCAATATCCGACATATTGTGTATATTGGTGTTCACCCCGCACACACGCTAGTGGAGTCGTGTGAACGCGAGCGCTGGCCACGTGCATAATGGCGGAACCGCGCGCACTGTATGGAATGTGCTCGAAAGCAGACACGTACGCCGCTCGTGAAATGTGCATGGATTTATTCATAATGATGTACCTTCGGTCCTCGCTGGCAGTGGTGGATTCTCCACAAATGGTGAACGTCTTATTGTCTCTGCGGCCAGCGAGGCTGCGATCGAGCCAGGGAATGTACAGTGCGGGCCACGTTGGCACGAGTGGAACGAGTGCGTTGATCGACACTGGTCAAACGCCCGAGCAGGCATGCGGGACCCTCGACCGGTCGCCCGGAGGGTTTTGCAGGATTATTTGTGTGCCAATTTTGGTGTGGGCGATTAATGTCATCTCGTGGGGTCGGAGCGCAATATTGCCGCTGTTTGAGATGGCCTTGCCGGAAACGAAGTGAGGCAGTTTCCGGCCCAAGCTGGCAGGCCACGTGAGGGGTCGGGGCCTATCGGAGCGCCCGATTCACGTGGACGTTTGGATTTGGCATGGCCCCTCCCCCGAGCTGCGGGCCCTATAAAGGTCGGGGCAGTCCCTCTTGCCCTCCCTCTTTCCTCCTACTCTTTGTCTCCGTCTCTCTCTCGCCTCGTCGACTCTGCCACGACCCGCCTCCTGCTCCTCGTCTCCGCCCACACAACGACGACTCCACCTGCCTATCTGGTCCCACCTATGACTCCACCCTCGCCCTCTGGGCTCCGCCCCTTCTCGACTCAAGCTCCTCCTTTACGGTGCCCAATTCCCGGTTCTAAACTCCCTCTTCATTGGGTTTTCTGTGTCTGTGTGTGTGCGTATGTGTGTGTCCTGGCACCTGTCTGCCTAAGTAAGACCGCAGAAGATCGTTATTATTATTATCGTTATTAATTTCGCGTTAAGTCTGCTCTGTGTCCCCTTTTGTAAGTTGCCTGTTTATTGTCGCACCACACGCTTCTTTCTATCTCTGCACAACACACCCCAATAAATCTTCACTGTGCCACATATCTTTCCTCGCCTGCTTGTAAATAAATTATTATTATTATTAGGAATGTTCCCTGCTCATTTTTGTCTTTTCTTCCATTGATCCAGCATGGTCCGAATCCTACTTTAGCCGGGACTTTATTCCCGACGATGCGTTCTTTTTAGCCGGTATGTCCTTGGCAGTGTCACTTGGCTGCATCCGATCCGGAAAAGTGATCCAGCCCTGTAGAGTGATCCGGTTCGGACAAGGCGTACCGAGGGCATGTTCCCCGGTAATTAAAGCATGTGATTAATTAGGTAACCCGATTAACCCACAGACGGGAGGACCCTAGGTCACGCGGTTGAGTTATTGGCGTCCACGGTCGGTTAAGCGACCCGCCGCGTCACGGAGTTATCCGTGTGTGACGGCCTACAATTCCGGGGAGTCAGGTGGGAACCGGATAATATATTGTTATAGCCACGTGACCGGTCCAGGGATGAGCGAATCACGTGGGCCGTCAACCGCATTGGACGCCCCAAACTACGGTCACAGGCCTTAAGTCCCAATACCTCGTTCGGGGTTACGAAGCCGAGGGTGAAACAACGCTCACATGAAGAACGTAATAATAAACACACAAACCCTTCAATTCTCACCCCAAAGCTTCGTGAGCAATCTGCTGCAGTTTAAATTGCATGGGTCCGCATTTACGTGACGATTTTGGACGAGCATTCCGATTCAGGTCGCTTGATGTTCGACCTCAGGATTAAAGTCTTGTTATTATTCAAAGTACTGTAATTCCAACGCAGGCATTCTGCGCCAGGTAACATGGCGTCAGTGCGGCGTCATCAATCGACGTCATTGAGCACTCGAACGGAACCCGACGATTACATTATAATTATCCTCTTTTACTACGTACTTTATCCACTCCGTCCTATAATGTCCCTGCGTGTACAGACTCCCATCTTACATGAGAATTTAAACACAGGTTGTTTATGCCGTTACCACGGTAACGGCGAACGCCATTTTGCTCTTAAAATGAGACGTTTATATGAATCCGTCGTTTTCATCGGAATGAATTACGAAACTGCATATTAATACGATGCTTCACGAACTTCATGCACAGTGTTTTCTCTACGTATTGTGATATATTAATATATTCGTTTGTTTACGAAAATCATACATACATATATTTATTTATTTATTTAAAGGTGCCAGGATCTGGGTGTTCGCGATGCTGGACTTGCTGAAAGAAGGCTCTGGGGGAATCATCTCTCTCGCCACGTCAAACGATGCCCGCTTCCCTGCCGAGAACATCTTGGACGGGTGAGTTCAATGGTGGAGTGGGATTGCCGGTATTACCGATGACTAGGCCTCAGATGACAGCTCGATGAGGAAGCATTCCCCGAAACCGCCGAATAGATCGCTCCAAGCACTCCCTCCCAGTTAGCTCACAGCGTGTTTGCTCTTTCCGGTAAATCGCCCAGTGGGTCCGATAATTGCAATGTTGGGTTACTACTGGGTGTTCCGGACAAACATTCATTCATTCCGTTTCCTCACTCGCCATTCTTCACCACATTTTATTGGATTTCTTCGCAGCGTGATTAAAAGAGCTGGAAAGCCTGGTTCAACGAACCTGGAAAGCGACTTACAGTAGTTTTAGGGCCGGTGTAAAGACTTCAAGCTACCCCTCCCTTCAAGCTACCCCCTCCCCAAGTTACCCCCCCTTCAAGCTACCCACACCCCCTTCAAGCTACCCCCTCCCCAAGTTACCCCCCTTCAAGCTACACCCACCTTCAAGCTACCCCTCCCTTCAAGCTACCCCTCCCTTCAAGCTACCCCCTCCCCAAGTTACCCCCCTTCAAGCTACCCCCACCCCTTCAAGTTCCCCCACTTCAAGTTACCCCCCCCCCCTTCAAGGTACCTCCTGGTAATCTGAACCCGATTTCATATTACCCCCGCACTTTGACATTACCCCCCTCCCTGATTTCGCTGAAATGATAAATTCTTATGCCCACAACTCATGATACGTTTATTGAATAGAACACGTAAAACATACAAGATTGAAAGCTCGTCTCAAAGTCTGGAAACATAAAAAATGTAACAAAAATGTTAATTGTATTGGTGGTGGTGGTGGTGGTGGTGGTCGTATGGCAGCTTAGCTGCCGGGGTAGCTATCATTTCTTGAAGCGCGACTGTGTCGTTGATGCAGTGCCCCTTTAGCAGTACTGTACACACACTGGAACTGGTACTCATTTCGCCGACCTCGAAAGGATGACAGGCTGAGTCAACCCCCCTGGTGTATTAATTGAGCGGCCGATGGTGCCTGAACTCAGGACCCTAGGATCCCAAGCCACCACCCTAACCACTGAGCAAACACCAGGCTGCGCACTCAGCATGTCATCCTTCTGAGGTCGGCGAAATGAGTACCAGTTCCAGTGTGTGTACTGGTGGAGGGGCACTGCATCAACGACACAGTCGCGCTTCAAGAAATGATAGCTACCCCGGCAGCTAAGCCGCCATACGACCACCACCACCACCACCACCACAACTAAATTGTGAATTAAAAATAAGCTGTTTTCATTGCCTTTCTCATACATTGATTTTATTGCGTTGTTACCATAATTGTAAATACGAGTACGAGCCCGTAGGGGCGTAAACGACGACTGGATTTGGGCATTATTTCAATTAGATCAGACCAACCGTATCATAAATGGCCATAACTTGGGAAACACCTGGGAAACATACTCAGGTACCCAGCGTCAATTGTGACGTCATAACAAACGAAGAAGAATTGACGCCTCCTCTCTCTCGCCCCCCCTCGCTCCCCCCTAGTCTCGCCATCTCGATTAATATCAAACCTTGATAAGGCACATCCGCAGGTCCCCAGCAATATTCCTGGCAAGTTTCAATCAGATCGGACCGTCAATCATGCAAAAAATAAATAAATAAATAAATAAATAAATAAACCAACATTAATTGTGACGTCATTCGTGATGTCATAGCACCGTGTCTTGTCATTGGTCGACAGATACATGGCCGTAACTTGGGAACCGCTCGTCCGATTGACATCAAACCTCAAAGGCACATCCGCGGGGCCCCGGCAATATTCCTGGCAAGTTTCAATCCGGAGGAAGCATTGTGATGTCATTCGTGACGTCATAGCACCTTGTCCTGTCTGGTTGACAGACAATATATAGGTCGTTATTGGTTGACAGACATTGGTCATTGTATCATGTTATTCTTTTTATTCAATTATTGTGCTATTATTATTAATATGCTGTTATTATTCTGAGAAAAAATGGCATGATAAGGTGGAACGACACTTCATCTGCCATATATACACCTTTTCAACACTGAAAAAAGCAATAAAATGGCCGTAACTTGGGAACCGCTTGTCCAATTGACATCAAACCTCGAAAAGGCACATGCGCGGGTCCCCGGCAATATTCCTGGCAAGTTTCAATCAGATCGGACCGGCAGTCGTTGAGAAACGGCGGTCGCAGACAAACAGACAAACAGACAGACAGACACACAGAGATTGCTGGAATTATAGATAGATAGGGTAATTCCACGTAATAATGGACATGAAGCATAAAATTTGAAAATGTATCTTTCAAAAGGATTTCTGTTGGACGGTGTTTAGTTAGGTCTGAATTTTCATAATGTATGCGATATTTACTCTGTGGATGACACGTGATTTGGCGGCCATCTTGAAAGAACTGGCTCGACGTCTTCCAACTGTAAGTCATTCTGTCTGTTATCATTTTGTCGAAAATATGGCTATTTGATGAATGTTTTAATCCAAAGTTGTATTCGCTGATGAATATTACTGATATAGGATCAGGCTGTAACTACTCATCAACATATTTGGTCCATTTCTCTCTGTGGTAGGCTCTTGACAGAGGAGTCTGAAGTGAAGTCCCGCTGGGCCGGTTACTTTGAGCGGTTGTACCAGGCTGATCCCCCAACTGTCGAGTTGGACGTCAAGGGTGTTACAATCCCTGTTGCTGACCCTCGAATCAACTGTGGTCCACCTACGCTTGTGGAAACACGGGCTGCGTGTGGAAACACGAAACCTCTTAAATGTTGATTTTTGCTTTAGTAGTAGACTACACAGTGGGGTTTGTACCAATATCAGAAAGCCATAGAGACTAATTACGATATGTAATAAATAACTCTGTAATATGGCCAACCTTTTTAAAATTTCAACATTAGTGATGCAAACTTTGTCTCAATGTTACGTCCGTTAGGCTGGAATTTCCCAATAGTCTGAGTTGGTTAAAAAGATATACCAGTATGTCTATTTGTATCAACTATATCGAAGAAGGATATCATAAAAATATGGCAAAAACTCTAACTGTATGAGAAATACTGATTTCAATTAATAACAATATTAAAATAAAATCATTCATAATAAAATCAAAATTCATTGCAAACTCTTTCAAGGCAGTCATGTGGTCAATGAATTTCCCTAATTCGTTTTCAATAACAATTAAATTACTATTTTTTGTAAATAAACATACATAAATAAATGTTTTGAGGGAAGTCATCTGAAATCGTAGGGGGGTAGGATGAAATTGATTTCATACGATTTCAAGTTATTGGGGGGGGGGTGTAAGATGAAGGAGGGGGTAATTTGAAATTGCTACACCAGCAATCAACGGAGAGAAACATTTTGATGTTTGAACAGTGAAGGTACCTTTCTCAAAGCCTGTGAGTTTAAGATGCTTAAAGAAGCAATTTGTGTGGAATCACGTCTTGACAAAGTGATGACGATCATGACATTGAAAAAGTACGATCACCAACAGCTTATAAATCTGGGAATCCTCAAACTCGATATTTATTCAGGAACGACATAATGCAACAATGACATACATGGTCGGGTCTTGTTTCACAATTAAAGCAGTCTTACACTTCGTTTCTCCAGCTCAAAAGTCCTGTTTGTTTAGTAGTTGCTGCTCAGTGGAGTTCAAAATCGATTTCTCGTCACCAAAAATCATAGTAGGCCATCAAAACTTGCTTAAAAGTGTGTTGCCATGACGACGAAGACGGAAGTGCATTGTCCATACTTCTGGAGCACGTGCACGAAATGTAGTTCCTGGGGTACACGTAGTTGGCCCAAGCCGGAGTCTTCATCAAGCCTCTGAGCTTAATTGTGTCAAGCAGATATTTTACCACCTGGCATTATTAAGAAGCATTGCTGATCTATAACTGCTGCAGTGGTTTTCATGAGCATGCCTGATTGGTTACCTTCCAACTGGAGAGGAAATCGAATCCGGACGTCCATGACTTGCTGCAAGGTTAACTCACTGAAATTGTCCTTCCTGTGTCCCATAGGCAACTCGATACGTTCTGGATGACAACGGGGATGTTTCCACAGGAGTTTGTGGTGAGCTTGGTTCGACCAGCTCGTCTCCACACGATCCGCATTCACACTCATGGTGGTATTTAACTTGCATCACTCACCAAAATATATTTGGTTATCATAAGGGCACCTAGTTGATATTTCAAATTCTGAAACCTCACCTTACCGTTGGTGATTAATAAACAACCAAGAAGCAAAATAGCCTTTAAGGTTTTTGAAAAAAAATAATTCATAGCTATATCCTCTGAAAAGGAGATCTATATAATAAAGCAGGAGTGTCTGTCTGTCTCTGTCTGTCCATCCCCAAATGACTCCCTCAGTTTTGGGATCAGCCTTGCTAAATTTTCTGTAGAACCTTTTGGCTTCCCAGCAGGTGTCCTAAGGTGGGTGTGAGGTTTCATAAATTTCTCAATACAATTATGATTTTGAGTTTCCAAAGCTACAAAACTGCTCTCTCGGCATTGTAAATGCATTCACAGGTTCAGTGTTAGCAGTTTTGCCATTTACCGCATGTGGAAACATTTGCCAGTTCGGTAAACCATCGTCTTTGTTTTCAGTTTCATCATCATCATGAAAGGTACATTGATTTTCCACCCATCCATCCATTGGGACCATACTCTGTACAGAGCGTCGGTGCTGCCAAAGCAGTCTCTTTGGCGATTGGGCACAATCCTGGACGGGTCACCACTCCGCCGCAGGATTCTCAAATGGCTCAATCATCCAAGCAAGCTGGTTCTCATTTTGCCAACCTCAGAAGGATGACAGGCTGAGTCAACCCCACCTGGTATTAATTCAACAGCCAAGCAGGATTTAAACTCAGGACCCTAGGATCCCAAGCCCACCACCCGAACCATTAAGTCAACAACAGGCATACATTGATTTTACAAAGTACTAATCCCACAGTTTTGGGACCAGCCCTACTAAATTTTCTGTGCACCTTGTAGGATCCCTGCCAATGTCCGATAGTGGATGGGAGTTTTCATAAAATTTCTCCAACATATATTATTATTTTTTTGAGATTTTCGGCTCCCACCTTTGTTCCCGATGCAAATCCTGATGGTACCTCATGAGTAGCCAATAATATTAAACATAACAGCAAGACATTCTTTAAGTATACAAGAGCTAAAGAATGGGTTTAGAGAAGTGTAGGCCCATTGAGGAATAAAACTGGATAATGGGTGGACAATGAGGGTGAAATGGCAAGCTTGTTAAAAAAATTTTGCTTCTGCATTTACACAGGAACAGTCAGGGGAGCTTCCAATAGCTGAGAATATCTATCTTGAGGTGAGCAAGGGCTTATAGAAGAGATGCAAGAAGGAGTAGAGGAAGTAAAGTAATGTCGAGAAAAAAAATTAAGGGATGATAAAGTTCCAGGGCTGGGTAATATGAATCCAGGGGTGTTAGGGAGGTGGTAAGCCTGACTTTAGGTTTTTATTTTTGTATACCTTGTCGAGGCTCGTATGAGAGCTGACACACAACGCACAGCAAAGGGGGCATGAGACAAGAGGGGTGGGAAAGGGAAGGACAAAACAGTGGGGAACAGACACATTAGGAGATCTGTGGAAGGGAGAGGGATGGAACACGGGGTATACAAGATGGACATTACAGGGACTTAGCGGTTAGGATCCTGAGTTCAAGCCCCGTTAGCTGCTGAATGTACACCAGGGGTTGACTCAGCCTGCCATCCTTCTGAGGTCGGCGAAATGAGCAGCTGTGTACTGGTAATAGGGGCACTGCATCAGTGGCATTGCCATGCCCCTAACCAATGATGCAACCAGCAGCCAAAATGGCTGCACACAAAGGAAAGGGAGGTGGTAGAGCAGATAAAGCGTGGTGTTAGCATATATCGTTAACAGCTCTTTAGAGTCAGAACAGGTACCAGGAGATTGGAGAGAAGCAAATGTAACATCATTATTTAAGAAAAGTTCCAGAGAAGAAATGGGGAATTATAGACCTGTCAGTTTGACTTCAGTTGTGGGGAAGGTGATGGAGACATCAATTAAAGATTGTATCGGGAGCCATTAAAATAATTTCAAACGAATTAAAGGCAGTCAGCATGGATTTATTAAAGGTACATCAATCATCTTTAACAAATGTATTGGAGTTCTTTGAAGTAGTTTCTGATTTGATGGATAAGGGAATGGCAGTGGACATAGTACATCTTAACTTTCATAAGGAATTTGAGAAGGTACCACATTGGAAGGTTAGCTAAGGTGAGGGCTTGCAGAGTGTCTGGTCAGGTAACTTACTAGATTGAATACTGGCTTTGTGATAGGAAGCAAAGAGTGGCTGTGAGTGGGAGGATGTTTGGTTGGGTGGATGTAAATAGTGAGGTATCTCAGGGACCATTATTCAAAATTTAAATCAATAATTAGGACAGTGGGGTTAAGAGGAGGATTTCCAAATTTGCAGATTACACAAAGCTTGTAGGTAAAATGGATAACAGAGAGAGTGGTGATCAGATTCAGGAAAGTCTTGATACTTTCACAGATTGGGCAAAAGACTGGCAGATTAAATTTAACATAAACAAGTGTAAGGTGCTGGGGATGTGTAAGAATAATGAAAATAGGGATGACATGATGCAAGAGGCAGTGTTGGTGTATGTCACACAGGAGAAGTATCTGGAGGTGGTAATGCGGTGGGGGGGGGGAGGGTGGTAAGCAGACAGCACAGCGCTGCACAGCTATAGATAAAGCAAGCAGGGTTTCGGTTGTATAAATCGAAAGAGCTGGAGTTGACACAGTTAAGGAATTTAAAGGGGCCTCATCTAGAATATTGTGTTCACTTTTGGTCACCACATCTCAGGAAGGACATAGCTGCCATAGAGAGGGTACAGCATTGTGCTACTACATTGACTTCTGGGGCCAGGTAGGTTAAGCTATGAGGAGCAGCTGAAGGAGACAGGACTTTTTACATTAGAAAGGAGTTGATTACAAAGGGATATGATAAAGATGTTTAAGATAATAAAGGTTGTGGACAAGATAGGTGCAGTGCAGTTTTTCAATACAGTGGACAGTCTTAAGACCAGGGGCAATAGTTTGAGGGTAAAAAATATGAGAGTTCAGACATTATTAATTCAGGAGTCTTTGTCTTTTCATTAGTTAATGCATGGAATGGTCTCCCTAGATCTAGAAAGACAGTGGCAGTGGAGGGGTTACATAATTTTAAATTAAAATTAGATAGGTACCTGGATGCATTGGAGATATGGGGATATGGTGATATTTGGCTGGACTTGTAGGTAGTTTGAGTATGGATGGGCAGGCCAGTACACAGGATTTTCATGGTGGGGAGAGGGAGAGGGGGAGGTGCATAGCTTCAAAAGGTTGGACTGCTAAAAGCATGATATAGCACCATACCATCATGCCCGTTGTGAGATGTAATGCATACCGGATTGCTTTCCCACGGAAAGTGAAAGTGTTGAAAATACAGAGCTCAATGGGTTATCATTTTCAGATGTTTTCAGGCCATATGTTAGTGTGGCATCAACATGGCAGCATAGAAAATACAATTTAATTCATTGAAGTCCTCAAATGCCAATCGAAGTTCAAGTTTAAATTTAATTCTCCAAGTGATTCATGACAGGAAACACGTCAGAAGAGGGAACATAATATGAATACACAGATTTGCATACGTGTACTTTTCTTTTTACCCGACATGTCACAAGTCTAAAAGAGATCCATGTGGTTGTTGTTGCTGTTGTTGTGATTCTTGTTGGGGGTCGATTTTTGGAATGTGCACCGATTGGTTGGACAGCTGCCGGACCCCACCCACATTTGGCGCTCGACTCCACCCACCATGGCACACAAACAAAATAATATGGCGTTTTAAGATTGTATAAAAAATACTCGCGCGTCATGGGTCGTCACGTGATGCAGTGCGCAATTCCGTAAATTCATGTGGAGAAATGGAGTATTTTTGCTTCGCTCGACATTATGAGTTCGTTTTAACTTCGATTTTAATTTTGTCTTCGGTTTTTGTGATCGCGTAGGACGCTTAAAACTCGGTTGTCGAAATTCTGGTAAAAATCGGATGTTTTGGAGACGTTTTAAGATTGCATAAAAAAATATTTTTCACTCGACGCGTCACGGGTCGTCACGGGATGCAGTGCGCTCGAGCAGACGTGTCGTTGAGTCACCTAAAGGCTTTACGTGTGCGCGCTGACGGTGTTTTCGATAAAGATGGTGCTTAAAAGTCATTTTTTTATCCCAATAAAGGTTATCGTCGCATGCCTGACTCGCTAAGCCGTCGGATTATGTAAAGATTGTTGGTGGATGGCCGAATATTACGGTTTGGTGACTTTGATAAAATAATATTAAATAATTGCGTGGAGAAATGGAGATTTTTGTTTCGGTCGACATTACGATTTTGATGGTTTGGTACAGAATCATCGTAGAAACTTCTGGTTTGCATCGCTACCTTCTCTCGAGACAGCTTTTATTAGACAAGGTCAGAGGTCAAGTTGACGATTTCGTAAGCACCTGTCTATGACGACTTGTTACTTACGAAATCTAAAGATTTCGTAAGTATATTGATGCCTTCCGTTTCTGTTTGTTTGTTTGTTTGTTTGTTTGTAGGCACGATAACTCGAGAACGGAAGAAGCTACCAATGTCAAATTACACCACGTGATTCAGAAGGGTGATGGCTAGTGTTGATTAGATTTAGGTCAAAATCGGTCAAAGGTCAAGGTCGCAGTGAGGTCAAATATTCGACTTTTGATGGTTTGGTACAGATAACTTGAACGGAAGAAGCTACCAATGTCAAATTACACCACGTGATTCAGGAGGCTGATGGCTGGTGCTGATTAGATTTTGGTCAAAATCGGTCAAAGGTCAAGGTCACAGTGAGGTCAAACATCCAAAAAATGATAACTCGAGAACGGAAGAAGCTTCCAATGTCAAATTACATCACGTGATTCAGGAGGGTGGTGGCTAGCACTGATTAGATTTTGGTCAAAATCGGTCAAAGGTCAAGGTCACAGTGAGGTCAAACATCCAAAACATTCGATTTTTGATGGTTTGGTACAGAATCATCGTAGAAACTTCTGGTTTGCGTCGCTACCTTCTCTCGAGACAGCTTTTATTAGACAAGGTCAGAGGTCACGTTGACGATTTTGAAAGTACCAGTCTATGACTGCTTGTTTGTTACTTGGAAAAATTTTTTTTGCCAAGTAGGTTGATCAGTTCGTTTAGTTTGTTACCTCTGCCACCGAAGTGGAAGGAGGTTGTTTGCACCCCCTTTCCGTTTGTTACTTACGAAATCTAAAGATTTTGTAAGTATATTGATGACTTCCGTCATGTTTGTGTGTTTGTTTGTGTGTGTGTTTGTTTGTTTGTAGGCACGATAACTCGAGAACGGAAGAAGCTACCAATGTCAAATTACACCGCGTGATTCACGAGGGTGATGGCTAGTGCTGATTAGATTTTGGTCAAAATCGGTCAAAGGTCAAGGTCACAGTGAGGTCAAACATTCGATTTTTGATGGTTTGGTACAGAATCATCGGAGAAACTTCTGGTTTGCGTCGCTACCTTCTCGAGAGACAGCTTTTATTCGACAAGGTCAGAGGTCAAGTTGACGATTTCGTAAGTACCAGTCTATGACTGCTTGTTTGTTTCTTTGTCTCCAAAACATCCGATTTTTACCAGAATTTCGACAACCGAGTTTTAAGCGTCCGAAGCGATCGCAAAAACCGAAGACAAAATTAGAATCGAAGTTAAAACGAACTTGTAACGTTGAGCAAAGCAAAAATACTCCATTTCTCCACATGAATTTACGGAATTATGTTTGACCTCATTGTGCCCTTGACCTTTGACTGATTTTGACCAAAATCTAATCGGCGCAAGCCATCACCCTCCTGAACCACGTGGTGTAACTTGACATTGGTAGCTTCTTCCGTTCTCGAGTTATCATTTTTTGGATGTGTGATCTCACTGTGACCTTGACCTTTGACCGATTTTGACCAAAATCTAATCAGCACTTGCCATCACCCTCTTGAATCACGTGGTGTAATTTGACATTTGTAGCTTCTTCCGTTCTCGAGTTATCGTGCCTACAAACAAACACACAAACACACAAACAGCAGTCATAGACTGGTACTTACGAAATCGTCAACTTGACCTCTGACCTTGTCGAACAAAAGCTGTCTCTCGAGAAGGTAGCGACGCAAACCAGAAGTTTTTACGATGATTCTATACCAAACCATCAAAAATCGAATGTTTGACCTCAGTGACCTTGACCTTTGACCGATTTTGACCTAAATCTAATCAGCACTAGCCATCACTCTCGTGAATCACGCGGTGTAATTTGACATTGGTAGCTTCTTCCGTTCTCGAGTTACCGTGCCTACAAACAAACACACACACAAACAAACACACAAACAGATGATGGAAGTCATCAATATACTTACGAAATGTTTAGATTTCGTAAGTAACAAACGGAAAGGGGGTGAAAACAACCTCCTTCCACTTCGGTGGCAGAGGTAACAAACTAAACGAACTGATCAACCTACTTGGCAAAATTTTTTTTTCCAAGTAACAAACAAGCAGTCATAGACTGGTACTTTCGAAATCGTCAACGTGACCTCTGACCTTATCTAATAAAAGCTGTCTCGAGAGAAGGTAGCGACGCAAACCAAAGTTTCTACGATGATTCTGTACCAAACCATCAAAAATCGAATGTTTTGGATGTTTGACCTCACTGTGACCTTGCCTTTAACCAATTTTGACCAAAATCTAATCAGCGCTAGCCATCACCCTCCTGAATCACGTGGTGTAATTTGACATTGGTAGCTTCTTCCGTTCGAGTTATCTGTACCAAACCATCAAAAATCGAATATTTGACCTCACCGTGACCTTGACCTTTGACCGATTTTGACCAAAATCTAATCAGCACTAGCCATCACCTCCTGAATCACGTGGTGTAATTTGACATTGGTAGCTTCTTCCGTTCTCGAGTTATCGTGCCTACAAACAAACTAACAAACAAACTAACAAACAAATAAACCAATGTCACCCGCGGGGTGACCCGTATCTTGCCAAAAGGTGACAACGTGTGACTTATTTAAGGTCACACTGAGGTGAACAGAACTGCTATCCACCAGGAGCGACTCCTTGAGGAATATCTGCCTTCGAGAGATTCCGATGAGAATCGTTCTACAGAGTAACCGTGAAAAATATGCTTTTGCCTCATAACGTCACCAAATGATGTCATAATGTCTCAAGCTTGACATATCTAGAAAGCACTCATCGAGATGTTCAATTTGAGGTACTACACGATATGGTTCCTAAAACTTGAAAATTTGACCTTGGGGTCAAATATGTTTGACCTAAGGCGCTAACCATGAAGGTCAAGGCCAATCGCCACCAAAAATTAATCAGCTGAGCGCCAGACCATGAACTATATTCCCATGAAGTCTGAAGACGATCCGATCAAAATTACTCAAAAAAAGGGTTTCGTCGACTCCCCTGATTTGCGAAAAAGTGACCTTGACCTTTGACCTTGACCTTCAAAATTTTGTGCACTGAAAGGGACCTCTATAGGCCTCTGATATGCGAAGTTACAAAAATTTCCAATGATAACTGTGCTCTGCAGAATTTTTTAAACGTGATTACAGACAAACAAAAAAAAATAAAATAAAATAAAATAAACAAGCTGACTAACATATCTTGCAAAACTTCGTTTTGGCAAGATAACAAGCAGTCATAGACTGGTACTTATGAAATCGTCAACTTGACCTCTGACCTTGTCTAATAAAAGCTGTCTCTGGAGAAGGTAGCGAGGCAAACCCGAAGTTTCTACGATGATTCTGTACCAAACCATCAAAAAATCGAATGTTTTGGATGTTTGACCTTACTGTGACCTTGACCTTTGACCGATTTCGACCAAAATCTAATCAGCACTAGCCATCACCCTCCTGAATCACGTGCTGTAATTTGACATTGGTTGCTTCTTCCGTTCTCAAGTTATCATTTTTTGGATGTTTGACCTCACTGTGACCTTGACCTTTGACCGATTTTGACTAAAATCTAATCAGCACTAGCCATCACCCTCCTGAATCATGTGGTGTAATTTGACATTGGTAGCTTCTTCCGTTCTCGAGTTATCTGTACCAAACCATCAAAAATCGAATAATTGACCTCACTGTGACCTTGACCTTTGACCGATTTTGACCAAAATCTAATCAGCACTAGCCATCACCCTCCTGAATCACGTGATGTAATTTGACATTGGTAGCTTCTTCCGTTCGAGTTATAGTGCCTACAAACAAACAAACAAACATACAAACAAACAAACAGAAACGCAAGTCATCAATATACTTTCAAAATCTTTAGATTTCGTAAGTAACAAACACACAAACAAACAAACTAGCCAGAATTTCGTTCATGGAACGAAAAATCTTGCTGAACTGAAGCACGTGAAGCGCAAACTGAAACAAATACTTGTGACACATTGATCAGAGTCTATCGCTCGGCCTATAGAGACTTGTGGAAAGAGTCTATTGATAATGATCTAAAGATTAATCTTAAGATTGAAAACTACTAATAATATATGGATGCTAGAGAACGTTCTGTTATCGCAGGAAGCATTTTTGGTTCCTTGACAAACTACAGATCTGGAAAGCGCTCATCAAGGGCTTTCATATGAGGTATTACTCGATATGGTACCTAAGATTTGAAAAATTGACCTTGGGGTCAAAACATTTCGACCTCAGGCGCTAACCATGAAGGTCAAGGCCGATCTCCACCAAAAACTTATCAGCTGAGCACTAAACCATATACTACATTCCTACAAAGTTTTGAGAAGATTCGATCAAAATTACTCCCAAAATTAGGGTTTCGTTGAACTCCATGATTTACCACAAAGTGACCTTGACCTTTGACCTTGACCTTGACCATTATGTGTGCTGAAGGGTATTCCAATAATACTATGATATGTGTAACCACAAGAGATTTCAATGAGAATTGCGCTCTACAGAGTGATTTAAAGGCAAAAAATAGGCGACGACAAACACTTTTATGAAACAAAGTGACAAACAAACAAATAAACAAACAAATAAATAAATAAACAAACAAACTAACTTACCGACCAATACAATCTTTCCGAAAATTTCGGCAAGATTAACAAACAAATAGAAATGGAAGTGATCAATATACTTACGAAATCTTTAGATTTCGTAAGTAACAAACACACAAACACACTACAAGCAGATTAAAACTACCTACGAAGGCCACTACCTTTCCCCAAAGCCGCCATCTTGGTATTTTGGTGGGCTGAAGACACCGAACCTGTCGGCCGCTGCTGACTATACACTGCCCAGGTTTGTTGCATCAGATTTCCATTGGTTTGTTTGGGTCTCGTGTGACTCATGATGAGGGACCTCAAAAAATCTAATCACATGTTGAATAAAAATTATTTGTAACGTTTAATTAAGCCTGTCAGTACGCATAGTACGTGCCTCCCTAGCAAAATAGAGTTGCGTCATTTTTGAGCAACCCTAAATTGGGGTTAAACAATCCATGACTGCTGGCATGGATGAGAGGTGTCGAGTTAATCTTTTAATAGCGCATTAAATGTGCTTTTCCCAATCGGCCCATTACCGGATTTTGACGCAGGCTGTGACCACAGTGTAGTCATTCTTGTTATATTTAAAGGTCATCATTAAGGTCCATGCTCGAAGTAGTGGTTGTGGTCAATACTATTGAGGGTGGGGGGTGGGGGAGGAACTGACAGCAATGTGCTACTATTGTCTCAAAGCAAATTAACAAAACAGAAGAAGACAAAAATTTTGACACATGTAAGGGTTATGTTACAATTTCATCCTCATGGCATTTCTTGGAGCATACCAAGATGTGTAAGGAAAACTGCCTTTGAACCCTCCAGCAAGAATTTGTACTTGGTGCATTAACTGCTGTATTGCTGGGGTTTAAACATGTCTTTGAGATGTGATGCTTCTCTCAGGAAAACCAAAAGCCTAACATACCGCAGTTAACGCTCGCCAAGCGTTCTTCTTTCCAACGTTCCTGTTTTTCATTCCTGATAGTTTACTTCTGTATCCATCCTGTCCACCCCATATGTTCTCTAATCATCATTGTTCCTCACATCCCTTATCTTCGAAGATTCCATTTGGTTTCTCAACCTTGCTATTATGCATTTCCTCTCCTTCTGCTGTTCCTTTTGTTCTGTTGCATCCTGATCATTTTATGTTCTAGCTCTTCTAAGAGCCTCGACTCTGTATAAAACCAGAACGGCCCTCTTCGACATCAGATATGTCTCCATCCACATTATTATTGAAGGATTTTAAGTAAAAAAAAAAAAGAAAAAGGCTGCCGAACTACGTGACCGATTATATCAGTCCCCCTACCATACAATTCAGCCAGAGATTATCCTCAAAAATGTTCATACTGATCGGATAAAGCGTTCGATGTATGCAATTATGATGTCATAACGAAGCTACCTATGACATCAAAACAAAATCACACTCATTTCCCTTGGGGAGTACTTGGCATTTTTTTTCCTTGGTGGGGTTTGAGATACAGAGGTCCAATGTTTGTCCTCCTTTCCAACATAGCTGCCACATCACGTGACCTATGACATCATAATAATCATTAAAATATTCTACATGACTAGTTGCACCTATAATGACAATTTCGTGTCAATCGGGTAAGCGGTTGCAGAGAAAACTAGCATGGATGGACAACCTGAAAACATAATGCCTCCGGCGACTTCGTCAGTGGAGGCATAAAATCAAATCTCTGCAGTGTTGTCACCCCGTACGTTGGACGGTGTTCCCAACTGAAGGCACCGCAGAATCAGCAGCAGTATTTGCACGGTGTTGCCACTTATAAAGCACACACACCTAAAATTATTGGGAAGTCAGAAAATAAGCAGGATTATTGGTTTAAAATCACTATTTTTTTATTGATAATCAGATTTCTGTTCTCCTTTGACAAAAAATTAACTGTGTGGAGCTTCCAGGTAACTCTCACCTTGTAGCAAAGTTTGGAACATAATAGGTGCAAAATTGTGTTGTGTTGAGATTTTGAGGTTCTTCTGGCTGATATTTTTTGAGCCTGATCTGCCTGGACCTGTTCTTCTGGCCTGATCTGTAATTTTTGGCCTACCCTCCAGATCCTAAATTCAATATTGGCACTACCTGTCATCTTCCATTTCTAAAGGACATTACACACTTAACTTGGGCAGGAAGACTGATGTTGGCTTCATGGTTAGGGTAGCTGGCTTAAGATCTTAGGGTCTTGAGTTTGAGCCCCTCTCACCTTTGAATTAAAACCAGGTGGGATTCAATCAGCTGATCATCCTTCTGAGATCAGCAAAATGAGTACCAGTGTACTGGTAATAGAGGGCACTGTATCAGCGGTGCAGCCGCACCCCCATAAAATGATGCAACCAGCAGCCACAGGCTGCTCACAATAGCTAGCTAACTTGTGAAGGCCCAACGTGAAGGAAATGTCATAATCCTTGGGCACCCACTAACCATTGAACGTTGAAGTTCAATCACTTTTTGTTTTTTTTCCTCCCCTACCCTCTCCTTCTAATTTTGCATTGCACTGTGGGGTTGCAAAAAAAATTGCACATTGCTGGTGGGGAGGGTTAATTTCAAGTCTGGCTATGCTGTCCAATACTCTTACTATTATAGAGTACATATCATATACAGTACTACATTGTTCCATGTGACATCATTCGTAAATGTCAGTTTTCCATGTTGTTGTCTGTGTTAAAAATGGCATTGATATCACACAACACCTGAAATACTTACTATACCTTGTGACTTGCAGTGAAACATTTAAGCATGGAATGGAGCAGTGCAAAAGAGCCTGTTGACTTCAAGCATTTGGCTGAGAAAGGTTTGTTATTTTGTGCAATTTATTTGTTACTACAAAGAATTTTACGGATGGGTTTAGGTTAATTTCTCCACTTTTATAATACTGAAGGCAGCGTCCACCTGGTGACAAGATACGATACACATTTAACAAAGAAGAAGGAAATATGACACAGGAGGCCATTTGGCCCATCATACCTGCACTACACCAACACCAGATGAAATGACTGTAAAACTAATGACTTAATTTCATTGGGGGGATGGGGGAGGAGTGGGATGAGTGTGGCAGGCTCAGAATTTCACCAAAATGTTCAAAACAAAAATGGGAATTTGTTGTGTTTTTTAAAAATTAATCTACTATCATAAAAAATATAATTTGAGGTGGGTGAAGGTGGTTTTAGGATGAAGAATATACAATACTGACCAACCACACACTAACCCTTGTGATCCTCTCAGACACACACTCAGCACAGATGTATACAATCACCCATCTAAACTCATTACCAGCAAGTCCTGCCAATATCTCTGTCCCCCTCGATCCCCAATGCTTTTAGGTACCCATCCAATTCAAACCCATATGCTGTTTCTGCTGCCACTACCTTTCCAGAGAGATAGTTCCATGCATTAACTACTCTCTGAGTGAAAGACCCCCAACTTTACCATCTTAACTCTCAGGCTATGCTCCCTGGTAGCCCCACCAATCTTTTCTGTTAAATAATTATTCTGCACTTATTTTGTCTATACCCTTTATAATATTATCTTAAACATCTCCATCGGATCCCCTTGTAACTGCCTCCTTTTAAAAGGCCACAGTCCTGCCTCTTTCAGCCACTCCTTAAACCTGAGTCCAGCGAGGCCAGTAATAAATGTATCCCGAAACTGAACCTTCTCTATGGCATTGAGCATTTGGCTCCCCCCTCCCATGTACCCCACCTATGTCCTTCCTGAGATGTGGTGACCAACACTGCAAATATAAAGATGAGGTCTCACTAAATTCCAAACAGTGTTAAAACTACCTCCTTTGAGTTATCATTTATCCCCCTATGAATACAACATAAACCCATTTGCTTTACCTATAGCTGCCTGGCATTGTCCTGTCTGCTTACCTCCCATATCTATTACCACCCCCAGATGCTTCTCCTGTGTGACATGCTTTAAGATTGTCCCTTGCATTATGTAATCCCTATTTTCATAATTCTTACCCATCCCCAACACCTTACATTTTTTATGTTAAACTGCATCTGCCAATCCATTAAAATATCGACTCTCTCGATTCTGATCACTGCCCTCTCTGCTTTCTGCCTTACCTCCAAGCTTCGTGTCATCTGCAAATTTGGAAAGCCTAATCTTAACCCCAATGTCCAAATCGTTCATGTAAATTATGAATAATAATGGTCGTCGTAGGATGTAAGCACACTTGCCTCTAAGCTACTGTATCTAGCTTTGGTTTGAATCCTGACCCAGCTATAATCTCTCCTCTCAGTATTTCACAGGCAGGGTGATTCATTAATGTATATGTTTTCCCTTGGATGGACAATAGACTGAGTGTCCCTTCTGCTGGCATTGGTTGGCTGACATTCAAAATCCCACAATGTCCTTTTCAAAAAGTAGCCGAGGTATCACTGGCACCCTAGCCAAACTACTGCGAGGAAGGCAATGGCAAAACACTCAGCATAACCCTTGCTATGAAACTGCTTTGGTAGCACCAACACTAACGAAGTATGGTATATCAGAATCAGAATGGTCCTAGTACTGATCTCTGAAGTACCCCACGACTTGCATCCTCCCAGCTAGACATCCCCCCTCACTCACAGCCACTCTTGGCCTCCTTTTACAAAGACAGATTCCAATCCAATTAGTTAACTGACCAGCCACTTCACAAGCCCTCACCTTGGCTAACAACCTCCAATGTGGTACCTTATAAAATGCCATCTTAAAATCGAGATATACGACATCCATTACACTTCCCTCATCCACCCAGCCAGAAACTGCTTCATATAACTAATAAAGTTGTTAAACATGATCTCCCTTTTGTAAATCCATGCTGACTACCTTTAGTTAGCTTATTTATTTAAATGGTTCCTCATCTGGTCCCTAAGTGACATCCCCAATACCTTCTTTAGAACTGAAGTCAAACCAACAGGTCTATCATTCCCCAATTCTGCTCTGGAGTCTTTCTTAAATAATGGTGTTACATCAAGATAATTGGGGCCCTCCACCACCCTGAACCCCAGGCCTATAAATTTGTTTTACATTCAAACCCACTCCTCCCATGGACCCCATGAGTACAAGCAGAAGTTTTCAACTCATTCGATCCAGTGGATCGAGTGCATCAAGTCAAAAAAACAAATACAAACAAACATTTCTCAAATTATCATGGAGTACAGTAGTACTCCATATTGAGGGATGATACAGGGGGGAAAATGGCTGCCCATTCAAATGTGTACACAATGATAGGCTTATAAACTACCAGAGTGAAGTCGTAAACATTTAAAGGCCATACCATTTATTCTCCAGCATTTGCTGAACTACCAAGATTTAAAAAGACACCAGAATACATCGCTAAAGTACCACAATGGGAGATCGCTAAATTGCCAATTTGTACTTCTTCTTCTTCGCCTCTAAAAACAATATAAAACTGTAGACCAACCTACCTCAATAACTGCTGAAGCCATGATAGTGATTCCAACGCAATGAAGTTACATCGTCTCTGTGCTAGTGCACGCAACCCAAAATTGAAAAAAATACATAAAACAATCGTTTTATTAGGAAAAGAAATCAAATGTAAATGTGCACTCAACCAAACCAGGCCAGGATCATGGGAGCGAGCAACATGGACAGTGGACAGAACCATTCCAAGAGCAATATATATCCAAGCCATCCCCTAAATCAACTGAAACGAGTATTAAAACAATTTAATAACATAGATGGATTTAATGCATACCAAAATAAAATATATAAAACATGAAGCATTTTATTACTTTAAAAAAAAAATTGTACAAACAAGAAAAAAAAAAACTAATAACAAAAAAGTAAACACAGAGGGATGATATTAAAAAAACCATTTAAAAAGTCGGAATAACACCACATTACAATACCACAATCCTCTTATGGATTACCATCACAACATCTTTTGACATTTTACTTTTGTTGTGGGATTGTATGGATGAAGAAGAAGAATCCATCACAATCCCACAACAAAAGTAAAATGTCAAAATATATCGTGACGTTAAACCAGAAGAGGTTTGTGGTGTCATTCCTTCCTCGTTTGGTTGTTTTGTTTTTATTGAGACTTCATCCCTCTGTTTTTACTTCTTTTTTAATGTTCTTTTTTCTTGTATATTATTATGATAGCATCTGATGGATCCAGCATGATTTTATTTTCTGTTCATCACATTTTCATCTGAAGGCAGTCATAAATTAAACAAATTGTTGTTGTTTAGAACTAGAACCAATGGAGACTTTGCAAGTAGAAGAATTCTCGGTAAGTTTGTCCATTATAATTACACTACAATCTGATTTAACCAAACTCCAGATGTCATGCAAATATTCACTTAGCACATTGCTTGGAAAGGTATAATGGAATATATAATTTTAGTGCATTATTTTAACAACTTTTTAAAACCTTTGTTGTATGTGGACAGAGTACATATATCTATTCAATGGGGAGATTGTGTGTCCTTGTTAAATTTTTCATCAAGAAGCTTTCAAAAGGTTTTGTTTTTTTTTTATTCATGCCCAATCCAACCCTCCTCAGCAAAACAAGAAAAAGTAATTTTGTGTGCTGTAATGATAAAATGAATAAGCAAGAATTTTGGGCTCATGAATGTACATAAAAAGCAGAATATATATATATATATATATATATATATATATATATATATATATATTTAGTGAGAATATAGGTAAAAAAAAAAATTCTTACATATGGACAGGGACAGCTTGTTTGCATGCATTAGCTGACTTTGGGACAATCTACAAATTTGTTAAATATGGCAGAAGTATGGGCATGTTTTTGCATCTCAACCTTTCACTAATTTCTGTGAAATTTGAAATTGCCTACATGAGCCTTTTTAACATTCACAAGATATATGCTGTTATTTTTTTTGTATCATAAATTGCAGTAATCTGATCACTCAAATAATTATCTCAAACTCTGTTTATAGGTTTAAGTTTAACCAGAATCATTGGCTCCACTTGTTATGGAAATAAGATTTATTTATGCATCATTTTGTAGATATTGTAATTGGATTGGCAGGATCACTGAGACTGGAGGTATACACAATCACCTCTGAGCTGCCTAGCCTGTGTTCAAATGTCGATACAGCTATAAACTGCCATCCTAGTGTTTAGCATTCAGGGTGATTCATCATCGTGTGTGCTATCCCTCGGATGGACGTTCAGCCTGAGGACCTGTCTGCCACCATTAGTCTTGGGTGGACGATAAATACAGTATCTCAGTATCATTTGTGAAGGGAAGGAGGCGAGTTATCACTGCCCCCCGAATAAACTACAAATTCTTGCACAAATCAGCTTTAGTCAAACAGCAGGGTTGGCCAGTGAAAACATGAAAGACTTGGGCCAAAACCCTTCTATGGCTGACACAACAAGAAAGTGGAAATATTTGGGCCCATCAAAGTAGTAGTAGCAGTGTAACATGACTTGTGATTCAATCTTGAAATGAGACAGGTTTAAACCTTTCTGCTTCCCGACACATGTAGTGATGCATTCAGGTTGTTATACAAATGCACCAGGTGTTCGATATCACACAAATAGGTGACAAAGTGGAATGGCCATTGTTGGCAAAGCTACTTTTAAAGAAGCCTGCTGGCCTACCTCCTGCAGCTACAAACTATACTCTTAAAAAACTAAAAAATAAAAACCGCTATCTATTCTTAAACCACCTTTTGAAAATGTAGCTTGCCGTTTTTACATCAGCCTTAATTTGCGAGTCGACTAGCACAGAGCATGCACACCCAATGAGAAGCTAAACAAAAACAAACAAAGAAAGACATCACTGGGCTTTTGCATAATGTCAATTTTGAACAAACACATGTAAGGAGACCCTGAGCTGGCTGTCTCGCAGATACTGCATCTTTTAAATCGAGGGCATGCGAGCGCTGCAGGCAAGCTCAGAAAACCCTCGGCCGAACTCGATGGTTGTAAAAGAAACGATAATACACTTTCATCGATACCTGCATTGTAACGCTGAGCCACCTGTAACGTGCCAAGTTGATGTCGGATGTTTTTGACGTTTGCAAGCACCCCTGCTTTTGTTGAGTTTAGGCAAATAAACGCGTAATCCTTTTGTAGCGGATTTACACCTCACGGCGGTTTTCAGGTAAATGCCAAATTTATACTGGGTGCATCTTGGATTCCCTTTTCAATAAAAATGGTGAAGATATTGATTAGTTTTTTTCCAGAGCAGTATCCAACATGATCCATGTTTTAGGAGTGAAGGTACAGAAGGGATGTGTCGTGAGATGTTTGACAGACCTGACCAGCTACCACCAGCCTTTTGAAGATGGTCAGTTGAGCTTGTTGTGTTCCGATTTGTCAAAGGACTGGTACATACTGGTTGTAGGCTGGGCGGCAGTACTTTTGGTTCCTCGCAGTTGGGTTCACCTTCAAAGTGAAAAACACAAGCTGCCTTTTCATGATTCCTTCATCACATGCCTGGGCAGATTGGGATCAGGATGTTGAATAGGACAGTTGAAGACATGAAGGGATTAACTTTTGAAGGAGTCAGTTTGTTGAGGAACATATTCCAGGAATTGTTAATGGCAGGAGCTGAGACTATTATGGACCTATCTATGAAACAGATAGCAGATTTTAGACCAGATAAATCTGCTGTGCTGAATTGATGTACATCAGCACACAATTGCACCACCATGGCCACAGTGGAAAATGTACCCAATCAATTACTTAAAAATCAGGCTAGTAATATTTCTCAAATAATGGCATAGCCTCTTTCTTTTCTTAACAGTCCCATTTATTCCCACCTTCTCATAGGGTCAGCCACAAAGACAGCAACGTTTTTGACCCAAGTCTTTCACGAGCTGGCTGGCCAGGCCTAACATTCAAATGAAGGCTGCAGGGATTTGGAATTTGGCCAGTGTGCCGGTAATAACTCACCTGTTGTTTGCAAACAACACATCTTAAACGTCCAACAATCCATGCTGGGAGACAGGTTCTTCCAGCGTAACGTTCTTCCGATGGACAATGAACACATTAATGCCTCATGTCCTACCTGCAAAACACCAGGGTGAGTTTATATCGAGATTCTGACAAGGTAGACAACTCAAAGGCAAGTGCACATCCCTCAAAGCTATAATGCCAATGGAATAGCACAGCAATTAGCATTTGTATGATTCAAATAGCAATGTTATTGTTCGTAAACTTTCTGTGGTCATTACCAAGCTGTTTTGATTGTGCTTCCTTGCAGGCAGAAGGATTGCTTGCTTTGCATCTCCGCTTCATAATCCTCAATGGGCATGACCACTTCGTTTCTGTGCACCAGGTCACCCTTGAGGGAGAGTAGTGAAATGCTCCTGACATGTGGTGGGTACCATTCAATGAGACCCACATTTATTACATGCTTTGTAAGGATCATGTCAAAGGTCATCAAAAGATGTATGAGGGAAGTAGTGGCATCTCGTATCAAAACAGAATGGAGAAATACAAAATCAGAATCTAACCCTCCTTTATCCCATTCATATAGTTTGTATTGTCATCACCAGTGATGTAGGATTCTAGTCATTATTTTGCCAGACTGTCTCAACAGCTTGAGACTTCGACTTCATTTTCTGGGGCTCAACTATACAACTCATCATCTTCCTATATTAAATAAAGCATGTGTGTGTGTGTGTGTGTACATCTGAAAAGAATAGAAAACAATAAAACAAAACTTGTGGGCACAACCACTCCCCCCCCCTCTCGTTTATGATTTATGCCTGTACACATGCCACAGTGCAAGTGGTTTACTGACCCCTGCTGCAGACAGAGGGGAGTATGAGCTATGACAAAATATATGTATATATACAAAAT
Organism: Eptatretus burgeri; assembly: GCF_056783735.1. Lineage (NCBI taxonomy): Eukaryota > Metazoa > Chordata > Myxini > Myxiniformes > Myxinidae > Eptatretus > Eptatretus burgeri. The sequence goes on along the minus strand of NC_140966.1, from coordinate 30,208,008 downwards.
ATACTGTACATATGCCCCACCTCCACCATTGCCGTTCCCACTTGGAGTCGAGGGAAGAATTTGGTGAGGGTACCAGCACATTTGGCTTACTCTTCAAAAGACACCATGGGATCTTTAATGTCCACCAACTAATGCAAACAAATAGGACACCCAGCTGAACATCTTTCCAAAGAACAGCTAGTACACAATGATGCAACTTCCTGCCTGCAAAGCAGCAGGGTGACAGCAGTACACTGTCTCTCAGCTATCTTGTCAGGCCCAATCAGACAGACACAGAAAGAAAATTTCACAGGAAGGATAAAGAAAGAAGTTGAGCACAAAGTAGAGATTTTGAGGTTAAGGAGGGCTTACCAGATTAGCATTTTAATCCTGGTCAAACATTTGAAGAGCAAAGGCAAAAGGAACAAAACTAACTGAGAATTCTCATAGCTATGGGTGGCTTTTTAACTTTGAACAGCAGAAGAAGACCGAGAGGCTACCAACATGCATATGGTGAGAGTGATAGGTCATGCTTCTGCTTCTTGATGGGTGATGCCAATGAATCTCAAAACTTTGGACTGTACAGCATGAAGAAGTGATATAATTCCACCATTTTGCATAAAGTTTTCTTTCAATGTTTTGAGGGAAAGAGGTCATTAAAAGCCATGCAGCATCAAGTTTTGATCTGGAATATTCAATAGTAATGGCTGCTGCCAAAAGAAGCACAGCCTTTGGAAATGAACACCAGGTGGTTGAAACTACAATGTGTTTGACATATGAATGTTCGTGCAAGCTCACCAGATCAACTTCAACCATCAGGATATTGCTCCCTTTCTATAATGGATCAAAAACAATGATTAAAAGACACCTTTCGTTAACTGCTGATATTTTGCTTATTGAAGAAAATGGGTTACATTGCTTTTGCCCAATTTTTCTAACCTCTTATTACCTCCATCCCCAAAGGTGGACAGAGATTATGTTTTTACTCTTCTATCTGACTGTCTGCGAGCAGGATATCTTAAGTTGTGGACAGATTTGGGCGAAATTTGGTGTACAGGTTGGGTTCTGTTCTGTTCTTGCATATGGCAGCTTGGCTGCCGGGTAGCTTTCATTTCTTGGAAGCGTGGCTGTGCCGCTGATGCTGTGCCCCTCTATCAGTACACTGGTACCCATTGTGCCGACCTTGGAAGGATGACAGGCTGAGTCAACCGCACCTAGTGTTAATTCAGCAGCCAATGGGACTCGAACTCAGAACCCTAAGTCAGCCACCCGAGCTGCTAAGCCAACACCAGGCTTACAAGGTTGAGTGTGTGACAATAACAAATTGATTAGATTTTGGTGAAGATCCGAATCCTAACAAAAAATTTTTTAATTTTAATTGATTCTTCACCATTGAGCAATGGATCCAGATCCAGCCTATCAGTGGCAAATAAAATGTAAACTGTTCAGCCTGGCGGAGGGATGTGCTCTCCCGAGTGCCGTTCAACTTCTTTGCTGTGTTCAGTAGAAATAGGAAGTTTGATAATCCCTTAATTTAATTTAGTATGGTTTTTGGTGGAAAGTAATTAAAGATAAGGATTTAAATTGAGGTTGTGTCACAGCGAGAAAAGATAAATCTATACTCCACTGAGGCTCCGTTTTGACCCCCCCCCCCAAAAAAAAACCCACTGCATTTCAAAAGGGAAACTACAAATGCCTCAGGCTATAAGAAGTTTAGATTCCAAGGAATGACTGTGCCTGAAGAATGTGCACCTGTGCCTTTGCAACTGATATAACCAAATGTGACTGATGAAGCCCGAGAATAAGGGACTGTTTCATCCAAAGATTTCTCATCAGCTCTGTGATTTTGATTTGGTCAGTCCTGCCAGGAACATATTGATGAGATTTATCCAAAATAGAAGTAATGATCCAAGTTCCAGCCAAGCTTCTGATTTTCTACACATAATGCTACTACCAATCTGTCATTGGAATGAGAAACCTTTTTTTTTTGTTTGAGAAATAGGATCTATAAAGCAAATGCAAACCAAGAAATACTATAAAGGATTCGGCGGTGGCGGGATTCGCACCTTAAGGCACTGTCACACCTTGAGGATTTAGCCAGCAATGACAACGCATAAAAATGCATGTAAAACGTTGGCATACGCTGAAATTTTGATGTTTTTTTTAAGTTTTGGTCGTATTCATAACGTGTTGGTCGTATGCATAACATATTAGTAATGGGCACAGAACGTTTCGTTGTCTTATAGATAACTTATACCAACGAATGCTTTGCCTGTTGTCGGCGTTCACAACCTATGCCCAACGATAGTTTAACTTCGGCAAAGCACACTGCACGTATCGCCGATGAACTCCTGGCGTAGCCTGTTAAAAACCTGCTGCATGCCGATTTAAATCATAACCGCCTGAGAATTGGAAGTGTCAACCACGCAGTCACACCTTGACGATTTAGCCAGCGTATGCAGACTTATGAAAAATGTGTACAAAACGCTGGCACACGTCGAATACGGTATGGGTAAGTTGTGTATAGGCCTACGTTAAGAGCACGCTGAAAAACGATGAAGTACACTGTCATATTTCGTGGTATGTTAAGTACGTCGTGAAACTTCAAGCATGCTGAAAGTTTTACGATGTACTCGCCGTATGGCTCACATGTTCTGCTACGCTGGGAATAAGTTGTAGGCACGATATGCGATCATTGACACACGTCGACACAAGTTCCTTGTAAGTTACTCATAAGTCGAAACACGTCGAGGTAATGTTTGGCATACCCGAAACTGATTTTCTCCATCAAGGCACATTTTCTTTTTTTCTCCTTGGCTCCGTGAAGGCACGTGACGAAATATCTGAAGTTGTTGTTTTTTAGTCTATCACGAATTTTAAAATATATTCGGACATTTGCTTTTAAGTTTCGACGTCGACGTGACAATATCCTCAAACAGAAAATATTCACAGAGGAGGAACTAAGAAAAAGACATGAGCAAACGGAAGAGGCAATCGGACGTGACGTAACGGCACGTGACAAAATATCAGAAGTTATTGTTGTTTTTTTTTGTTTTTTTTTTTAAACGCTGCCAATACGCCATTATACGGTAGCTGTAAATTAGAAACACGTTCGGTAAGTTCTGTGGTCGTCCGGAAGACGTCAATCAAATACGTCTATATACGTCAATATGCGTTGGAGGTACGTTACACATAGGTTCAAAGCACGTTACTCTTAGGTTCGAAATAAGTTTTGGGTACGCTAAGCATTACCGACGCATTTCGACTTATGAGTAACTTACAAGTAACGTGCCTCGACGTGTGTCAACGATCGCATAACGTGCCTCGACGTGTGTGCAACGATCGTGTAACGTGCCCACAACACGTTACTCATTGGTTATAAATAAGTTTCGGGAACGCTAATCATTACCTCGACGTGTTTCGACTTATGAGTAACTTACAAGTAACGTGTGTTAACGATCGCATAATGTGCCTACAACTTATGGCCAGCGTAGCAGAACGTGTGATATGGCTGGCATATATGCTGGCATGTCGTAAAATTTCAAGCATGCTAAAATTTGAGGACAACCGCAAAGTACAACGATGAAAGCCAGCATACTACGACATGGCAGTGTTTTTCAGCGTGCTCTTAATGTATACAAACTTACCCATAACGTATTCGACGTGTGCCAGCGTTTTAGCCCAATTTTGCATACGTCAGGCATATGTTGGCTAAATCGTCAAGGTGTGACAGGGCCTTTACTCTTGACAGCCAAATGTTGAAGATTCGGTGTCACTTAACAGCAGTCTCCATGGTCATAACGCTGGCCAGTTCGGCACAGGTCTCGGGTCACGCACCTCGGATCGTGATACCAACGTACACCTGGGCCGTACCAGTTGGGGAAATAGACCCCGGCTACAGACTGGGTTTGTCAGAGACCGAGCAAAGTCTGCCAGTCCGTAGCCCGTTTGGTTTTGAATACAAATCGAGCGGATTGTTCCTCAGCACGGCACAGACAAACTCAAGGCGGTAATTTTCGAATAACCCAGCCAGATTTATTAGGGACACATCGGGGAACACGACACAAGCAACGCATTCACGAACGTTATAATTAATCTATAACCCGCTCTTTACTAGAGAGCTGTGGATACGGTTTTCGAGGGGAACCCGAGCGAGATAAACCTTAGGCCTGGACGACATACAGACAAGACACGGAGTACTTGGTGATGCCTCATGGATGAGAGGCAAAGTGTCGAAGGCACGAATGCGGCTCGTGAGAAGCCGATGTCAACGGATTTGAGCGCCCAAGTTCGAGCACGCCGCGTGGCAAGATGGCGTCGTCCTTTTGTCGCACCGCTCACGCACCAGCCTCAGCGCGTTCAGCCCGAGGTCGACGGCACAAGAGCGAAAGATCTATGGTATGTTCCAGCTGGTTTCTCACAAGGTCCAGTATGCGAATCCAGGCCTGGCCTGTACACCAGACTAGGCCAATCCTGGTGTTGGGCTCCGCAGGCGAATCGATGGGATCACAAGACGTGTCGAGCCGTGCAGTGAGTAAGGACAGTCAGAGGCTCCGTGACTGGACTCCGGATGAACCTGTCGATGACCTCCTCATAAAGTCAATCGCCGACTCCCCTCATGCAGTTCCTCTTGCCTTTCGGGGTGGGCCTTTTCAGGAAGCCGATCGCAGACTCACAAAGTCTCACTGTGGACAAAGCAGTTTCTCTGTTGCCTTCTTGGGGCTCGCTCTCCTCACGAAAAACAGATCCCAGACTCACACAGCCGTCCCCAGACTGACAAAGCAGCCAGTTCCTTTCAAGGCGGGCCTTTCTCTCGAAGCCGATCGCAGACTCCACACTAGCAGTTTCTTCCTTGCCTTCCCAGGGCTCGCTCTTCTGGAACGCCTCCGGGATACGTCATTGGTCCATCCCTCCAGTCCGCAGCCGCTCTCCTCCAATGGGCTGCAGACACGTCTCGCCGACCGACTGAGCACTGGACGGGGGCTAGTTAAAAGGGGGGAAGGAAAAAGAAGCAAGGCGCCTCTCGGTACACTACCACTGTACAAACACTGGACAGCCTGCTACACCTCCCGACACACATGTAACGTCCGATTACCAAACAACCTGGCTAAACATGCATTTAAGGGGGAATCTGGGCTAATCCTATATTTAATAACCCACTAAGGGCCCATTTCTGCAACAATACTACAACCATAGCACTCCCTTTTTAATGGCAAACAAAATGGGAAGACCACCAAGAGGCTGTTTGCATATGTGGAAGCAGACAGTAAGCTTACATCGACATGTACAAAACAGCTTTGACATTCCTGTACAGGTTTATGAACAGAGCAGGGGACAAGACTGACATTGAACATATCCTGTGTTATCACAAGCCCAAGCTCATGTTATTTTTGTATGCAGAGTCAAGGCTTGTGGAACACCTAGATAACTGAACAGATCAAGACACAACAGAACAAAAGGAACAGGGGGGGGGGCACAGAAAGAGAAATTATGTATATATGTATGTATATATATATATATATTTTTTTTTAACCCAACAGCAGGGTTCAAGGACAAAATGAAGGGAGAATTGGACAAATAATGGGTGTGGGAGAAATTATGGGTAAGGGAGAATGCATGGGGTTGACAAGATGGATACAGAAGCAAACTCTCAGGAAGGAAAAGCTGGAAATTTGGAAGGAGATGGGCTTTGGGGTGGGGGTTGATGGGGATAGAAAATATCATGGTTTTATATGGGGGATGATCTAAGATGGTGGTGAACAGCTGTCTTGAAGTTATGGAAAGATGAATGAGATTGAAGATAATGTGGAAGTTGGTTCCACAGATTTTGGTGGGGGTTGGGGGGGGAGTTAAGGAAAAAGATGAATGGAGGTGATTTTGGGAGTTTCACCACAAGGGGGTTGATTATGGTCCACATGTGTCCTGCAGATACCTGGGGGGAACAAAGCACGGAAAGAGCAGAGGGTGCAAGACCAGAAAGGGGGTGGTAGAAGACAGACCACCGACCTGTCTGCGATGACAAAGTGATCCGACCGACCTTAGACTCCCAGCCTTATCACAGGAGATTCGCCACAGGATTCAGTGTACTGTAGGGTGTATTTATGGGTGAGAAGAATGGTAGGATGACTGTAGATGAGATGGGATGGATCTGTGCATGAGAGAGAGCAGGTTTCTGCAGAAGAATTCCCAGGCTGACAACATCAGGGGCAGTAGATATGGGAGACCAGTCCTGAAGAGAGAGATGCTTGCAGTCCCTGCCAATCTGCTTGAGTGAACTGCCAGACTCGCTGGCACTGAGGCAGCTTTCTGTGAACAGCCAGAGAGTTGTTGACTCACACAAGCAAATATTCAAATGAGCCAATTGGAGCAGAGCAAGAGCAGGAGACATTTGCAGGGAAATTTATCATCACAAATTCCAAAAGGAAAGATTTGCCATTGGGAGAAATCCAGGTCAGGGAGTTCAGTTTGAGTCAGCCCCATGGCTGGTGAGATAGGTACCAACACTTAGCCAATTTACATGGTGACAATTGAAATATTCACCTCTGAGGAAGAGAGTTGAGTGATTAAAAATTGGTTCATATTGTCTGAGGGAGAGATGTCATTGGAGGACGGTGCAACACACAGACTAACGAGATGTAGCGGAGGGGAAGTCATCGCCAAAAGTACTTCTGGGGGTTGGGAGATCTAAGATCAGTACAAAATACAAGAGCAGTACAAAATTGAGTTGTTGATGTAAAGTTCAACTACGCTGACAGGGCAGAGTTTAGTCCTTTCAAAATTGGAGGAGCCAATAGCCTGGGAGAAACACGAAGGAGTCAGTGACATCTTGTGGGAGGAAGGATTCTGTTAAAATAGATGTCTGGTTTATCAGCAGCAGCCTGGATTGGGAGATGCCAGATTGAAGCGGAGGCCTCGTATGTTTGATGTCCAGGCATTGAGAGGGTGCAGGACATGGGTCGGGGTGGAGGGGGGGGAGGGTGCAGGAGTAGGGGGTTCAGTGGGTGATTGAGAGGGTGGAGTGAGGAGAGATGCAGAAGGGGTTGGGGGGAGGGGTGGGAAATGAAGCTTTGAGGGGAGATGCTGAAAGAGGGGAGATGAAGTGGAGGGATGCTGAAGAGGGGGACGCAGAAGAAGGGGTGTGGTTTTAAGGACATGGGTGGGGGGGGGGGGTTGACATTGTTAAAAGACATGAAGCATATTTGATGGTCATGAGAAAATTTCTGCCTCTGTAAACTGGATTTCTCAAGATTCCCAAATTGGACAAACAGAGATAAAGATCCTGGTTTGGGTGGTAAGAATTTTTGTTGAAAGCACAGAGAAAGATGGTTCTTTAGGTGCGGGATAAGTGTTGGTGGACCAAGTGCTGAGCTGACAGACAGCTTTTGAGCATAATATTTGTGAAGAAGAAGAAGAGATTGTGGTGAAGAAGAATATGTGGGGTACTCCTGATGGAGAAATAAGGAAAGTGATGCATTTTAAAATGCTTTTAAAGAAAGGAAGAAGCATTCATATTCAACGAAGATTCAGTTTGGAGATATTGAAAAAAGTGAGAAATAAAGAATGGAGTAAAGGAAGTCCAGGTAGAACGAAATTCAAGTAGAATGAGATTGTTATGGAGTGAAAAAGTTATTTGTGAAGTGAGGTAGTGAAATTGGATAATGTTGAGGAGGTAGAAAGTACAATATTTGGGGAAAGAAGCAAAATGAGGAACACGGCGACAAAAGGGACACAATTTTCACGGCGGCTATCCGAGGAGTGGGCCTTGAACAGCACGAAAACAAATTTGACAAATACAGCACAACATACGATTTTACATGGAAAATTGGACGAAACCACAAACAGCAACATGGGGACGAAATATGACAAAACACCACAGATCCAATTTGGAAAACTTAGCTTTGATGAAGTGGAAGCAGCAGCTGCAGATTCGACCAACACGTGAAAAAAATCCCCCAACCGGAGGTCAAGCTTCCTGAACCAAACTGGGGTCCGTAAGTGAAGTTGTGGTACAGAGATCAGTATAACATTTTCATGACAAAGTCATGTTTAAAATTATGGCTGAATATCTTCATCCATCCATATATCCAGAGTTATTTGACTAGGATCAATGATTAGGCTCAAGAAAAATCAACTTGTTAGAGGGATATATGCAGGGAAGGGGAAGTATATTGGAAAAAGAAACAAACAAAAAAAAAACACAAAGGGTGATGACAAGGTAGTAGGAGTGGTATGGATGAAGGGGAAATAAAGGTGGTGAAATAATGTGGGGATATACCAGACATTGTGGAATACAATGAAACCCAACTATTTTGCAAATATAATATGCTAGATGGCCTCCAAGAAATCTGGTAGTGCGACATTTATTTTGCAGGAAATCGATGGACCACACGTGGTCACATTTATCGAAAACATCTGAGACCTGCACATGAGGCTTGGTGAAGTCACATGATGAAGGCTTCGTGTTTGTACCAATGTAGCATGAACTTTGCTACCAAGAGGTAGGACAAGTTTGTTCTAATTATTTCCATGATGTGGTACAGAGATCATTGTGACATTTTCCACATAATTACAGAAAATTTTATTTGAGGTTCATTTTTCCTGGCTGCTATTTGTGCTTTCTGCACAACTGTTTAATTAGGGATATTTAACAGGAAGAGTGCAAGGCATTTGTTTTACATCCTTTCAATACAACATGTCATATTCAGTGCCACTGTGGAAACAACAATAAAGAAGAAATAATGTATCCAGCTGTACGTTACGAAGACAAACTTAAAATGGACCCAAAAAAAAAAATTGTTCAGCTTTATTTAAGATTAGAACTTAACTTTTTTTTAAAATGGGAATCACATTTTGGTGATTTACACAATAAGCATTCAAAACTGAAAAGCAGAACAGTGTGACTTGCTGTGCAAAAGGTGTGTGTGGGGTGGAGGAAAGTGGGGCTGGAGGGAGCTCTTCTGGAGCTAAGATATAATTATTTGGCATGGAAGCAAACATCTTAAACAATATGTCATCTCTGGCTCTGGAAACAAAAAATAAAATATTAATCCACAACTTTTCTACATTGCAATCTGAGTCGCAACCAATAACATGAGACCGCTGACGTCATGATTCAGGCCCAACTTGTGAATGTGGGATGATAGGTGGACGGCGGAGATTGGAGACTTGGCGCTGGTGGCCGAGGAAGGAATGATGGTTGTTGATGGGGCTACCACTGAGTCTTGAGTCAATGGCATCCGTTTGTAGTGTTATACCCTGAGTGAAACAACTCGGTCACTTCACCATAAATTAAAACGTGCAACATTAGGCTCAAGTGCCTCATCAAGTTTTATCAATGGATCAGCGCAAGCCTTCTAATTATAGTAATTTGTCTTTCAAAAGCCTGGCAGATTGAATGAAACAAGCACTCCCTTAAAAAGGTTCTGAAATCTCCAAGTCTTGATCAAATAAAATTTTTTAAAGTTTTTCTTACCATGTTATACCACGCTGTCATCATGAGTTTCTGCTCATGCTGTTGTTGTATCTGCAGATGCTCCTTTTCACTCTAGATGACAGAGATAAGCAAGGGGTACCATATATAAATATACCATCAGAGATGGGGAATCCCCTGCCATTGAATGAAAAAGGTCATACATATTCCAGATGAGGGAGGTGAATTGGAAACAAGACACCATTTTGTCATCATCTCGAAAAAGTTCCCCAGGGGTGAGGAACGTAGTAACCAAAAATAATTGAAATCAGATTAGCGGTTTTCCATTTATTACAAAAAAATTTTTTCAAGATGGCCGCCCCAGTCGGCCATCTTGGATCCGGCCACGCCCAAAATCAATAGGGTTCTTCCTTTTCAGGTGGTACATATGTGACCCAAATTTCAAATCGATATGGCAAACAGTTTATGAGTTATCGCACTCACAGCTATAAATGTTGACGCCCGGACGGACGGACAGCCGGACGACCCGGGTGACAACAATATCCCCCTTCCGCCAAGCGGCGGGGGATAAAAAGTATACAGCAGATGATTGAGGGGACATCACAGGATCACTTTCCAATCATGCAACCCAATGATGGACTGATGGTTCTTGTACAGCCCACCTGTAATGCCTCAAGTGCCCTTTCTTTCTCCTGCAGCTGGTTTTGCAATGCATAAAGCTCAGGTGGTGATGTATTCACACGTCGAACATCCATGGTACGGATTACCTGCACACAAAACAGTCACATTACTATCAACCCTTTTTTTCTCTCTCTACAATTTCTGAGACTCATGGAACAGTACATGCAGACTAAGGGCGAGATACCCCCAACCCCCATTCTTTCCCCAATAGGGTGCCAGCCCACTGGGATTATATGTGCTCAATCCTCTAAATACTGTGCATCATGAGAGGAAGGAGCACGTACTTTGGAACAACTCGTACTCGTACTCATGTGTGGTACGACTTGGCCAGTGTCAAAATTGAACTGCCAACCTCTCAGAATCAGAGCTTTGTTTCTATGGTGACAATGATGACCAAGTAAATGTGGAGACAAAAGAAGGTGCTTAAATCTTTTTATTTTATTTTTATCTCGGATCAGACGTGGTAATTGGCCTTCATGAACAGTGAGCGAGCTATCGCCGGCACCCTGGCCAAATTACAAATTTCTGCTCCAACCTTCAGGGGTCACTGCATTTGCAGTACAGTCACAACCCCAGCAAATGATGCTACCCACAGCCATATGCAGCATACAAAAGAAGACTACAAGAAGCCAGCGATGAGGTGCTAAGATTACCTACAACAGTATCAACGTAGAAGTTTAAAGAACCATTTGGCCATCTTGTGATACCAAAAGTAAATGTAGCAGGATCTGGATTACAACCCAGGATCAACTTGGCCGAGTGATTTCAGAGAACCTGATGCTTCCTTACTGATTTAGCTTTCTGCAGATAACGTTTGTACCGGTCCTCCACCATTTTCAATTCCTCATCCTTCTTTGCCAATGCCATTTTTAGCTCCTCCACATGCTGTCCTGCAACAACAAAAAAATTCCCATATGCTCAAGATTAGAGTACAAAATGGACCAATCCATTCTTTGCTTTGTTCAGTAATTTTGAGAGATTTGCCAAGCATATACAGTATACTCAACATTTAACATCGTATTCTCAACCATCAAGTTTTGTTGTGGTGAAAATGTGATCGAGGGGGAATTTGTTTTTTTTTTTTAACAGGTTGAAGAGATGCAACTGGGGGCCATTTATGAGTACAAATCTATCAAATCAGTATCTGTACATTTAATTATTTTGCTCATTGATGGAACTAACTTTCTCATATCTATACATTAGCACAGCCGGTCCCAAAAGCCAGAAAATCATACTATATAGTGTTATGGGTTGGGGTCGGTGGTGGTCGCGAGGGGAGTTCTCTGACCCCTTCCCGGCTGCCGGTACTGAAGCCGACGAACCGTGGATAACTCCGCGGCACAACGGTGTGCTTCGCAACCAGACGCTGTCTAAGATGCTAAATTTAGGTAGGGCCCAGCATCCAAATCCTGTTTTACGTTCCTGGCAAACTAATCACTTCAGATAAGGACTGTGCTTACCAACGCTCCACTGCTATTAATCAAAACCGCCGAGCGATACCGCAAGTGGAATGCTTGCTAATCGCTGACCCGAGCAAAACAGCAGGGTTGAACTCCATGCCACTTTTCCCATACTGTGTCTAATTAATGGAAAAAGGACAATCAGGTAGTTTGAAAAACGGTTAAAAAGTTTAGCAAAAAGGTACATGTACAGTATACAAGGCAAACAGTGTCACAAAAGAAAGCTCTTACCCCCAGCACAGAAGCCCAGTATTAGTCAGTCACTTAGTCACAGATTCTACACACACAGGTGCCTCAGTCATTCCAGGGAAACAAGGTAAAGAAGAGGTAGAGAGAGAAAGAGAGAGATTAGTTTGAGGCGCAGGGTTGGCCTCTTGCTCACCCGACGCAAGCCAGCAGGCTTACATTGGTCCCAATGAAAGCAAAGGGAGGGGGGGGAAAGAAAAGGAGGGTCGAGGATGTAGTGCGCAGTGCAGGAAGAGGTGCAAATGGCGAATGAGTGTAGTAATTTAGAGGAAAGCATGATGCAGGACAGTAACCCAGTCCTCAAAAGGATGAGGTCTTATTGAATGCTCTGTGCATTCAAAGTGGACAAATTAGATGTAGGGAAAGCTAGATTTAGATAGTGTAAATCAGTTTGTTGTGGCTGGCACGTCCAGAGAACCTCCACTGCTCGGTCCACTTGTCAGCCCTCTGCTGCACCGCGTTCACCAGCTCGTTGGTACTCACAGGTTCATCATTTGCTCATGAAATCCCCAGATGTGCCAGGCTTTCAGCCCTCACATCTCCCTGCTTATATGGCCCCATGGGAGAGGCATGGTTTGGGGACTGAACAGCTCCCAGCTGCACTCTCGAACGCTGATTTAGCCTCTTGGATGGCTGTCGCCTCATTAGTCCATCCTGTATCCAGGTGACGCTCATTGAGTGAGTCTGGTTTCTGCAGCACCACCAACGACCAAGGTGGGGCATCGATAGCCGAGGCTGTTGTTGTAGGTTTGCCTATCTACCGCTATACGGGTCCGCGCTGCTTTATGATGCTGCACCATTGGATTTGTAATGTTGAGTGTAATGTTAGGTGTTGCAAAACATGTGTGGATGTACTGCAGAGGTGTGGAGAGAGAGATTGAAAGAGAGACAGTCAGAGAATTTAAGTGGAGAAGAATCATAAAAGGGGTTTGAATGTACTACACAAACACAACGCATTTCCCTTAACACTAATATGAGGGGAGAGGTAATTTAGCAAGGCAAAATACTGCTGATATAACTACACTTGGACTCCCTTATGTATTGGTACAGTATATGCCTTCCCAGGGTCTCAGAAAACCATCACAATATAATTTGAGAAGTGTTTTGTTCCCTTGTTTGACATACATACATTGCGATACCACTCGACAGATCAAGTGGAAAATTGATGGTTGTGTACTCAGGGTGTGCCCAGGAAGGTTGCATTCAAGGTGGAGAGGGCGGGTAAGCAAATTATGAATTGTAAAAGTACCAAATAGGACCACTCCCAGTGTGAGGGGGTATTACGAATCATAATAAAATACTCACTCTCTACATGCAAACCAGAGAAGGAAGTGGGGTAATTATCAAACGATAATATTGTGATGGGTTTGGAAATGTACCCCAGGGGAGACCATAAATGTACACATAGGAGACCCAAGAAAAAGTTATTTCATTAGTTTGTATAGCAGGTAGACCTTTGCCCCTTGTCTAAGGGTTTGGAGGGGGGCATGTGTTGAGGTTAGTGTATTCCCTGTGTGACGTTTTCCCTCCCCACCCCACCCCCCGCTACTTTTAATACACCCCATTGGTCCATTCCAAACCCTCTGCTACTTTCAATTCAACAACCCCTCTTTCACCCTTCACCCCATCAATCTTACCTTCAACCCCGCAACCGGTCTATCGTCCCTCGGTCCGTCTGCATCCCTCTCTGTCACCACTCCATCCAACCGCAGAACAACCTCCATATTTTATTTTGCACATTTGGTCCGTTTGTGTTCATTAATCCTTCGGGCCGATCCGATAACCTTCACCACATCAGTCTTTGTTCCTTCTTGCATTTTACACATTTGTAGCACAAAGCACAACACTTCACAACGTTTTGTAGTGAAACACAATGCTTCTCACATGCATATTTGTGGCCTGCGGGATGACGCTTCTTTCATGTGAACAGTACATACAGTACAAAGAACGTTTTGCCTGCACAGGGAGAGGCTAGGGGCGCTTTCTGCAGCATTTGCGCGTGAGGGGCAGGGAGATGGCTGCGTTAAAAGCTCCCTCAGGGATGGTGGGATTTTTCACAAGCTGCATCACGGACCTGCCCCCATCTGATGCGCACCAATTGGGGAGAGGCTCGCATGAGACGGGACTCGAAAAGCCATGTCTGGTGAGCAGCGAAGAACCCAGAGTGTGGATGGGACAGAAGTCACCCAAAAGCATGTCCAGAGAGCAGTATAAAAAGTCCAGAATGTGGCCTGGTTCATGGTGGAGCTGCTTGTCCCATGTGTGCAGCAGAAATATAGCTGCTTGCCATTGGCATATCAGGGACATCGGAGAGGATTTGCCTACTTGTGCTGGATGCCTCAAATGCAGCTGCATGTTCCATCACACCACATTGCCGCTTCTCACCCTCCCTTTGGGTTGTGTGCAGCGAGGGAAGGAATTGACCCCACGCTCTGTCTTTTCTTTCTTCTTCCCAGATTGAATGATGACCATATGTCTTTTGTCCAAGTAAATCTGTCTAAGGGGAATACATGTTGGGGTTAAGTCTGCTCCTGTGTGCCGTGTGTGTGTGTGTGTGTGTGTGTGTGTGTGTGTGTGTGTGTGTGTGTGTGTGTGTGTGTGTGTGTGTGTGTGTGTGTGTGTGTGTGTGTGTGTGTGTGTGTGTGTGTGTGTGTGTGTGTGTAAACAAACAGTTGTTGGTTGTTCTTTCAAATGTCTCGGTTGTCTTTTCCTTCATTGGTCCGACACAGTGTCCAAAGAAAGTTAGACAGGAAGTTGTACCGCACGTGATTTTCTCGTTAGCCAGTGTATTTCACTCTATCGCTTGGTACTAATCAGAGTGTGCGCTGAGGGCACAAAACCCGGTTAATTTAGTCAGCTCCTCAGGTAAAGGGAGTTCCACGGATAACCATGTTAGAGTTGGCAAAGTCAATTGATGTTTGTGGTTGCTTAGCAATCCACCGGACCGTGAATTTTTCCATGGCACGTCGGCCTACAGGACCGGGCAGGCGTTCGGAAGGAACTCGAAGGTTTCCCCTCGTGGCGAGCCTCAAACCCCGACTCCATCACAGTATCAGACCGTTTGTGTTCATTTTAATTCCATGCACTCTTGAATCACGAGACAGGAGGAGTTGAAAACTGATGGTTGTACTCGGAGTTTACTCAGCGAGATGTTAGGTTTTTTTTGTTGTTGAAAAAACAACAATAGTCCCAGAAGCTCAGGTTGTGGGGAGGAAGCAAATTCTCGATGTGAATGTGTATTGTATTGCATCACCTGCTGGAACTCGGTGTTCCAAGTTATATTAAAATACACCATAAACATCATAAACATCATAAATGGGGGGGGAAAGTCAACCATTCCGTAAGGACGGGTTCTTTGCTATTAAAGAAAATAAAGAAAGAGTTTGTTCAACAAAATGGACAGCTTCTCAATTCTAACGATTAGGTCAAGTTTTGAAAAGCCCCTCCACTCCACAGCAATATGGATTCTTCTTCCTCTTCCTCTTCTTGCATACGGCAACTTGGCTGCCGGGTAGCTATCGTTTTGTTGGGGTGTGACTCTGCCGCTGATGCTATGCCCCTACAATAGTGCACTGGTGCTCATTTCGCTGACCTCAGAAGGATGACGGGCCGAGTCAACCCCACCTGGTATTAATTCAGCAGCCAACGGGGCTCAAACTCAGGATCCGAAGATCCCAAGCCAGCCACCCTAACCACAAAGCAAACACCAGGCTTCGTAATATGGATCAGTCCATTCTACAACAAGAGCGCACGTGAGCACAATATACGCCCGAACAAGAATGTATATACAGAATTGTGCTAAAACATGGAAAACAGCATCCTGGTTGCCATGGCAACCACTTTAGATGACGAACTTATGTCGCGACACACCGTCTCCACAGTCTGTACCTATGTACCAAATATGAAATGTGAAAGTTGAAAACTTTGGGAGTTAGAGTGCGGACAGGAACGGACGGACGGTATATATATATATATATATATATATATATATATATATATATATATATATATATATATATATATATATATATATATATATATATATATATATATATATATATATATATATATATATATATATATATATATATATATATATATACATATACATATATACATATACATATATATATATATATATATCAGGCGCATAAAATGGCCAGTATACACGGTGCCCTCAAGGCGACTTCGGGTGGGCCCCAAAAATACTGCCTCTGCAAAAACTGCACCATCCAGTAAAATAAAAAATTTGGGGGTAAAATTGGTCACCACCACCAGGGCCCTTTTCTATTTGAAACTATGATCCCCACCAAAATGACCATACCATTACCATCGATTGCCCATGGACATGTACAGATATGTTTGGTGTCCTCACTATTGTCAGTGGGTATTGTTGAGTCCAACTCATCGATGTGCAGCCGCTTCCGCTGCAGTTCCGTGTGTTCTTGAGCCAGACTCTGCCTGCACATGCAGAAAGACCCCCAAAACAACACAGCATGTGATAAATACAAGCCACACTTCACCAATACAGTTATAGTTAGGCTGTAAAGCCAAACAAAGCACATTGCTCGAATCAGCATAGCTGTTTATGATTGCCTCGTTCCTGAAAGAATGCGTTTTTATTTATTCACATGATGTCATGTACGTCTAAACTCTAAATTACATCTCAAGGAAAAAAAAAAAAGCAGTGTAGTTTGGGGTATATACAATGATTAATGAACCACCTGAATGTTTTTGGAAAATAATATGGAAGGAGGTAAATTGAGAAAAAAAAAAAATTCAGCAGGAAGGATGAATGGTGGGTGGGGGGGGGGAGGATTATGAATTTGTTATGAAGGTGGGATGAAAGCAGGTTGGGGAGGGTTAGTAAGAGGGGGAGGGTGGAGGAGAGATGTATGGAGCCTTCGAGGTTGGTTCAAAAATTCCATAACTACACAATGGTCCCTGAAAAGGACACTTCAACCCATTAACAGTAAAACTATTAATCCTGTCTTCAAAATACCACTTGACACCTTTGTGCTGAATACTTCTCTTCTATTCCTGCACCATTTACCATTTTACAAGTTAATCCTATCTTTGTGGCCTAATTCCTGCAAGTTTCCAACTACCATGCAATGCTGTCCGGTTTGCACGCATGCCACGCCATAGACTTACATATGTTCCTGCAGCTTTTGCTTCAATAATGTGCTCTGCAATGTCACACAAAGTCAAGTCAGTCATTTATTGGTATATTAAAGGCAGATGATTACTTGGTGCATTATTGAACACTACATTCACTAATAAAAGACACCATGTGCGGCCATTATCTCATGCAACTTCACTTTCCTATTTTATGACTCATTCAAAGTAAACCTCAATCTGTTTGGAATAACAACAGCACCACATAGAAGGTTCCATTGTCATGCATTACCTCTTCTGCCTGGCTTTGTTTTTGTTGGAGTGCCCGCAGCTCTGCCTGCAACTCCTGCAGCTTGATGGTCAACAACCTGGACCACCCAATAAACGAGAAATGTCACTCACTCCAATACCTATACCATTTGCTACAAGAATAAGACTAAAGTGGACTTATCAGGCACTTTATCAACCTCGGTGCAAGCATTCTCTTTTACTTATTACAAGCAAAAGTACTCAGCGTTGCCAAGAAACGGCGGGTCCCTCCTCCCACAAAGGTACCCGACATTACCGAGGATCTAACATACATCGATTGGACTATCACAATTAAGCACATATTTAGAAACAAACATTTTATTCATGAAACTGCAAAATATTGAACAAGAAAATCAACAAAATTGAACATATTATTGTAATGCTTTGGGGTAGATAATATTGAATGTTTTTCCATCAAGGGCCAAAGCATGTATACGGATCAAAATGACTCGTTTAAAAATTTTTGCAGGGTGTATATATGGACAAGTTAGCTATGGTGGTTACCCTTTTTTTCAACAAAATTCTTTCAGCCTTGAAAGTTTTGTCGTTACATGAGCAGTGATGTTACCTTTAAATCGATGTAGAGATTGTGTTTGTACTATTTTCGTTTTTTTTGAATAATTAGCAATTCGTGCATTTGAGAGGTCATGCAACTCCTTTGCCAATCGTACCGATCATTGTAATGTCCTGATTAAGTTTTTTCACATCTGATACCATATTTGATGATCGGAGCTCACTGTCTTACCAATATAGGTATCAGCGTTGAAATCCGAAAAAAAAAATTGGGCTTTTTATAAACCATTGTATAAATGGATCTACCCTCAGAAATGGCGACGGGTGGTTGCTCGTGCATTTGTAGGTTATGTATTGTGAGAAAATAACTGTTTAAAAACCCCTAATGCATGTTAAAAAAAAAACAACATGTGATCCTATAAAGTTTTAGCGCGATTTAACCTCGGGAGCTCAGAGGAGTAGGGAGAATCTCATCATATAAAATGCAGAGGAGCTGGGGGGTGAACAAGAAAAAGACGTGCAGAGAATGATACTTGCAAAATCCACTCCCTTTTCCAAAGGTTGCCATGGATAGTGGATACATCAAGTTGTCCATTTAATCAAGATTAAAATTGGCCATCTTAATCAAAGCCAAGGTCAATCGGATGTAAATCGACGATTTTTCAGTTGAAAATTGATGATTTTAGAGGTTTGACCTTGAGGTGACCTTTGACCTTTTGATGTCAAAAATAGTTGGTTTCTCAATTTATTAATGCACAATGCAAATCCTCTTCAAATTTCAAGTCAATCAGATGAAAAAAATTACGATTTTACAAATTTGACCTTTGACCTTAAGATCAATGGGCTTCTCAGTTGAGACTACCTCCACAACTTGGTAAAGTTTCATGAAAATCTGTTTAAAATTGTGACCTGTAGGTGATTGACAGAAAGACAAACAGACAGAATAACAAAATCAACTGGCAATATACTTGAAAAATCTTTGATTTCACAAGTAATAATAATATTAATAATAATAATAATAATAATCACATCACTGCAACCTCCTAATTTGAAAGCTATAGCACCTATAGAAGCAATGTATACAGCGATTCATAGGTATGACTATCAGGCATTTGATGATATGAGTGAGGAAAGGTATTATATGATATGAGCACGCCACCATCTTGATCAGGCTTTTTTGCTTTTTGATGATGAGCACCCTCTAAATTATCTTCAAAAGGGGTGTTGAAAATTACCCAAATACTCAGTTTTCATTGATGCACTCCTTGGAGTTCCCTTAGTATGCGTGCAAAGTTTGGTGCGGATAGGTTTCATGGTTTTAGAGTTATGGAGGAGACAATGACACACACACACAATTATTAATTTAACACAACATTGAAAGCAACAAATGTTTATAAACATGTCTAATTAAAATAAACAACAGATTATTTACCGACAAGTTGCCTGAATATCAATACAGGATATAATAACTACAACGGCACCCAGTAGAGCGCATACCTCCACCAGGCTGAACAGTTTTCATTTTGTATCCCATTGATAGGCCGTATCTGCATCCGGACATGAACAAAAATCTAATCGGCTGGTTCTTGTCACCTACTCAACTCATCCACCAAGTTTTGTCATAATCCGTCCACAGGTTTTTGAAATGTCATGCTAGATATCGTTTTTGGCTCATTCTCTCAATGGTGAAGAATCACTTTAAAAAATTCTCCATTCCAGACCTTCATCAAAATCATCCTTTTCACACATCCAACCTGTCCACCAAATTTCGTCTGAATTGGTTCACAACATTTTGAGATATCCTGCTCACAGACAGACAAGCACATAAACAAACCAGGCTTAACAGTTTACGTTTTGAATTCCACTGAAAGGCTGGGTCTGCATCAGGACCTTAACCAATATCTAATCAGCTTGTTCTCGACACCTACCCAACTCGTCCACCAAGTTTCGGCAGAATCCATCCATAACTTTTTTGAGATATGCTGCTCACAGACAGACAGACAGACAGAGAGGTGAAAACATAACCTCCGTCCACCTTTGGTGGCGGTGGTAAATGTTAACCCAAAGAAGGTGGACTTTATGCCTCTGACAATACCTATTGTCATGTTCCAAGTCATCCTGCTTCATTTGCAGAGCACGGTTTTCCTCAATCAGCCCAAATTCCCTGCAATGACAAACAGCAAAGCCCTACAGTGACATGTTATAGATCAAATGATGGATTACATTTTCAGCGATCGAGGAAATCTAACAATTCAGAGTTTGGGTCAGCACCAGTCTTGGACAAACATAATGCAAAGTTGAATAATCAGGGTCACACAAATGTGGTAGTTGCATGTTCACCGGCACAAAGCTGTTTGTATGGACGGGAACAACCACAAATGTGCAAGATCAACTGCACACCGCAAATCACCCAGTTTCAGTCATACCGGGTCAGCAAAGTACAAATGAACTTATTGTAAACTACTTGGAATAGTCATTAACATTTGAAAATTGGTGTTTTAAAGGTTCATGGTTGAGCTTGTCCATTTATCGTTTGCATGAAAGTATATTCGTGTAATTAACGCAGAAGTACAATATTAACCATAATTGCTGCAAACACAAACACAGACAAATACAACAATCACATTAGACAATAGGCAATGGGCAATACATGGTATAATAAGCATTTGAACTTCAGTTTCCAGCATCGCAATCCACAGGTTCAGATCGAAATACTTAATTGACCAGGGAGTTTAATTAAACCTTAAAATAATATATTAAGTTTTCCTTCAGCTGAAGATTCAGGAAAACTTCAAAAAAAATACAAAACAAAGCTCTCAGGATAGTAACAAGTTAAACGAGATATACAAGCGTAGCCCACTTACATGATGAAACAAAAGTACGTTAATATGAAAGGCACTCAATTCATCACCTCTGCAGCTCAACATCTCTCGAACCCATATCACTCTGACCACCCAACCTCCACCCCGACGACGTACAACTGTTCACCATTACTCTCGTGTCCTTGATATTATACTGTACCTCCTCCCACCTCCATGCATCATCACAGCCCAGAGAACATCACTCAAACAATATCCTCAACCACCCTCCCACCAAAATTCACGATTCTGAAACAACACTTTGTCGTTTAAATGAGAGTCAATCTGGTTAGACTCTGGTGTGGACATCACCCCTCCCTTATGCAATAACAACATACGCTCCAATCCACACTAAACACAACATGTCCCCTCTGTCTATCCACCGCATAAACCACCACACACATTATGACTAGCGAGCTTTCCTTCCTGGTCCACCAAAGACGCCTCTTCAACACAAGATCTCTGGAAGTGTCCGGCGGACGCTGTGGGATACTTGAGTTTTGCCGGTCTGTTTACTTGACGAAAGACCGAGACTACGACAACTCCTCAGTTGTAGCCCAGCGCACACAACACGTGATCAAAATCTTTCTGGCCTATTCTTAGAGGGTGTGCATTGTGCATACGGCACAACATAAAAGGATAAATAAATAAAGTTTGCAAACTTGCTTGTCGACAAAATCTTTCAACTGCATTCAAAAACTAAGAAGAGCATCTCATTTATTGCAACTCAGTTTGGAAATGAAAAGTGTCAAGTTAGTCAAAATATGTGCTTCCCCGAAAGGGTTCACGAGCCTTACAAAGAAAGTACAATGGAACCAAAAATAAAATAAAAAAAAGATTGGAAAGCACATATCATTTACTCTCAAAGAGAATCTGTGGCAGCAACAGCAGTCTCATATGAAACCCTTCATGTTCAAGTTCAAGTGCCCTTCCCTCGAGGGGGAAAAAAATTTCAAACACACTCAGGCATTGTACCTCGGATGAAAAGGTTCCATGTCCGAAGGGATGACATCGATAATAAACATGATACGAACAAGCTGGAAGCTCAACTTACCTGACTTTTCCAGGAATGATCTCTTTCGCAAGGTTGTTCGATTCGCTTTCCAATTCTGGAAGTGCAGGTTGTGGGTAAATGGACAAAATCCAGACCGGGAAAGCTTGCATCAAAACTAGCTTGAAGTGCAAAGTATTGCACAACGATAAGGTGAAAATAAAACGAGTGCTGTGACAAGATAGGTGCAGAATGTCTAACTTTTCATACTCCAAGCATATGGTCCCCGACAAACAGATTGGCAAAGTAAAAGACTTTCAAAAAAAAAAAAAAAGTGCAATCTATAAAGTACATACTTGTAGGGATGGAGGGTAAATTGAGAAAATTGACAGAAATAAGAGGGAGAGTACAGGAGAGAAGAGGTTAGGGAGTGTACGAGTGAGTGTTCAAAAATTTATTGGCCTGACATGCAGTTCATGGATGTGCATGCATGTCGATCGAAGAACTTCATGAACTACCTTGTAGAAGGAGTGGGCAGGGAAATGGCATTTGTGGCATGTTGGAAGGGAAGGCTAAAACGATATCTTACGTACATAATAAATAGGCCTTAAAGGAAGAAATAAAGTTGAAGGGGAACCCAAAGGCAAAATTAATTTTCTGAAAACCATTGAGAATCATTAAAATCAAGGTCTAATTTGAAGGGAAAAAAGAAAACTGAGTTTTTTTTTTTTTTTTTGGCCAATCACAAAGTGTCCACAAAAGCCTGAAAGTGTCGATTTTCAATTTCACCAGTGACATCACAATGTGAACCCACCATGATCATAATGGCGGTTGACATCGAGAAACGGTGCATGTCAAAGCTCGGATTCAGATACCGATTCAACCGTCATGAGCAACTCTAAAGGTTCTCTGTATATTGAAGGTGATAAGTGGGATTTTGAAGAAACTATTGGAGACAAACTGTTAGTGATGGAAATGCTTTCGGGGGAATTGTGGAGCTCAATCGTTTTGAGCCTTGTGCGAATGATTCAGAGGGAGAAGGCACAAGTCTTCGTGAAGATTAAAATGCTGGTCACATGATCACTGCAGCTCAGTATTGTTGGATTTTCCATTCAATTGACGGTTTATAAGGGAGGGATTTTGTATTAATTGATAAATCGGTTAATCTATTACTCGAGTAGAAATATCCATCATCGCGGACAAAATGGGCGACGAATGCTTTGTCCCACCGTCGCAGGCTGCCCAGATGTCTTGTACGTTACAAGATCGTCCCGTTTCATACTTTTCCCAGATGCCATTTGTATCTGTGCCGTGCCCCACCGTCATGTCCTTGAGGTGGTGTCGATGCCCCTCCCCAGTGGATGGGGGATTGTGGAGGGAGAGGAAGAGGGGGTGTGGGGTGGTGGTGGGTATTGTGAGGGTGATTGATGGTGGATTGTGGAAGGGGGGGGAGGAGGGTACCCTGAAAGTTGTAGCATCCCAAGTCAAATCATCTTGGAGTTATAGATGAGCCATACTGTACATATGTTCTCTCAACCATAAATAGACGGTGATTCATTTGACTTGTCAAAATTTGTGTTGATAATAGATAATTAGTTTCAGGTACTCTTGTAGTAACTGCCGGGCAATGGCAACAGGTGTTTGATTCACCGTTCAAACAGTCCATTAACATGTTCTGGTAGCTGGGTAGGGATGGTGTTACAGTTTCACGTGACGGCTGTTTCTTCCACTTAATCATGGGGGTGGTTAATCATGCTTAAATCAATAACATCCTCTCTCAATTGTGGCGGATAACCACAAAATCGAGCGATCTCTGTCGTTTCATAACAGTGCTCTGTAAAATGCTCCGAGCACGAAAACAAACATTTTGTAGGCCTAATCCACACTCGGCTATTTCGAACAAACCTTATCTAATTCCTGGCAAACGTCGGCTCTTTTGGTCATCGGTATAGCACGAAACCATCTCGGTTGGTATTACTTACTGCAACCACAAAGGGCACATCGACTCGGCATATTTGTGGAAATCAAAAATTATTTGCCGTTTGAGTTAAATCGTGATGTAACCTATACACAGTGCAGATCTGGTGGCCCACTTACTGGTGTGATATCAAGACTAATCTGAAGAACAAGATTTTGATTCTTTTTTTTTTTTAATCACAAATTTACCAACTTTTAAATTCAGAAATCAGAAAAAGACAACATATCTATTTTGTCGGATATCTTGGGATAGATTAGCATCGAGGTGGTCTGAGTGTTCGGATTCCCTTTAAGTACTGAGAGAAAGATTTGACATAGACCATCACCCATAAGGGACCAGTGTGCAAGGTCAATTTAGTTTATAGAAGCTTAAATCAACAAACTGTTTTTGACTTTTTTTCTTCCTTTTTTTTTTTTGCATTCATCCTCATCAGCAAGACAAGTCGTTGAAGCAGGCCAAATCAAAAGTCCACTTTAAAGATGCAAATTGTGATTAAATCATCAAAAACATTTGTTGAAATCCAGGGATGAAATGAGGGAGAGGAAAAACGAAATCAAAAGCAAGCAAAGACAATAAATGAGTAAAAGGAAAGATTAACTCTCCTCTGTGTACCATCAGTGGCTATGAGCCACTATTATTGAAGAATGAATTAAACTGGAAAAACCTCAACCAAAAAAATAGCCACCAATCCAGGGAGAGATATCCACTTGATAGGCAAACAGTTTGATGAAGAGATTCTGCAACTATAATCAGCTCGATTATGTGCTCATGACAATTATAAGTTGTGGCTCAGCGGAGGAAAAAAAGAAAGAAAGGAAAACAAAGGTCTTCCAAATTGGTCAGGTATAACAAAAGACCAAACCCTCAACTTCAAATAAAATGAAGTTCAATATGCATTGCATTTACAAGTCATCAAAACCCACATCAACACAGTGTACAGCAGGTATTCCAATCCACGATACCTGCAGACTGGAGCTGGGTGCAGCGGAGCTCTTCGTTGGCTTCCTTGAGGTTCGCTCGCTCTACCAGCAATCTCTACATGCAGAGAAATAGAGCAATAACAGTGGATGCATTGCCTTGTCATCCTATCACAAGGAAATTGTTTTAACAGCTTTCAAAAAATTATTATACTGAACACGACGCAAACAACATGCGAAGAGTCATAGCAGGCAAAAAGAGGAGCAGATTGTCGATGGGTGTAGAAGAGCTCAGGGATGAATGGGATAGACCATGAGCAAGCAGTGGGCTATAGTCTTGAAGACTGTGGAAGAGAAGCATACAAGACTCAGGA
This sequence comes from Eptatretus burgeri, assembly GCF_056783735.1. NCBI lineage: Eukaryota > Metazoa > Chordata > Myxini > Myxiniformes > Myxinidae > Eptatretus > Eptatretus burgeri. The sequence goes on along the minus strand of NC_140966.1, from coordinate 30,183,154 downwards.
AGACAGTCAAAACCATGAAAGCACGTCGCATTACCTCTCTCTCTTTCTGTAGTGCATCGTGTTTCTCTTGCAGGGTTGAAATACGACTGGCCAGCTGCTCATTATATGACCCAGAAACTTGTAGTCGTTCCTCTAGTTCGATCACCTTGAAAAGCAAGAGAGAAGATAAACGCACAATATTTAGAGGAGACATTACATTTGTATCTTATAAGTTTGCCTGATAGTCAATCTCAAACTATGGTCATTTTTATAGACCCAAAGAAACAGAAGAAACACAAAAGGTGCAAAAAAGATAGTGGGCCAGACGTACACAGGGGAGTATTAGTACCTGATTGCGTACGACCTCAAGCTGGCTCCGAGCACTTTGCGCGAGCTGCAGTTCCGTAGACAAAGCAGCAGCGCGATCCTGTGCTTGTGCATTTCTCTCCTCCAGCAGCTTCACCTGACGCCGCAGCTCCCCCAACTCAGCAAGGCGTTGACGATACCCATCCACTGTAGCCTCGAGCTGTGGCAAGCGTTGGACTTCCGCTCTGTGCGGAGAGAAACGTCAATTGTTCAGTCAAAATTACAATTTTTAAATCAACTGATTTGGAGAGCAAAATAAAAGTTTGAGCATTGCTGTTACCGTTGCTCAAAGCAGTGACCACAACACCAATGGCTCTTCTTTCAAGAAACCAGTTACTTGGCAAGCTTTCTGCTTGTTCAGATTGTTCGCCAATGGCATTTCAGAGATGCAATGCTACAACTGTTTTAACAGCTTCTTGGCCAGCATTAAAGAAGCTTTTATTTTATATCTAAAGAGTAACTTATCATCAGTTTGCCATTTTACCATTTGTACTCGAAGAGACAACGACAGGCTTTTGTGCTACAACTGTCCAAATTCATATTTTTGGGAGTCTTCAGCACTCAATTCTCCCAAGGTATGGGAAGAATCACCACTTAACCATGACAAGTTTTGTTGCTGCATGTGCGATATAAAGTAAAGCCGACGCACTCATATCCGAATACCCACGTATCCGGAATTCCCATATCCGAGCACTTAAAATTTCAATTTTGCCGTGGTAGGCATGTGCAAAGTGGTGATTGGCCCACCTTCTCCCACCCACTCATTGGCAGGCTGAATAACCCCACGTGTAATCTGAGATTCCTCCCTACATTCGACCGCATTCTGGAATTGTATCTGTTGGAAGCGGTTGTACGTGCTTTAATCTTTGCTTCGCTGCTAATTACTAATTTTTATTCAGTCATCGAAAAAAAAGTGCCTCAAAAGTGCAAGAGCGTGGTGATGACAATCCAAGAAAAAGTCTGTGCCTGCGAATGCAATAAAAATGGTGAGTGTTTGCGTAAATTATGCAAATAAATCAGTACTGGTCTTTCTATGGTGAAGGACTGGGTAAAGTAAAATAAATAATTGAAGGAAAAGTTGTGTGAAGACGGAAGTTGAAGCAAGAGGAAGACGATATGTGAAGCTCAAAGAGTGGATACTGAGATGGCTAAAACCACGACTCATGGTGGACAACTTGTACTACAAATACTTGTGCTGGAGAACTCGTAGCATGACTTATGCCAAGCCTTGCTTGCAGCCACACAGAATCATATTTTTTTTTAAACAAGCTCAAATGAGCTAAGATCCTCGTCCTCTTAATGATGACGTCATAAAAAACGAATATGACGTCATTGTGATGTATTATCTGTGCTAATGCCCAGCTTGATTCCCGCAAACAAAATTCAAACAGCTTGCCTAGTTTCGGAGATAATGGTATAGGCGATTTCCATTAGCGGCGATATTATGACGTCAACTTTTTTATACGAAGAATTTCCAAAATCGGAGATGGTTACTACCTGCGCGTGGGCTTTTTGCATATACACGGCAAGTTTCATGAAGATCCGATGAAAACTCTGGGTTGTGAAACAAAAAATGTCAAAAAATAGGAATGACGTCATAAAAATTGAAATGACGTCATAGTGATGTACCATATGTGCGGTAATTCATCTCTGCTAATGCCAAGTTCGATTCCCGCAAACAGAATTCAAAAAGCTTGCTGAGTTTCGCAGATAATTTTTTAGGCGATTTCCATTAGCGGAGATATTTTGACGTCATAATTTTTTCTCGGAGGAATTTTCAAAATCGGAGATGGTTACTGTCTGCGCAGGGTATTTTTACATATATATGCCAAGTTTCAGGAAGTTTCGATGAAAACTGTAGGCTGTGAAACAAAAAAGTCCACAAGAAGAAGATGAAGAACAACAACGTGAGTAACACTTAGAGATCCTCCTCGAGGATCTAAAAAAACAAGGAGCTGATACACTAGCTCCCTAACCTTTTTGGGAGGTATGAGGAATCGATGTGTGCGATGTGAAAGCTAAATCTTGAAAGTGTTTTTTTGAAATATCGCAAACACAAGCCAAGTTACCGAGATGGTTGCCATGGCAACAGAAAGTAGCCAATCACAGCCGTAATCTAATCCGGTAGGGATAATGTCATGAGGAATAGATATCTGCAATGTGAAAGCTAAATGTTCAACGGGTTTTGAAACACTGTCGGACCACATTATTCACGGACTCACAACTTGTGGACCCCACATATTCATGGTAAATAAAAAGTGACCAGCTTCGACATTTATAAAAAGTGACCAGTTGCTGTAATTGTGTCCAATAAGCTGCCTCCAATGATAATCGAGGTAACACCGGTCAACAAGCGTATTATTAGATTAAGGATTCATCACTCTTTTGGTGTCATTTCCCTGTTCTCTGTTTATGCTCCAACTGAGGCGAGTGACCTCACCGTGAAGGACACATTCTACGCCACGCTCGAGTCTGTGGTTGATCAGTGCCCCAGGCGAGATACTCTTCGACTCTCGGGGGATTTCAATGCATCGACCGACACCAATAGGGATGGTTATGAGACGTGTGTTGGTCACCATGGGTCTGGAACTGTGAAACAGAATAGCACTGAGTACCTTGATTTTGCAAGAAGTCATGGGCTTAGGGTGACTGGTTCATGGCTTGAGCATGCACAGGCTCATCGCTGGACTTGGTATTCCAACGCTGGTGGTGTGGCAAAGGAGATTGACCATGTGATCATTGATGGTTTCTGGAGGATAATCCAAAACTGCATGGTCGACCAGAGTGCTCAGTTCCTCAACACTGACCACAGGCTTGTGGTAGCAACTCTGAAATTGCAGCTTAAATCCAGGAGAATGGTTCCATCCCAGCCTAGGCTGGATCTTGGCAAGCTCAAGGATGAGAGGGTAGCTGAGGAGTTTGCGAAGAGACCGAGTGGGGATTTTGGGATGTCTGGGTGCTTTGGGGGGTCCTGAAGAATTGTGGAGTGCCTTCAAGACCACCATCCTTGATGTTGCCGGCAGAGTGACCACTCCTTGGCTTTTTTTTCCACAAGATCTTGGCTATTTGATGTTCACCTTGGCGTCTTGATTTTCTATTATTATCGCTTTTCCGAAACCTTGTGAATTCTTGGCTTACCTTGGCATTTATGAAAATGAGGAGTGGTCACACTGGTTGCCGGTGGATTTCTGGGAACTCACCGTAGGGCGAAGAATAATTTTGTCTCTCAAGGGACACTGGATTCCATTGACTAGTCGCAGGGCCAGGCTGAATGGCAGGGCTGAGCTGTTCAGGGAGCTGAGGCGTAAAACTGTACATGCACTGAGGGCGGACAAGGAGGCCTATGTGCAAGGAATGTGTGAGGGGGTAGAGCATCTATTGGTCAGGCGATTCTCGTCCTGCTTACAGGGGAATTCATGCATTGCGTTCCTCCAAGCCTGTCCCTTGGAGTACTGCAGTTAGACTGGAGGGTGTTGGGCTCTTGACAGAGGAGTCCAAAGTGAAGGCCTGCTGGGCTGGTTACTTTGAGCGGCTGCCCCAGTCTGATGCACCAGGTGTTGAATTCAATGTCAGGGGTGTTACTATCCCTATTGCTGACCCTCTAATCAACTGCGGTCCACCTTCTTTTATGAGAAACACAGGCTGTGATGTACCGGTTGTATTGGGGTAAAGCTCCTTGGATCTGTGCCATCCATGCTGAATTTTTCAAGGCTGTTGGAAGTGCTGTACTCGTGTCATTGCATGTAGTTCTGTACTCTGCCTGGAACACAGGCATCATCCCAACTGACTGGAGGAGGGGCCTTGTTGTTCCTCTCTGGAAAGGGAAGGGTGATCGCCAAGATTGAAACAACTACCGAGGGGTGACGCTGCTCTCAGTGCCGGGCAACATCATTACTTGGATAATTTTTGATCGGGTTCGCCACCATCTGCTTGAGCACCAGCGTCCAGAGAAGTCAGGCTTTACAACAGAGGTCAACGATTGACCGTATCCTTGCCCTTCGGGTTCTCACCGAACGCAGATGAGACTTTCTGCAGGGGCTGCTTGCAGCCTATGTTGATCTCAGCAAAGCATTTCATTAAGTGAATCGGGATGGCTTCTGGAGGATTCTTGGTCTTCGTGGGGTGCCTCCAAAACTGATCAATCTGATTTCTGAACTGTACTCTGGAACTGAGAGTGCTGCGAGACGTGGTGATACCATCTCCGACTTATTTTCAGTTGTTACTGGAGTTCGTCAGGGGTGTGCACTGACCCCCACACTTTTCAGCACTTGTAGGGACTGGATTCTGGGGAGGATGTCAGAGATATCAAGTTGCCGTGCATCGTTTGGGAATGTCAAGATCTCTGACCTTGATTTTACAAATGATGCAGTCATCTTTGCAGAGACTCTGAATATCCTTTTGGGGGCCCTCGAAGTGCTGAATGAGGAGTCAGAGCCACTGCGATTATGGATTTCCTTGGTCAAATCTAAGATTGAGGCTTTCAATGACATTTTAGATGCTGCTGTCTTGTCTGTACCAGTTTGTCATGAAGATGTTGAGGTTACGGAGTGATTCACTTACCTTGGCAGTGATATTCGTGTCTCTGCTAGCTGTGAGCCAGAGGTCAACAGACGTCTGGGTCAGGCATGGGGAGTCATTGATTCACTGGATCATGGGGTGTAGCACTGCCGGTACCTGTGTCTTCAGGTTCTTGGTGCTTGCAGTCTTGCTCAACGGATGAGAGACTTGGACTCTGACCAGGGCTCTGAAATGGAGACTTATTTCCTTTCATACCAGGTCTCTTCGGAGAATCCTTGGCTATCGTTGGTTGGACTTTGTGTCCAACGAGCGGTTGCTAAGGGAGACTCAAATGAGATTTGTTACCTGCATTGTCTGTGAGAGTCAGCTGCACTGTATGGACATGTGGCTCATTTTCCTGATGCTGATCCTGCTCACCAGATTCTCAGTGAGGGACTGGATTCTGGGGAGGATGTCAGAGATATCAAGTTGCCGTGCATCGTTTGGGAATGTCAAGATCTCTGATCTTGATTTTACAAATGATGCAGTCATCTTTGCAGAGACTCTGAATATCCTTTTGGGGGCCCTCGAAGTGCTGAATGAGGAGTCAGAGCCAGTGGAGAAGGCCAATGGGCTGACCATGTTCCTCGTGGTTGCAGTAGGTTGATTGGCATCTCACGGAGATTGGGATGGGCCAAGCATCTGCTTTGGGGATGGCAAGACGGAGGCCCCTGTATTACCGGTGGAAAGTGGATGCAGCGGCATTCTGCTCCAAGCGCATGCTCCCATACCTTACCTGACCTGACCTCAGTCACTGAGTCACTCAACCCAGCTGCATCACATAACCTCTGAAAAAAATTATATATATATATATATATATATATATATATATATATATATATATATATATATATATATATATATATATATATATAGACAAGTCTGAAGACAACGATGGTTCACGAGCGGTATTTGACGATATAGATCGTTTCAGAAGTCAAAGATGAGATAATGTTTGACCAAGTTATAAAAATGATCAACATGATGTGGTACGAGTGACAGGTTATTAGCTATTATTATTAGTGACAGGTTACTATCTACATCGTCAAATACCGCTCGTCGAAATGTCGAAAACCTGGTTTCGTTCAACAACTTTAAAAATTTGACCTTTGCATAACCTTTAAAGGTCCCAAAACAATGTTGTGGACATTAAAATAAGGAAGCAGGATACGTGCTATAGCTTATTGGAGTTCGTTCGTCGAAGAAGGTCGAAAACCCGGTTCGATTCTCACAACTTTGAAAATTTGACCTTTGTGAACTTTAAAAGGTCAAAGGTCAAGGATTATGACCTTTGGTGCAAAACTTCCACTGGAACATTCCAGGAACAATATAACGTCATATAGGCTATATGGCATTTCGCACTCCTCGGATTATCCATACTTTGATGAAATCAGCGTAAAAACAAACTTGAAGGGGTCGCCACGGGCAAGGTGTTCGAGGTAGAGAAAAATGGTTTCAAGACTTTAGGTGGGGAATGACCTCAAGATTATGCATAAAAATATTGTCATCCTCGCTCTCAACGTTTGGGCGGTCATCTGATTTTTATGTCAAAATTCGAAATTTTCTATGTTCATGACTTTGTGACCTTGACCTTGGGACTAAAATGAAAAAAATCGAGCTCCGTGGGGCTATGCAGGTGCCATTGGGCTAACCAAATACTGAAACCACTGCCAGATTCGACAAACACCCGAGGAGAAGATGGATTTTTATGTCAAAATCGCAATTTTCTAAGTTCGTGACCTTGTGACAAAAAATGAAAAAAAAAAAAAAAAAAAAAAAAATCGAACTCCGTGGGGCTATGCAGGTGCTATTGGGCTAACCAAATACCAAAACCACTGCCAGATTCGACAAACCCCCGAGGAGAAGATGGATTTTTATGTCAAAATCGCAATTTTCTAAGTTCGTGACCTTGTGACAAAAAAAAAAAAAAAAAAAAAAAAAAAAAAAAATCGAGCTACGTGGGGCTATGAAGGTGCCATTAGGCAAACCAAATACTGAAACCCCTGCCAGATTCGACAAACCCCCTTGGAGAAGATGCAAATTGAAATTGGCTTCCCCCTAAAAACACAATTCGCAATTTTCTAAGTTCGTGACCTTGTGGCCTTGACCTTGGGACGAAAATGAAAAATCGAGCTCTGTGGGGCAATGCAGGTGCCATTGGGCTAACCAAATACCGAAACCCGTGAGCATTAATAGCGATACCTCCGGCGTGAGCGTCAGCGTGAGAGTCCGCGTGAGCGTGAAAATGTTAAAATTTTTGGTGCAAGTTATTTTTTCCTTTCTTATGTTTTTATATGCCTGATATAATGTTATGGCTGTGGAAATTCGCAGAACACCATATAGGTCCTTAGTTCAGTTATGCCGATAAGTCCGTGTTCAGTTAGATTTCCCCACTCTTGTTTAATGGGATTTATTCGTGTCACCCGGGCTGTGATCTTCAGGAAGCCGTTTTTCTTTCGCTATCGTTATTTTGGACCAACCACTTCACCACAACCACAATCAACACCAACCACGATCACCTCAACCACCAACCACAACAACCACAATCAACACCAACCACGATCGCCTCAACCAACAACCACGATCAACACCAACCACAATCACCTCAACCAGCAACCACAACAACCACGATCAACACCAACCACAATCACCTCAACCAGCAACCACAACAACCATGATCAACACCAACCACGATTGCCTCAACCACAACAACCACGCCACCTCAACCACCACCGCATTTTCTACCTCGGCACACAGTTGCCAGAGGCCTGGCCTTCGTCGAGGGAAAGCAGGCGGCCCCCGTTCCCCCCTCCCCCCGAACGAATGGCGTCTCCACGGGGAATTTCACCCTGCAAGGGACAAAGACAACTACCGCGGTGGCGAGCGTCCCTAATTTGGTGGGAAAACGCTTCCTTCTGGAAGTTTCCCGCATGTTCTGGAAGAAAGGGGGGAGTTGAGAAGGGGCGGGGTGTGGGTATAAAGTGGAGGAACGCGAGCGCGGAGAAAAAAAAAACGAGTGGGAGAGTCATCACCAGGAACGCGAGCGTGGAGGAGAATATATATATATATATATATATATATATATATATATATATATATATATATATATATATATATATATATATATATATATATATATATATATATATCAGGATCATGAGCAAAGTGGCGCTCCGGACTGAGGGCTCTCTGGGTCGGTCATGACGAGAACGGGAGAATCGAGGTTGGAAGATAGGCACGAGGAGAGAGAACCGTGAGGGTGGTACGAGCGCGAGGTCGGGCGAAGGAGGACGGAGCCCCAAGAAATCACCACAAGGTCACGTTCTCTTTCTTTCTTTTCTGGGTCTTTGTGGGTGTGTTTGTGGCGCCAGTCCGTCAAGTAAAACCTGTTTAAGTAATTGTACATAATAAATAGACAACGGATGTCGTTCTTGTCATGCTTTTGTTGATTGCATTGCTTTTCTTTGCCTTGCGTAAATGCATGCGTGTTTTCCTCGCCTAATTGTATACGTGCTATAGTAATAAATGTCCTTGTGTGAATGTTAACCCGTTCGTCGTGTCCTCTTTCCCCATTGAACCGCCGTATTGCTCGCGGAATAATAGCGGGCTTTTTAATAGCCGATAAAAGAATTGGGTCCAACGAAGCCTGGCGATAATACACCGCTCGGTTATCCCAGAACGGCCTGCGTTGAGGTACAGTCTCTGGGTAGTCTGCCCGCACGAATACTTAGGTATATCGATAATTCGGCGATTGACCCTGTCGCGCGCAGGTAGAGTGTTGACTAGGCCGTGGTGCGCGCTTGGAGCACACCCGTGACTGGTTTTCGGCGTTGTTCCAGAAAGTCGCGACTGAATTGTCCGTCCGGTGGGTGAGACGGCTGCCATTGGCTAAAGCGGCTGTTCGCACGCTGGGTGGGCGCAGAATTCGTAACAATATATATCAGGGCATATAATGCGATACCAGTCGTCCATCCGTCTGTCTGCCCGACCGTCCATCGCCGTCCATCCATTCCTGTCCGCACTCTAACTCCCAAAGTTTTCAACTTTCACGTTTCATATTTGGTACATAGGTACAGACTGTGGAGCCAGTGTGTCGCGACATACGTTCGTCATCTAAAGTGGTACGAACGAACGAACGAACGACATACGTTCGTCATCTAAAGTTGCCATGATAACCAGGATGCTGTTTTCCATCCGTTCCTGTCCGCACTACAACTCCCAAAGTTTTCAACTTTCACGTTTCATATTTGGTACATAGGTACAGACTGTGGAGACGGTGTGTCGCGACATACATTCGTCATCTAAAGTGGTTGCCATGGCAACCAGGATGCTGTTTTCCATCCGTTCCTGTCCGCACTCTAACTCCCAAAGTTTTCAACTTTCACGTTTCATATTTGGTACATCGGTACAGACTGTGGAGACGGACAGACGGTGTGTCGTGACATACGTTCGTCATCTAAAGTGGTTGCCATGGCAACCAGGATGCTGTTTCCCATGCAGTAGCACAATTCTGTATCTACCTTCTTGTTTGGGCATATATTGTGCTCACTTGCACTCTTGTTACTGATACATGTATTGTGCTACTGCATTACATGGAAAACAGCATGGAAACTGATACATATACAAATACATATATTGCTTTAAAATTATTTGGATCAGACTTCACTGCAATGCTTTATAAAAATATTAATTATTAGACTAGTCTTTTAAAAAAGATAAATCTATAAACAGGCGAGCATTGGGTGTCTTTGACACCAACTCTCTGGTTGTAAATAGCTCCCATCAACCTACCTCCTACTACGACTTTTTAGGGGCGTGGAGGATTATGCATCCCTCCCATATCCAGATTTTAAATGTTTTCAACGGCCTGAGGAACAGTTTGATTCGGATACGAGAGCTTCTATTTTAGTCCAAACAAGACAGCTGACCGTGCAATCTCCAGCTCATCATGCAGCCTCTGAGCAGCCGTAGCTTGTGCTGCCAACTCTCCGTGCTCCTCCTGTCGCTCTGCCATAGTGCGCTCCAGCTTTTCACATCGCAAACGATACTCGTCCTTTGTCACCTCCAGCCTATAAAATGGACACATTTCCAAAATGCCTGAGAATCCTGAATTTAAAAGCCAAAAAAGCTTGAACAGGACACTTCCCAGACTTTCATGTCAACAAGGTGATTTTGCTGTCTGAAGGAACAACTGAAAGAAAGAAGAAAACACACAAACTCCCATTATCCTACTTACGCTATCCACCTTCGACAATTATACCAGTACCTGAACGTCTCTTCTTGCAACAGCTCAAACTGACTCTGCAGGTTCTGTTGCCTGCGTTCTACTGGGCCTTCACTGAAGTCAGATCGGTTGAGCTGATCTGTGAGAAGTTCTTTATCTGCCAAAAGGTTATTGCGGTCCTCCATCAAGGCACACACCTACAGAATGGCGGGGGAAGTTGAGGGTTTAGCATTGACAGTTCACATCTTACATCGTTTCGTACCCAATCCTAACTTGCCCTTTTCTTAAAAGGTGGTATGAATAATCCACCAAGACTAAGCAAATGGTCAAGCAAATAATAATCCATATAGAATGGAGCAAGTGTATGTATCATCTACTCCTCGGACAGAATTTGACTGAGGAAGCTCAAAACTCTCAGTGATTGAGGGCACCCTGAAGTTGTACTTGTGCAAGTTTCATTTCATTTTGAAAATAAAATAATAATAATAATAATAATAATAATAATAATAATAATAATAATAATAATTCACCCATCTTGGCATTTTCTTTCTTTGGGAGAAGGGTGTGTGCAATTTGAATTATCTTTAACTTATATAATCGTGATACATTATATATGTACATAAGCAGTAGGCATGTTTTCGTTTCAGATACGCAACGTGGGTCAATTTGATTTCTGGGAGCAATCTGTTGCCAAAACAACACTCAAATAAAGTGATGCGTCAGAAGAACGTGTTATATGCTTGGAACAAGGTCACCCATTGGGTGGGTACTCTGCTATGGTATTAATAAAAGATAACATGACAACCACCACCACCCCCCCTCCCCCCGGCGGCTCCCATAGAGAGTGGGTGCTTCTCGTAATAATACAATAAAATGGAATCAACGTAGTCGTAGCTTCCATTGCACTTGGTACCTGGCGGTCAAGCTCATGACATCGCTGGGCCATTTCCTCTTTTTCACTTTGTGCCTCACTCAGACTCGCCAGTGCCTTCTGCAGCTGTACACCATATGGTTAGAGACAAAGTACATCCAGTGACAATGCATTGAGACATCATTCACAGCACCTGTATGCAGTATTTTCCACGAAATAATGAGGTACAGCTGTGGCACGTCTTATTCTTGAGCAAAAGAGCTCAAGAGATCGAAGACATCCACAACAAAGTACAGAGCATGAGAAAGCCAAAAAAGGCAGGAGCGAAAACCATAGTTATTGCAAAAAAAAAAATCGTAATACAATTTAGAAACACCTTGCTCAGAAAGTACTTCGAGCCCGTTTTTTTTTTTTCAACAAAACATTGAGGGTGGTTCTGCATTTTGCACTCGACAGTTCCAATTTTTGATGAGGACAATATTTGACCAACATGTCGACCAAAAGACAGCATTCTCCAACATCGCCATTCCACCAAATATTATTTTCTTTTTCATTTCTCAAATTCTGTAGCAACTCCATTACCATGCCTTACTCATCCTTGATTTTGACATTCCCCAGAAGAGCAGCTTATGATCATCCATCAATTTTGATGAATGGGGAAATACCAAGCTGTCATTCACAAGCATGAAAAACAAACAAAAAGGTACATAAAGTTAAGGGTGGAAATGTAGTCTGATGGTCAAACAGCTTGTTTTTGAGTGAATACAAGAGTACAAAGAGAAAATGTTAACATACCGAGTGTTGGACCCCATTTAGACAAAACAAACAGTGCATGCAGACATACACATGCACACAATCTGCAAGTAAAAGGGTGGGGTGGGGTTAATAGGGCTATAAAAAGATCATGGGAGATGGTGGCTACCATGTGATGGGAGTGCACTGCCTGCTTAAAGCCCTGGAGGGAAGAGTCGGATTAAACAGCCTCAGTAAGGTGGCTCCACAAATGGGGGAAAAGAGAAAGAGAGGGGTTGTGGAATGAGCCTGGATTTTAGGAGTCAAACAGGAGGGGGTGACTGGAAATACACGGGTAATGTGGGAGTTGCTGGGGAGGGTCGGAATGCACACGCGCACACACACCTCCTAGGATGACAAGCTACTTTGTTAGCCTCAGACATTGGATAAAAAGCAGCAAACACTGAAAACTACTCACCTCTGCTTCAAGCTCAGGCCGTCCATCCATCATCTCACACTCCGACTCATTCTTGTTGAGAAGCTGATGGAAGGAAAAAAAAACATTAAAGCTAAATATCCTAAACTTGGCTAATCAAATAAATTACAATCGTTCAAGAAACATTTGCTGTCAAAAATTATCTACAATCTCCTGTTATGGTTGTAGGTCGTCAAAGTTGGGACACCAGTGGGTAGGCAACAGAAAGGTCTCATCTTCGGGGTTAATTCGGCGTTTAGAAACACCCAACCATGGTGAACTCGCCTGACAGAATTGGCCGAGCGAGCCATCAAGTAATTAGTTACCTTGTGCTCAGGAAGCAAAAAGCAGGGTGAAGTGATTGGTAGTTTTAAAAATACCCCCGAGCAGGAGTGCCGGTCATCTCTGCAAGAGGTCGACAGAAGCGAAATCAAATTAGGGGCATCTATAAATCGATTCCATGGTCGTGGATCTGGTCATAGAATGCAGATCGCCAGAACAGTCGGTCACTTCAAATAAATGATGAAGGAGACACTTTTCTGAATAAGTGATCCTGACAACAGCAGGCGCGCTTTAATGCTAATTTATGTGATACCCGGGGTTCCACGAAATGGTCGGTAATATGGGTATTCTGGAACATGATTATGATCGACCGTGTTGACTTTTGGGTGGGCAATTCCACGATCATGACATAAACTACAGTAATACAAGTTCAAAAAGTAACTCTGTGCCAGACTGGAATAGGGGCAGTTCATAAAGTACGTACGCTCCACTTTCGGTTTCAAAACCACCCACCCCCCTCTGTATGCAGGCTCGTGACCACCCACCCACCCCCATATGCGTCTCATATCACATCACAATACTTGAAGATTACAACGAACTATAGATTTATCTCAAATGCATCAGTAATTATTAACTACGGTAATACAGTAATATGCAACAATTATTGACGTCCACGGATACAACATCACGTCGACAATGTTCCTGTGAACGGGGATATTTTTTTCCCCCTCGCGATGACGACAGGCTCACCTTAATCTTCTGAAACGCTTTCATGTAGTCCGACACCACTTTCATAAAGTATGTATGCAGCCGTCGGACCACCCACCCACCCCTGTACGCAGCCCGTACGTGGGCTTTAAACAACCCACTCCCCTCATTTTTGTACGTACTTTATGAACGGCCCATACGGGGCAAAAATATGCAAAAACTTGCGCAGGACCCGGAGCATCTTCATAGATTGGCGCCGGCCTCCGGATGACCACTTCAAATTAGCACCGGACATGTAAGAATCAGAGCGAAGTTTGAAGGGCTATAAAATCGGAATGAGAGCAAATTTCAAAAAAAAAATGGCTCGTGTTGTTCTCGATAATAGTCCATAGTATCTGAATCACTAATAACATTTAATCTCTCTTGATAAATGAGGGAGGAGATACGATTTGAAATCGACGATTTTCGCAGCTTTGACAGCCTCGTGACGTTGACCTCGACCTTGGACGACCTTGAAAGTTATATTGTTGTGCATGTCTTATCGACCTCTATCAATTCCACTATTGGTTATTTGTCTCCACTTGGTTTGATGGTGGACGGATGGACGGATGGACGGACGTACGTACGGGCGGACAGACTTTGAGACTGGCTTTATGTCATCTCTACTGAGATGATAGAGATGACCTAAAAACGCTTAAGCATGAACCCCAAACAGCCCATCTAGCAGGTTTATTTGCTAATTTCTGTGCTATGAAGCCCGCTTCCGATAACTAAAGGTTCTTATTTACAAGCAATCCATTCCAACAAAATGGCCAAGGGAAGAAGAATAGCATGGCAGCAAGCGTCGAATACAAACCATTCCAAATGAATGATGAAATAAATACCCAACCCTCCCTCGGGACCTCGACGGATTAAGCAGTTAACTTGATCCTTTTACTCAGGGGTGACGAGACAGAGAAACCTGTGCCTGCTCACACACGTGGCCCTCAATCAGCGTACCGCAGGATCGTTCCCTCCATACACCATTACTTGTGTGTAAACCATGAACACAGCAAGAAACCAGCATGGGCAGCACCCATGAAGTAAGCAGGAACTGGGTAGCAGCAGGGACGGGCACACAAACCACCAGTAGCCACCACGAAGAGGAGAAGAGCAGCCACACATGAGCAGACAGGATTCATGTAGAAGACCACACCAGCCAGCACAGCAGATGGGCCTTTGTATAATCCCACAAGACATACTGGACATCTCCCCGGTATGCACCCATTGGCCGACATGGCCTAAATGGATGACTAGCGCTGATGGGGGGGAGGGGGGGCAAACCAGGGAATTTCCACATCACGTGTGGTTCACTTTCCCTGGGCATGCCGGAAGTCCATATATGGGCACGTCGTGACCTTTGGCATGCTGGGATTACTACAAATGCAGAATGGAAATTTAGCCATAAACAGATTGACATTGGGGAATGTTGCAGGAAGAGGGAAAGACAAAACTTAGACCCAAACACTCAGGTAGGGGAGGACAAGAGCTTCTGAACACGTACTCAACAAGAGCTTAATTCCAACACACTTGTTCTAAGATTCACTTAAAAAAAAGAAAAATAATAAAAGAAAACCATTCTAATCTATTCCCATTTTACCCCCTTGGCCAGATCCATAACAATACACACACATTGTGTCCCTTAAATAGGTACCAAGTTTCATTTATTGAATACAGCAAGCCTACACAGTTTTTCAGTTGAATATGGAACAGTGAGAGTAATATTTGAATTTTTGTCTCATATTCAACATGTCCACATTCTTTCAATACACATTCAGAGACGTTGAATGAAATAGTCCATAAATTTTGCATCGATGGCACGAGATATGCCCTGAACAGCATGAGTGATGCATTCTTGTAGCTCAATGGACAGATGCTTGAGGATGAGAGCGCTGCACTAAATGCAACAGAGCAGCCCGGCTGATACGGTGGCACCCATCCCAGATTATCACGTCAGGCCAGATCTGATCTTTGACTTGTTACAGGTATCATGTAAAACCTGTACTAGCCAGTTCATGGTTGAGTGGCAGTGAATAAACCATCTCCCCCACCAGGCCCTCCTGGTGAGGAGGGTGTATGGACATGCACACCCAGCAGGACTGAAAAAAAGAAAACCTGTCAAAGGACAAAGGACAGAGGAGCTCCTTGTGAGCCAACGGCCATCCATATCTGGTGCTAACTGCATCTGCGGATGTCCTCCTGCAGTGGGTTGCCTTTCCTAGGAGGTTGGTGGCAGGATTTGTACTCTGGCCACCATAAAAACACTTCACTCCACAAAAAACACCAATTGGTGTTTTGCGGGGTGGTGCTGAGGTGTCGTCCACCAGACGGCGGTATCCTCAGGTTAATCTGAGGCAGTCCCTTCGTGTGGGTACCTGAAATGTCCCATCCTCAAGAGATGGGGATGGGCGAGGCATCTGCCTGGGGGAAGGCCAGACGGAGACCCCTGGAGGACTGACAAAGTGGATGCAGCAACGTGCTATGGCACATACTCCCCATATATGTATGCATGTATCCATCAGTTGGGACCATACTCTGTGCAGAGCGTTGATGCTGCCTAAGCAGTCTCCTTGGCTATGGGGCATAATCCTGGATGGGCCGCCACTCCGACACAGGATACCAGCAAGCTGGCACTCATTTTGCCGACCTTGGAAGGATGACAGGCAGAGTCAACCCCACTTGGTATTAATTCAACAGCGAGTGGGATTTGAACTCAGAATCCTATGATCCAAAGCCCACCACCCTAACCATCAAGCCAACACTAGGCATATGTATGTATGTATGTAAAGGATTGATGGATGCACCTTGATGAACCTCCACAATAAATAAACACGGAATCATGTCCGTGATCTCAGGGGCCAAACAATGGGGTCCACCAAGCCTGATCCATTCGTTAAGGAACTTAAATCAAGGTATTCATGAACAGCTCGTTTACATGGGGTGGGGGGGGGGGTGGAAGAAAAAAAAAATAAAAAAACAAAGAATAAGAAAACAAACATTAATTGAAAGAGAGGGTTTACATATCAAGTACAAAACAAAACTGCAAACATTACTCTTTCTGTTCCAGATAGTTTTTAACTTGAATGTTGTGCATGCTTACTGTATTCAAAAAATACAAATGGGTACCTATCTATCTAAGGGATACCCTGTACATACATACACATACTGTACATGGGTACTTTAAGGTAATTTCAAGTTGTGTGGAACACCAATCATTTTTGTAATACCATTCGGGGGGGGGGGGGGGAGGAGAAGAATAAATAATTAATCAGAAGTGTCACCGCATATCAGATATGCACATATACGAGTACAGTCCTAGTTTCACTCCTCGTAAGCCGACAGTGGCCCTGCTGGAATGCACTTTGGTTTGCAGTGATGTGTCAAAACCCCTGAAGTTTTTGATAAATTTGCTGTATGGTTTATAATATGCAGTGCATGCTGCAAGAGGCGATGGGGAGAGTAAGGCACTGCAATTTCTCCAATGGAGATGCTCAACATGCACAGCAGTTTCTATCACTAAAGCCATGACCACACATGAAGACAATTCATTCATGCAAACCCAGGCCATTTTACCTCAATGCCTCTTATCCAATATTTAGTCCAAGAGCATTAGGGTTTAACCTGGACATTTTTGGTAACAAGCTGATTTTTTCAGGAAAGGTCCAGGAATGTGTGTGAAATAACAAACTAAAAGTCCTCATGAATCCTCCTTGAGCGTTTTCCGCAATCCAAAATGGCGCCAAAGATGGTTGCAATTTCCTGTTTTTCTCATGACCCTGTGACTAAGTTACCTCAATATGCACTTTAAATCTCTAAATATATTATGTCTTGAGAAATAAGGAACTCATTCAGATACTTTGAAGTACAAAGGAAACAATAAAACCGCTGAAGTTCTTTCTGAAATTCAAATGGTGCTCAAAATGTCCGCCACTTATCAACACACTGCTGTTTTAGCCAGTTTCAAGAGGCAAAGACATTCAAAACAAGATCATGCTAGAGATTCAAACCTCAAAAGTTTCAGATGAATCTTTACCTTACGCATGCACACACCTAGTTGCATCAGTCATTGTCTTCATCGTCGGATGCTGTATCTTCAATGTTGATGTCCTCTGAAGTTGGGGTAATATCATCATCGGCATCTATAAGAGTTGGTGCTGTATTGCTGCAATTGAGACCACTGCATTTACTGCACATTGAGGTACAAAAGAGCCCAAGTTTCTTGCAGCTACATGTCATGCTTCTGCAACCATCTGGTTTACACCCACATGCCACCATGTTCAGCAAAGTGTCGGGTGCAACAGCAATGTCTGTTTCTACCGGGGTAAGAGTCCCGTCCTGAAATCGCCAGCCCCATTCTGTTGGAGATAAGGAGTTACCCATCCATTCCTGGACGGTAAGACAGGCGCGATATGAATGTTGCTTTGCTGCAGCACTAGTTGGAGGTAGACTTTCTAGCTGAAAGGATGAACTCAGGGAACTGCGACCGATTGCCCGTTTGTATGCGATGTGACGGTAGTCATCAAGAGATTCAAAACTGCTGGCTCCATAAAGCTTAAGAATGAAGCCTTCCCCAGCTTTTTCCACCTCGTCATGGGTGCTTCCACTGTTTGTGAAGGTATCCAGCAAGTCGTAGTCCCGCTTCTTGTGCACCATGTTGAAAGCTTTACGCTTGCCCTGACGATAGATCGCAGAGACCGTGTCACATCCCGTCACAGCATGAAGAAACATCAAGTGATTTCTTGTGTCCCCTATGGCATGCTGAATCTCATGAATGTTGAAGACCGTGACAGGATTACTGCGGCATAGCATGTACACATCTGTGGAAGAGGTTGCCCGAGCAACTATCATTACCAGTAAGTCTGTGTCCGTACCAACGACAGCAACTGGCACATGTTCTGACTCTGCCAGTGCTAGTGCTGTGGAGACAATCAGGGTGTCGGCATCTGCTTCTGCCTGGACTTTTGGAAGAACTCAAGAGGTCTTATTGGTACTTGCGTGCTTCAGCATCTCTTAAGATGTATTCTAATGAGTTCCTCATACTTCAAAACATATATGTAGACATTTAAAGTGTGTTTTGGGGAAACCTGCTTGCAAAGTTATGAGAAAAACAGAAGAGGCGGCCATTTTGGACGCCATCTTGGATTGCGGAAAACGCTCAAGGAGGATTTATGAGGACTTTTAGTATGTTATTCTAGACATATTCCTGGACCTATCCTGAAAAAATCAGCTTGTTACCAAAAATGTCCAGGTTAGGGCCTATTTTGACCTAATGCTCTTGGACTAATTGCTGCCTCTGCTCTATGTCCTCCGACCCTCCCCAGGAACTCCAGGATGCACGCGTTCTTTCAGTAACCCTCTCCAGGTTCAACTTCTAAATTCCAGCCTGACTGAACACCAACTTTTTGTTTGTTTGTATTTTTTCTTCGCTTCTCCCATATATGGAAACACATTCCAGAGGCCATTCTTTCCCACTCTTCCATCAAGGGCTTCAAAAACAGGCAATACATTGGGACCTCATGTCATCCCCCACCCTGACCCATGATCTTTACGAGTATTACCCCCCATTAATCCTTCCTAACCAAGCCCTCTTACTTGCTGGTTTCATTGTTCTTTCCCTCTCTTTCCGATCTGTTCATTCCATTAGTGGTTGGGCCCATCACTTTTATCTTTCTCTTCCATGAGCCTCACTCTTGGAGAGAGAGGGGGGGGGGGGTGGGAAGAAAGTCCACCTCACATTAGTCCAACAAATTGAGTTGGATGGCATCCCTCACCCTCACCCCCACCCCCACCCACATAATATCACCTTGTAATCTGTATTGAGTGAAGAATATTCTAATGACAGCAAATTGCGAACGACTTGCCAAAAGCAGTCAATCCGAGTTCTCATGATATCTACAAAGGGCTTATCCACACAATGCATGTCCTTAGATTTCTGACTTGTCGCGTTAACCAATTCTCAACTATCAAAATAAGACCAATGATTATAAGAAGTCAAATGAAACGCATTTTAAAATTTGATTTGAAAAACCAGGATCCAAAGTGCAGAGATTGTCAATGCCTTTGAAATTCACCTGCAAAACACCTGAGATTTGCGCCAGTGTACGTTTGTGTTGTTGACAACATCATGCCATTGTGTTAAATCACCTGTGACTAATCTGCTGGGATTCACAGCCTTGGCGCAAGGCTGGTTTAAAGGAATGAGAATGGTAATGAGAGAAACTCGTATTAATGTCGAGGGCTTTTATCGATGCCACAGACAAAAGCCCTCGACGGGAAACTTTACCCAATCTCAGGAGCGGAATGGTTGGAGCGTCTGCTCTGAGTCTGGTCAGTCGGAAGTCTGACCTTGACCCTGGCCGAGTCATACAAAAGGCTAAAAATGGTACATGCAGCATTTAAGGAGAGAGCTCAAACAACCGTAGGTTGGTAACCATAGCGTAGGATTGATAGGCCTGTAGTCTCCTGTGTTGAAGTTTTATGATGTAGGAAGCTGCTCACAGCAAGGTGGAGTCAATTGAGAGAAGTAATTACTGGTTCAGTAAATGGTTTGATAATCCTCCCAAAAGAAGCTTTTTATGGTGAAAGCACCAAAATGTCAGAGGATACAATTATTAATCACAAGGAAATACCACCCGTCGCTTAGCTGACAGTAAAACTAAAGGGAGGAGGGAGAAAAAGAGGGGGGAAGGGAGAAAGGAGTGGGGTTGAGAGAGCAGAGAGACTCAAGAGGTGGAGGGGAAAGGAGAGAGGAGCGAGGAGGGGTGGGGGAAGGGAATACAGACGTGTGGTGAAGCGTTAATTACGATTCATACCATTTCATCAAAATGATTCTGCATAGAAAAACAGTGAAGGTGGAAACAAAATAATGTCTGAAGCCCATTTTCTACCGGTCATACTATAAACACGGTCCAGAGACAAATTCCTGGCTGGAGAAGAACACCGCTCAGACGCGTCGTGACACAAACACCATCCGGATATGTCCAGAGAGAGAGAGAGAGAGAGAGAGAGAGAGAGAGAGAGGAGAGAGAGAGAGAGATAAGATATGCGAGAGGGAGCTGCACTACATTGCGAAGGGGGAGAGCAAGGGTGGAACAAAGAGACAGAGACAGAGAGACACAGAGACCAAAATAGAGAGGCAGGGGTAGTGGACTGAATAGAGAGAATATGTGATGCTTTATGAACAAAACACACACACACACACACACACACACACACACACACACACACACACACACACACACACACACACACACACACACACACACACACACACACACACACAGATATCAGCAATTGACATGTCGGAATCAATGTGATTACCAACAACAGTAATTATTATATACAACCCAGAAACCTTGAATCGTAAAAAAACGTGTTTGTATAGACGTTTCAAGGAAATGTTCACAAACATTATTCTTTACAAACAACTGCGTATGACTGGTTGAAAAAACATTTTGGCTCAGCAATTTTAAAAAACACGTTAATATGACAAACAGCTTGGAAATCGGGGTGGTGGGGCACGAGCCGCGGTTCGGGGGGGGAGGGTGGGGCACAGGCCACGGGCTGAGGCACCAGCCACGGGCTCAGGGGTGGCGGGGCACCGGCCACGGGCTCGGGGGTGGCGGGGCACCGGCCACGGGGGTGGCGGGGCACCGGCCACAGTACAGGCTCAGAGTGACCATGCACTCAATGACGTAGTGAGGTTCTGCTATCGACACTGGGTGCTCGGCAAGTGGCTTAAGCATTCATGCAAGCACTCCAATTCAATGGTTGATGAGGAATGGATGGCCAGGCTGTCACTGAATACCATGAAGGATCCCTTTAACTTTAAAGCCCATCTTTACCGCACACGCAGCAGTTGATGAAATAAAATGAATTAATGAAATAAAATGACTTCATCCACAAAAGAGTTGCTGCTTGATTCAGAACAACCATGGAGACATCGCAAAGTTCAATCGCCCGTGAAATAAACATTGCAGGATATCCGCCATTTTGCCTGCATCACGTGGTGCATCGGTGCGAGGTCCGCGCAAGCGTGACAACTATTTTTATAAAACGTCCATTTTTTTGTTTTTTGTAAACCAGATTTGCTTTGATACCCTGTCGAGTACCTTGTGAAACCTCCAAAAATCTACACACAGATCTAACAGATGCTCTGGATAGGCAGTCTCTCTGGGGGACAGGGCGCGAGGTCTCACAGTGAATGCATTAAATCATATAGTTCAATGAAGCTGGTTAATTTTCATACTTTCCTAAAATTTAGTTCACTCGATCTAAATTTCCAAACAAGAGAAGAAGATAAGTTTAATGCTTTGGAAATTACACATTTTCTTGTGTATATGTATGGAGGAGGGAACATAGCCTTGATTGGTTTCAGGAAATAGGTATATCGGCTCAGTTACAAGATTCATTATTTCTTTAAATTATGAGATTTCACAACAGATATCATCACTTATTTAGTCCGGACGATATCCGATCCTCAAAACCGAAATAATATTTCGATGATATACTTGAATTAGTCTGTGAGAATAGATCGTGGAAAATCGTATCGTACAATGCCTGAAATCGCTCCAAGCTCCTGATTTTAAAACTCTTGTACTTACAAAAGTGATGTTTGCAGTGATTCATAGCTATGATGAACAGGCATTCGATACAAGTGAGGAAAGTGAGGAAAGTGAAAAAAATTTTTTATCATTCAGAAATCGTTGCGGCATGTTCCAAGTCAAGGCATGGTTGAACAGTCCAAAAAAAAAAACATGGTGGCTTCAGACCCCAGCAAGTTTAACCAGGAAATGCCTGAAGACCCAGAGAGCGAGGTGGCCAAGGATCACCTGATGAAGGATATAATTAAATAATTCAGATAATCATCTTCAAAAGGGGTGTTTTAATTAACCCTAACACCCAACTTTCACTCTTGCACTTCCTTGGAGTTTTCTTAGTATGCATGCAAAGTTTCAGGCTGCTAGGTTTTATGGTTTTGTAGTTATGGAGGGCATGCGCACGCACACACACACACACACACACACACACACACACACACACACACACACACACACACACACACACACACACACAATGTCTTGTGATTAACATGTCATTTCATTGCCATTTAATAAATCTCATCCCATATTCATATTTTTGTTGTAATTACATCACCATTTCTTCTGAGCCCAGCAATTTGACACCCAACTCCCACTTTTGGAAATTGCTCGACAGCTGACAGTATGGTTCCCCCAAGTTACTGAGCATAATGGGTCAAAACATCAATGATCTGGCCCAGTCAACGCTTGAGTAAGAGCGGTACTCAACATCAGTCGTGGAGTTCAAGAAAGTATCAGGAGAGGTATACATTCGAAAGTAGTATGGAATTATTTTTTAAAATTTTCGAAATAGAGATGTCGCAAAAACAAATACACAAGGCCCACGACTCTTGCAGTGACCACCACAGTGCATCGCAATGCAGTTAATTCAAAGTGTAGGATCATACCTCTTGCAGTGCTGCCATCAATACATGCTGTACAGACTCTTCCAAGCCCATGATCGCTTCAATGTAGCCTGGCATAAAAACAAATAATTTCACGTAGATTTAAAAAGGATGGTGAAGGAAGGGTAAATTTAATACAAGCAATAGAAGCCGTTTGGTAAACATTACATCATCACATATGTACAAAATCCAACAACAAATGTGTATAGCCTATGTAAGCTGGATAATGTCGGCCTTTGTCAAGAGGCTATCTTCACATTGAACCAGGGGAAGGGGAGGTGATGGAACGAATGAATAATTACTTTTCTACATAATAACAGATTATGCAGTTGACTGCATAAAAGGTTGTTCATCTGTGAGCAAAGAAAGAAAAATTCAGATGAGTAACCTCCCCCTACAACATTACTTTGGATACATCATATGTAAGGTGAATGACTTGGTGTCAAAAAAAGTCTAGGTGTCATCTTCTCGGGGCGCTTTTAAATGAGATGTGCACATTTCTGAATCCCTAACCCCAGATGACTTGATCAACTTCTAAAAATCGTATTTAGTAACAAATCATAAAGAACACATCATGGAACTGCTCAAAAGCTTTGATTAATCATTTGCTTTTGGGCTCTGAAAGAATGGTTGAGGTACGCAAACTCACCTCAGAGCTGTCGAGGATGGGTTTGAATCCTGACCCAGCTTTTAACTGTCATCCCGGTGTTTCACAGGCAGGGTGATTCAGCAGTGTGTCGTCCCTCCTCAGATTGACATTAAACTGAATTACCATCTGCCAGCATTTCTTGGGACGTTAAAGATCCCACGGTGTCTTTCGCAAAGAGTTGGCGAGCTAATGCTGGCACCATGAGCAAATTACAAATTCCTGCCATAACCAACAGAGGGCATTGCATCAGTGGCACAGCCGCTCTCTCAGTCAATGATGCTACCCCACAGCCTCGTGCTGCATCCGAATGAAGATCATTTGTGTATTAGAGTCCAACATACGTGGCTCAGTTCAAACCCAAAAGTTTGTTTAGGCTCTTTCAAAACGCATTTTTGAGTGTGTTGTGCTCAGTTTACTACCCCTACCCTCATGCTGCTTCACACAGCTTCGGCTGCTTTTCCTGATTACAACCACCACCAAAGATGAAGGAGGTTATGTTTTCACCCCTTTCTGTCTGTGTGTTTGTTACTTGCAAAATGGAAGATTTGAACTCAGGATCCTTGGATCCCAAGCCCACCACCCTAACCATTAAGCCAACACTAAGCATACACTTGGATATGAAGTTATGTTACAGGGAATACAGGTGAGCATGTTACATCCTGGGATATGAAGTTATGTTACAGGGAATACAGGTGAGCATGTTACATCCTGGGATATGAAGTTATGTTACAGGGAATACAGGTGAGCATGTTACATCCTGGGATATGAGGTTATGTTATAGGAAATACAGGTGAACATGTTACCTCCTGGAAGATGAGGTTGTCTGTCTGTTTGTTTGTCGCCTACAGGTCACAATTTTAAACCGATCTTCATGAAACTTCACCACATGGTAGAGTTTGTCATAAGGAAAAAGCCTATTGTTTTTGAGGTCAAAAGGTCAACTTTGGTGAGATTATTAAAATCCTCAATTTTCATCCAATTGACTTGAAATTTGAATAGGATTTATATTTCATGTCAATGAATTAAACGAACCAATTCTTTTTGAGGTCAACATGGACCAAAAGGTCAACATATTCCTAAGATCAACAACTAAGGTGGTATTTCTAAAATCCTCAATTTTCATCCGATGGAGTTGCAATTTGAAGGGGATTTCTAAATCAGGTCAATGAATTGAATCACTAATTATTTTGGAGGTCCACATAGGCCAAAAGTTCAACAGGTCAGATAGGGCCAAAAATGATGTAATACTGGAGCATGATATTTCAAAAATGTAATGGGCCAATATGTTCTCGTGGATCAGGCATTAAGTGGCAGAGGTATGCGCTGTACCAAGTGCCCATCTAGTTATGAACTGTGCCAATCACATGTCTATCATTCATCCAAATGGTATAATTTGTTTTTTTATCCTTTACAAGTTTACTGTGCAGAATGAGTGTTCAGTATTTTTCATTGCATATGTTTAAGAGTCATGGTCAATTCCATACCCCATACCCAAGAGAAATGGAATACAAATAATTATACATTAAGTTAATTGAACTGAATGTTACCAAATGACTGCAGTTGGTATAAATAGTGTGTAAAATAATACAATAGGCTTACCAAGTTTGGTTATAAACCAACAACGATTGTTATAAAACCAGTCTTCTATTTTGTACCATTACCAGACGCACCTGCAGGCTATATATCCAAAAAGGTGCATTGCTGCAACACGGTTATGAAAAGGAACATCTCATGATCATGTTTGCTCGTGTATTATGGGGATACGAGATTTAGAGTTGTCTCCAATTAATGGCCGCTATCAAATATTTTTATCTTCAGTTCAACGATTGTTAGGTTTTTTTTTTCATGATTATTTAAGACCAGCAAAAGCTCATGGTTAAAAATATCATAAGAAAATAAATTAATAAATAAAAAGCCTTTTATTCTTGCACTGATTGAAAGAGCTCAAAAATGGAAGGGGATATATATATATTATATATATATATATATATATATATATATATATATATATATATATATACAGTTTATATATATATAGTTCCAGACTTTGGGTTTGAGGTTCGCCATGAGGGCTCACGTTCCTTCTGAAAGTCTTGTTCTTAAGGCCGACATGCAGTGGAAAACTCGGTGGTCCAGCTGGTTGTTAAGGAACCACAAATGTCAATTAACTTCATCAACTCTAACAGGGTTATCTGTCTAACTCCGATACCTGGGGAGCTGACTAAATTAACTGAGTTTTGTGCCCTCAGTGCACACTCGGATTACTGCTGAGCGATCAAGTGAATGTACGCTGGCTAACAACTTCCCGTCTAACAATGCTTGTACACTGTGTCGGACTAACGAAACACAAGACAACAAAGAAAGATTTGAAAGAACAACCAACAACTATTGATTCACGCGCGCACGCACACACACACACA
The DNA here is from genome assembly GCF_056783735.1 of Eptatretus burgeri. NCBI lineage: Eukaryota > Metazoa > Chordata > Myxini > Myxiniformes > Myxinidae > Eptatretus > Eptatretus burgeri. Next base: position 30,157,368 of record NC_140966.1, on the reverse strand, counting down.
CACACACACACACACACACACACACACACACACACACACACACACACACACACACACACACACACACACACACACACACACACACACACACACACACACACACGAAAAGCACATTCTTTACAGGTCTTTATTCACCAAGCAAGCAATCATTCAGGCAATTATTTACAGATAAAAGATACAGAAGAGCAGACTTAACGCTAACGCGTATTCCTCTTCGACAGACTTACTAAGATAAAAGACATTTGGCCATCACTAGATACAGGAAGGAGAGACAAGAACAACTGAGGAAGAAAAGAATGGAGCATGGGGTCGACTCCTTCCCTCACAACCCATTGGGGCTGTGATTGTCCGAATAAACTTGGGGGGGGGGGAAGGATGGGAAAGATTGGCAGTGGAGTGGCGATGCAGTGCGATGGAACATGCAGCTGCATTTCTGAGGCATCCAGCACAAGTAGGCAAATCCTCTGTGGTGTCCACAATGCCAACGGCAAGAGCACACGAACAAACGCCACTCTTTTCTATGCACCCACAAGAGCAGCTCGAACAAACATGCAAATTCTACTCGGGCGTCTCCAGTGTGGCAAAGGCAAGCAGCTCCATTTCTGCTGCACACGCAAGACAAGCAGCTCCACCACAAACCAAGCTGCATTCTGGGCTATTTATATTGCTCTCCAGACAAGCTTTTAGGCGACTTCTATCGCATCTACAATCTGGACTCTTCCCTGATCACCAAGACATGGCTTTGCCAGTCCCCTCTCGTGTGAGCCTCTCTTGCGTTGGTGCGCATGTGATGGGGGTGGGTTCATGATGCAGCTTGTGAAAAATCCCATGTCATTCTGTGGTGACAGGCACGAGGGCCTCCAATCTTCTTTCATGCATCCAAGGCAGCGATGAGAGTCCCTGCTCCCTCCCTCACACACAAAATGTTCCATTTTACAGTGCACACTGTTTTGTGCAAGCAAGACGCGCTGCACTCCACCATGCATGGGAAAAGCACTGCGCCACATTTCACATTTGAGAAGCATCGGCCCGCACAACAAATGTGGAAGTGCAGAGAAGGAAGAATGCGAGAAAGCAATTCGGTGCCGGTCTGGAGGATCAATTGATTATGGTGAGCGATGGGTGGTTGGTGGTAAATAAGAAAAGAATGAGTGGATTTGAATGGTGAGGAAGACAGACACACACTGAAGGACGAGAATAAACCTGTGGAGTTGAAAGAAAGACCGACGGGATGAAAGAGGGGTTGTTGATTTGAGTGATGGTGGATTGAAAGTCGCAAAGGGTTAGAAATGGATCGTTGATGTATTGAAAAGTAGCGGGGGTGGAGGGGTGGGGGAGGAGACATCACACCGGGGATACACAAACTAACCTAAACGTATGTCCCCCCCCCCCAAACCCTTAGATAAGGGGAAAAGGTCGACCGACACATAAACTAATGAAATAACACATCCTCAGGTCTCCTATGCAAACATGTATTACCTCTCCCAGGGTGAGTGATCAAGGTTCTCTCTGTCTGTCTCTCGCCTCGTCAGCAAAGCAACGGGTTGTATTGGCTCGTCTTCTATAATTATAAAAGACAAAGTGTGTGTGTGTCCTCAACTCCAAAACCATGAAACCTAGCAGCCCAAAACTTTGCATGCATACCGAGGGAACTCCAAGGGAGTGCATGAGTGAAGATTGGGTGTTTGGGTTAACTAGAACACCCCTTTGGAAGATCATTAAAAGGTGCTCATCATTTAATAAACCCCAAAAAAGCTTTTCCAAGATGGCAGCACATCATCTTTGTGAACCCTCTGTCACTTCATCAGGGTCTTAAGCTCCAATTTTGTTTCAGCCTGCTCAACAATGCCATGACTTGGAAAAGTCCACACCAGTTTATCAATGATAAAGTGCTCAAAATTTATTTTTGGCCACTTTCCTCACTCATATCTTCGAATGCCTGATCGTCATGCCGATGAATCACTGCATACTGTACATCACTTTTGTAGGTGCTGTCGTTTTCAAATTCAGAGCTTCGAGCGATGCGATTTTTTCCGACTCCTCTGAGCTGCCAAAGTTAATTGTGACAAAAAAATAAACAAACAAAAACAACTTTATAGGATCATATTTTCGACCATGATGTACTATGATAGGGGTTTTCCCAGTCACTTTCTCACAATTCATAACTTATAAATGCACGAGCGACTGTCATCTCCGAGGGTCGATCCATATATACAATTGTTTATAAAGAGCCCAATTTTTCTCAGATTTCAACCTGGATACTCATACAATTGGTGATATGGTGAGCTCCGATCATTAAATACAACTTAATTAGGACGTGACAACGATTGGCGAAGGAGTCACATGACCTCTCGAATGTGCCAATAGCTAATTATTGAAAAGAGTACAAACACAACCTATACATCGATTTAAAGGTAATGTTACTGTTATCTCACGAAATAACTCGCAAGGGTAAAAGAAGAGTTTGGAGAAGAAAAAAAAAAAAAGGTCACCACCTTCGCCAACTTAACCATATATCCATCCACCCTGCAAAAATTTTAAACAAGCGATTTTTATCCTTATACATGGTCTGGCCCTTGATGGAAAAACATTCAATAATTTGTTCAATTTTGTTGATATTTCAGTTCAATATTTTGCAGTTTGAGAAATAAAATGTTTGTATTTAATTATGTGCTTAATTGTGATAGTACAATAGATGTAGATTAGATCCCAGGCAGCGCCATGTATCTTTGTGAGAGGGGGGATGGGAAGAGGTGGGAGGAGGGACCCGGTTTTGCCAGGCAACGCTGATACCTTTGCTAGTATAAATTATATATATATATATATATATATATATATATATATATATATATATATATATATATATATATATATATATATATATATATATATATATATATATACATATATATATATATATATATATATATATATATATATATATATATATATATATATATACACAAATAAAAGAATGCTGCAATTCAACATCATTAATATTTGTTTGTTTTTTTGCAGATCAGTTCAAGTTGTATGTGATCTCGCAAGTACAGTGCTTTGATGGAAAAAAAAAAAAAAACAGTCGATCTAGTTCCACAAAAAACGCCTGAGACTCTCAACAGATGGCACATGTTTTGCCAGTGTTGCAAGTCTGCTCAAAAAGCTTGTCACACCTTCCACTCAAGGCTTTCAGAGACTACGAGATGTAGCAAACATGCGGCATTATCATGTGTTGGAGATAATAATCAACTGGCAACCAAAGACTGGAAGAATGTGCTGTCTGGCAACTGCTACAAGTCGTACACAAGCAGACATATGCAACACCATCAATAGGTTTCTGGTTCTTCAAAAGCAGGAGAGATGCTTGATTCATCTTCAATGGCAGAGTGTAGCAATACATCACCATTAAAAACAAGGGCAACATCACTCACCACCATTGATTGGCATAAACGTGTGATATGGTCGAAAACCTACCACAAACGAGATGCTGCCTCATCACAAATAATGCTGCATAAGCTCTGCTGTCAGCTGCAGAAGCAAGGCAGGACAGTTCCATCCTACTACACATCATGGGAGAAGACCTGATTTCCATCGAGGCAAAATATCACCGACAATGCTACACTGGGTGTGCTCTGGTTTTCAAAAGGAATTAGCCACTGTGGCTAATTCAGGTTTAGAATGATTAGCCACAGGAGAAAGGAAATAGCCACATATTTTATTCAAAAGTTTTTTTTTAGCAATATGAAATAAGTTAATTTTAAAGCGGATGTGTGAGTTTGATGGGTGAGGTTGGTTGGATGAGTGAGTTAGATTGTTCAGATTGGTTGGATGAGTGAGTTTGACGTGAGATTGATTGAATGAACGCCCATCAGGGGAGGTGGTGATGGTGGTGATGGTGTGTGTGTGTGTGTGTGTGGGGGGGGGATATGGTCGTTGTGCCTTTAGTAGGTGGTAGTGGGGGATGGGGATGGTTGTGGACCAGGATTGGACCAACCTCATGCCAGTCAAACTCACTCATCCAACCAATCTCACCCACCAACTTCACTCATCCAACCAATCTCACACATCAAACTCACTCATCCAACCAATCTCACCCACCAAACTCACTTGTACAACCAATCTCACCCATCAACTTCACTCATCCAACCAACCAAAGTCACCTATCAAACTCTCTCATCCAAACAAACTCATCCTACTACAGGTACTACTACTGATTGTGTCAAAACTCACCTGGCAACCACTGACCCAACGGAGCATGTAGGGCCGAGTAGCGCCGAATCATTCCGGGGGAATTTTTTTTTTTTTTTTGAGACGAGAATCATGCGTAATTTTGGTCGTTTTTTTACTAGAAACTAGTTTAAAACGACTAAAGTTAGTATATATATAAGCTTGTACGAAATCACGCGTGATTCTCGTAATCAAAACATACATAATGGCGGCGGTCTCAACGAAGGTTGAATTCTGTCCTAAAATCACCCAAAATTCGTCTAAAACTGGTAAAAAAAAAAAAAACACTAAAACATGGATTAGCCACAGTGGCTAATGGGTGGTTTAAAATATTAGCCACAGGTAAGGGGGCTTCGCCCTGTGGCGACGTGGCGAGCGGCAGCGCACACCCAGCTACATGTGTTACACCAGCAAGACAAACTTGCTGAAGATTGGTCTACATGAGGCAGAAGATCTGCATGAGCTGCAATGGTGGAAAAAGCAAGTGTCAAGTGCCAGATTCAGAAGCTTTTCATGAACTCATTGAAGAGAATGACACTGTGAAAAAGCATCAAAAGCACCCTCTTGGCAGAACTAAAAAAAAGGATGCAGTTGTTACAGGTGCACGGCCAGACTCATCGTGTTCAGTCTGGATCATAGATGGAATTGGCTACACTGTACTTCAAATGCTAGGGAGCTGTGGTCAAAAGATGGTGAGGTCAGCACATCCATTCTGAAGGTAGTCACACGGCCTGCCTCTGAATGATTCACACTGTGACCATGTCGATGTCATATTTCACCGATATGTTTTGCACTCAATCAAGGCATGCTGAACGGGCCAGGTGCCATATAAAAGACAGCTTCAGGTCAAGATCCATGCACCGCGGCACATACACCCGTTCCAAAGAACTGGAAATGATTCAACAGTCCAAAGAACAAGGCAAATCTGACAAACTTCCTTTGACAGTCACGGGAAAACACTGCACCAGTAAAGCTGGCTGAAGGCAAGACTCATGTACTTGCACATGGCTATGAAGTAGGCCAGAAAGTGGTCTAAATTACTAAGAATCGATCCCCTCAGTTAAAACTGTTAGAACCTCAGTTCAAACACCTGATCTGTTATAAAGAAGTGGATACAAGGATTTTTACTTCATGCTCAGGACAGTGTTGGAGATAAAGAGCAAATCATAATCTGGTCTCCCGATACCGATGTAGCCATTCTGGGTATCCATTTTGTTGCACAACTTGCCAATCGGCTCTGGTTCAAAACTGCGTGAAAGACAGGACCACATTCATCCCGCTCCATGAAATTGCAGAACGACTTGGGCATGGGGTCTGCAAGGCACACCAGCACTGCATGCGTTGCCAGGTTGCGATTCCACCAGTGCACTTTTCAATGGCAGCAAAGTTAAAGCACTGCATTGGCTCAAGCAAAATGCAGGTGTCACAAGAACTGTGCTCTTGGCAAGTCTGCAGAAGTATCTGAAGCTGCCAGAGCTTCTTGCGCAGAACAGGTGTGCAAAATGTATGATGCTAAATGTCAAACCAACGATGTGAACAACCTGCAGTAAAATCTTGCTCTGTAGAAACCAGGCACGGAATAAAGCTCTTCCACCAACTGTAGACAGCCTGGATAGTCACGTAACGATGGCGAATTATCAAACGTGGGTTTGAAAGAGCTCCTTTGAGGCAGTTCCCAATATACCTTCACCAGTAGGAAATGGCTTGCAACTGCAGCATGGCATTCTTCAACCAACGCTCATAACCTTGCCGGCTGCCCCAAAAGCTCTGTTGGAGGTGGTGAGCTATCGCTGCAAGTCCTTGCACTGTTGCGGCTGGTGCAGATGTTCATCACAGGGCCTGCCTGGTATGCACACACACCTGCTATTGTGATGGAGAATCGAAATGCCAGAATCCAGAGAAGTCGGCACAAACACTTGCTGCCATTGCATCTCAGAAGATTCTTATGAATGTGATGAATAAATATATATATAGAGAGACGTACATACATACATAAAATATAGGGAAGCCTTATGACAACAATTTTAATCATTTTATTTGCCATGTCATATTTGTGAGTTGATATGAAAATAGGTGCTGTGTCATCGTTCCAAACCATCTTAAATCGTCCAAAGACAAATCAAACAGTCCAAAGACAAACAAAACAAACAAATCCCTTGCCCTCTTTCTTTGTTCCGACAAAGGGTAATGCTTGAAACGTCAACTCTCCTTTCATTCACGGCAGATAAACTACCATTTAAGATATTTATCATTTGTTTTGCCTTTATTCGCCCCCGTGGGACTTCGTCCGAAACAGGGGCTGATGGATTTGGTCTCGATTTTCAGGTCCGTGTGTACGTTTGTGACCATATCTCTGACACGTATGGACCTATTTTATTTGTACTTGGCAAAAAGACAACACATGATGGTATAAAAGATAGGGAAGCCTTATGACAACAATTATAATCATTTTATTTGCCATGTCATATTTGTGAGTTGATACGTGCGAGTCATTTTTTTTTTTTGGAGTTCAGATCCAAGATGGCTGACTGGTGGACATTTTAGTTATTAAAAGACCCGATGTTGAGCACGTCAACCATTTCTTGGACATGCATTTACCGATATTGTTCAAACTTGGTACACAGATAAAGAATGATGATGTAAGTAAGCACGTCAATTGTTTTTTTTTGAGATCAGTTCCCAGATGGCTGACTGGCGACCATTTCCTTACTTAAATGTGTCCCCAACAATTTCTCAGACATGCATGGTCTGATTTTGTTCAAACTTGGCACAAACATAGTACATGATGACATACACGTGCATCTCACTTTATTTTGCGATCTGATCAAAGATGGCCGACTGGTAGACTGGTGGCCATTTTAGCTGTACATAAAATATGTGCTATCCCTTTAACTCCGCACAGCAAAATTACTAAAACAACGGGGGCTACGACATTTTATGTCTTTTTTACTCGTTTTCTATGTTATTCAGTTTGCAATACATTTTGTGAGCAGTTTCTTGAATGTGTGCGATTCTTGTACTCCATACCTACTGATATGAAGAGGGATAATCAATTTTAACCAATTCACTTGCCCAAATGTAAAATGGCAATGTATAGCCTATTTCCCTGGAGGCAGCCAACAAGCAGAAGATAGTCGGTATGGTGGTAAGGAGTCGGGGGTGACTCCATTACCAACTAGAACGGCACTCGGTAGAGCACATACCTCTGTCAGGCTGAACAGTTTACATTTTGTATCCCACTAATAGGCTGGATCTGCATCCGATCCTTAACCAAAATGTAAACGGCTTGTTCTCGTCACCTACCCAAATCATCCACCTAGTTTTGTCACAATTCGTCCACAACTTTTTTTTTTTTAAATAGCATGCTGTATGTCGTTTTGGCACTATCTCTCAATGGTGAAGAATCATTTTTTTTTGAAAAAACAAAAAAAAATTCCCATATCCTGATCCAGATCTTCACCAAAATCGAACCATTTCATCCTCGTCACACCCAACCTGCCCACCAAATCCATCCACAACTTTTGGAATATCCTGCTCTTAGACAGACAGACAAATAAAGAGGGGTGAAAAACCTAACCTCCATCCACTTTCAGTAGCAGAAGTAATTATGACCTTTGAGCAGTTGAATGCTGAACAGGTGAAAGATATCTGAAGGACACAGTTCATAATCAGGAAAAGGGGCCGGAGCCGTGTGAAGCACCATGAGGGTAGGAGTAGTAAACTGAGCACAACTCACTCAAAAATGTCCCAGAAATACCACACTTTCACATTCAATAAGCATATCTAAACAAGTATGGTTGAAAGTTATGGCGATTTAGTCACAAGTTCCTTTTACATAAGTGGGGGAAAAGGCGAATTAAAAAAAAAACCACAACAAAAAACAAACAAGTGATGGTTCTCACAAAAAGAGCTGAAGAAATAAACTTTTGGCTTTAAACTGACTGAAGTACAGTATGTTGGCTTTTCATTAACAAATTATTTCAAAATCAAAGCTTTTGAGCAATTCCGTGTTATGTTCTTTATGATTCATTTCCAAGTACGATTTTTCGAAGCTGTTCAAATCATTTGGGGGTAAGAGTTCAGAAATGTGCGCATCTTCCTTGAAAACGCCCCTACAAGGTGACACCCGGGCATATGTTGACCCTGAGACATTTACCTTTCATAAGATATCTCAAAAGTAATGGTGTAGGGCATTGGTCCCCAACCTGTGGCCCGGGGGGGCCGCATGCGGCCCGCGGATCCCTATACTGCGGCCCGCGAGGACTTTCCAATCAAAACACATTTCCATGTAGCAATTTTAAAGGGGTTTACACAATGCCACTGCCGGCTGGCGCAGTGACCTGAAAAGCCTTACACAATGCAGTTGCCGGCCACTGCCGCTTACCGCCGAGAGGAATCAAATCAATTTGATTTTACCTTCCGGCATCTTGCGGCAGTATTTAAAATTAATTACACCCCGAACGGAAATTTGTTCAGAATTACAGTGAGTGAACAATCGATCGATCGAATACATATAAAATTTATTAAATTAAAAAAACAATACTCCAATAAACCCCAAACGTTGTATCGATTTCTCAATTTTTTCTTCGATTTTTTTCTGGCTCCCAACATCCTTGGGAGTAGTGAATGCGGCCCATGGGATCAAAAGGTTGGGGACCACTGGTGCAGGGGGAGGTTGGAAGCTCAAAGTAAAGTCTTTTTTGAATTTGGCTCCCAGACTTTTTATTATTATTTACCTACTGTTGATCATGTTGAGAATGTGGAAGAAGGGAAGGGGAAAAAAAAAAAAAACTTCAAAGATGAAAAATTCAATTCTTTTTGCCAACCCAGTTATGAAGGTTCTAACTCAGGATGTTTTGAGCACAGGTTAAATTCCCATCATTGTTAAAGTGTATATTTTGTCTTCGACCTAGCGTCCTTCAAATCAGACAAGAGCTATTCTTTTATAGGAGACAACGAACGCAAGAAACCATTTAATTCCACTCCGAAGCAATAGAAGACGATTTGTTAATTTAATAGCCAAACACCAGAGAATAAAAACTACAGTAAGTCAAGAGGTCAAAAGTTCAAACCCCTGCACTCTGCAATGTTAAATTTCAAAAGCAGTACATAAATGTGGAAGACAAAACAAAAAAAAAAGAAAAAAGAAAAAAACAGCAGCAGCAAAATTGATAAACAAAACAACAACAAAGGAATCAAATGGAAATTACAGAATTGCAAAATCCATAAAATATAATACATCAAAAACAGAGAGGATGAGCATCCAGCTTTAAAAACACACAAACAGGGGTATGGTTGAGGTGACTGCTGCAATTACTACTTCGGCCCCAATTACTCCTATTGGTTTTAAATCTCCATTTGCACGTTTCGGAAGGTGGAACACCATTGTGGATTTGGTCGTACGAGTTTTCAATCTCTCCAAATCCCTCTATCCAGAGAATCCTCTCTGCACCCAACCTCTCATGTCCTCTCAACCACCTTAATTTTGGTCTGCCCCTTCTCCTCCTACATAAATAATCAAAGGACTGCTTGACCACACACACTCTTGAGCACATGCCCCAACCAACACAGATATGCCTCTCCGATAATGTCCCTTACTCCTGATATCCTCATCACTTTTCCCTCAGAAATCTCCAATTAGCTCTCTTGGAAACCCTTTTGACTATACTGTATATCCATCCTCTGCAGCAGTCTCGTCTTACTTTCTCAAGGCCCAGAGCACCACTCCATGCGGGACAACCCATCTTGTATTGTTTTGGGCCGAGTGTCGGTGGAGAGCACGACCGCGAGGTGGAGCAGTAGAGTCGGCTCCACCGAACACCTGGAATTTATAGGTCGTCACCTCGGATAACTCGGAGCCGACGGGTCCCTTATCGGACCGAAGATCGCCAAAAGGTCGACCACGTGGGATAGGGTCGATTGCCAATTTCAATTTACCTAAATACCCACGTCGTCCAAACTACCGGGGAAATTCACCCTCGGCAGGATCTGCGCCGTACCCCGAGCAGAGAGTACCAGATTCCTGCCGGGTCGATTGCATGATGACAGCAGCAATGAGGCCTCCTAGCTCCCATTCTCAGCACGGCAAACCAATGATAGAAACAAAAACGAGCTGATACATTAAACAATAGGGGTATTTATTTGCAATAATAATTGGCAAAAACTGGGAAGGGAGACAAAGAGCAGATTACAGACTATGAAATGTAAATAATGTTCAAGCAAAAGCTCTTAACAATTCTACTTGACAAGACAGGTCCGCACACACACAAAGAAATGGACCTCAATGGATCTTTATTGAAGGTTCCCAGCTCGAGGGAAGATGAGCTGGAAACCAGAGCTATCTTGGACCTGTCCACCTCGTGTGGTCTTCGACATCTGGGACCGGCGGGACTCGAACTCGCAACCACGATGCCACTCCAAGTACCCGGGACGGAGGATGAAGGGCGGACGCCAACCAGCGCGAGCACTGACGAGGCAGCGAGCGCCAGCAGGCAAGGCCAGGCGATCCAGCACGATTCGGCAGACCAAAACCAACTCAACTCTAGTCCAATCGTGCCGAACAATTATTCACTCCTTCTCCAGAGGGGAGGAGCCGTCTCCTCCGACCCACTCTCCCTCACTGGACGGTTTTGGCACGCAAAATGCGCTCGTTGCCCCCGCGATTGGCCAAAAGGGGCGCCAACTCTGCTGATTGGACTGGGGAGGCGTGGCGGGCGTCACGGCGGACCGTCCCTCAAACAGGAAGAGTAACATTGTCCTGCGTTGGCTCTAATTGGCCGACCGACGGCAAACTCGCTCGCATCTCTCTGATTGGGCGAGAGAGACGCCAAGTCCTTCTTGAATCCTACCCACCGCGAGCGTTATGGCATCAGGATGGAGCGAAGGTGTTGTTGTAGTTGTAAGTGATGTAAAAATGTAAAAGAAAACCCTGACTATCAAAATAACTCTGCAGCGCACGTACATTTAATTCCCATTAGACTAGGGACGGGACCCTAACTAAAAACACGTACTAAGGCCTAAGTCACATTTGCCACGGCGGCCGTGGGGTCTCCAAAATCTGCGGCCACTAGCAATTATACGGCGGCTGCAGTATTTCCATGGTCACACAATGTAGCAGTCACATATGTTTTTATTTTTCGGGTAGCCGCACGGCGTATTTATAAATTGTGGAGACCGAAAACGTAGGGGTGCCGTATGGTCTTTGATTTGATGACGCACGGTGACTTAGGGCGTCGTTGCGGCGGCCATAGAATTTTCAAGGCAGACTTAAGGTTTCCGCAGGGGGACCGCAGGTTAGGGCAGGGGGGCCCTAAGGCGAATGGTAATGAGTGGGTATATATACCAGTTCTTTTTTTTTCCTGAAATAAAAATATACCAGTATATATAACTGAATATACTATAACTATAATATACCGTGGTGCCCCCAGAATCCGAATGCCCCATTGTTTGAACAAATTGGAATCCGAACAATTTTTTGAGAAAATTTTGCCCTAAGATCCTAATACATTTTAAAAAAACCGAACACAACGTAGCATTCACGTTTGTTCACGTGTCTCCCCCACCTGTTCGAGCCGCATCTTCGCTCTTTGTTCATTCAGTTCGTCGGTGGAAGTCCTCGTGAAAGCATCTCTCGTGTGTCGATCGATACTTTAGGCCTCAGTCACATTTGCTCTACGGCGAGGATACGGCGGCCGTACGCCCTCTGAATTGACAGAAACGTGCGGCGGCCGCAGAGAAACTGAGGTGGCCTCAGGGTGGCCCTACGCCGTATGGTTATATTTTACAGGTTGTAAGGTCGCCGTGGAATTATAACGCGGAGTTATAAGTTTTTTCATTTCTACGTTCGCCGTAGAAATTCGACAAGCCGAAACGAAAGATCTGGTAAAAAATAAAAAAATAAAAATAATTACCCATTCGTTACCGTCCGTCTGGCCACAGGTTCGGCTTCGGGTCCCCTGCGGTCGCCTTGCAGGCACCTTGAGTCTGCCTTCAAAATTCTATGGCCGCCGCAGGAACGCCCAAAGGTTACCGTGCGACATCAAATCAAAGACCGTACGGCACCCCCACGTTTTCGGTCTCCACAATTTATAAATACGCCGTGCGGCTACCCAAAAAATAAGGACAAATGTGTCCAAGAGCAGCGTCCAAAACCAAAAGATTTTGTCGGCTAAAAAAAAAATTTTTTTTTTTTTTAAAAAACAACAACAACTTCCGATATTTCGTCACGTGCCTTCATTAAGCCAATAGCGAAACCCGTCATAATGTATTTACGTATTTACGATATATCGTGTATTTTCGAAATATAAAATGTATTTACGAAATTACAAAACGATAAATGGAATAATCTTTAAATAGTAACGTGAACTTTTCGAAACTTCAAAGCAAATGTCCGAATATATTTAAAAGTTCATGATAGACGCTCTCAAAAGGCACCGTCTATGTGAGGATGTGTACATGTGCTCAGTATTTCAGGCGATCCGGATCTTGTATATACAAGAGCCGAGTCCGAGAGATTAAGGTTTTGTCTTCAGAAGAACAAGAAGAAGAAGAACAACGCCGAGCTCTCTATGAGCGCGAACGCTGCTAAAAACATGTGTGACTGCTACATTGTGTGACCGTGGAAATACTGCGGCCGCTTTATAATTGCTCATGTCCATACATTTTGTAGACCCTCGGGCCGCCGAGCCAAATGTGACTGAGGCCTTACCTCGTGTTTTCACCATTTGTGGTGTTTGTTTTTTTTAATCATCTTGTGTTTTAATTAATAACAAAAAAAAGCAATCCGATCACGTGGTGTGACGGACTGTCAGGCAAGGATTGAATTCCACAGAAAAACCAGTTGTAATTTGGAATATCCATGATTATGTCAGCCCAATGCGTTTGATGAAAGTGATTGTGGTTCTGCGGGCATCATGTTTGATGAGCTGCCCTGGGGGCAGCGCTCTCGTAGAGTGCGCAAGCGATCGGAACCCAGGACGGAGTTCGAGCCTGTGTGGGCCTTTGGATATGGCGATTGTACCAGTTTACATACAATACACTGCCACCGAAGGTCATTTACTCATCTTATTTTACCTTAAACATGGGGAATTTTAGTTTAAAGTGTCTTGAAAGTGGGTTTTCTTTGGGTCCACGAACGGATTAATTCACTCCATTATTTCTTATTGGGAAAATATTTTTGGAATCCGAACTTCTTGCAATCCGAACAGCCTCCTGGAACGAATTAAATTGGGATTCTGGGGGCACCACGGTATTGGCAAACACCTATACTCCGATCTCCAGTGGTAGCGCACGGTGGACACACAGTCAACGCAGACTGCCACGGAGGCCGTACGTAGGTGCACTGCGGGCGTAGGGGAACCGTGCGTCGACCCTGCGTTGCCCGCAGGTAGTCACACAGACCGCAAGGCCACCGTACGGCGACCGTGGAAATAGTGCGGCCGCCGTAATTTTTTGGGGGTTGGGAAAATTCATTTTTCATTAAGAAGAGCTTACGGCAGCTGCACGAATAATGCAAGCCCACCGTACGCCCTACGTACGGTCGACGTGGAACACATCTACGTCATAGCTTGGCTTGTCGAATTGCTACGGCCAACGTAGAAATGAAAAAAAAAGTTATAACTCCGCGCTATAATTCCACGGCGACCCTACGGCCTGTAAAATATAGCCAAACGGCGTAGGGCCTCCCTGAGGCCAGCTCGGTTTCTCTGCGGCCGCCACACGTTTCTGTCAATTCAGAGGGCGTATGGCCGCCGTAGAGCAAATGTGACCTAGGCCTTACCGATATAACTAATCTATAAGGACCTGAATGTTGAGTGCTCATGACTGCCAGATTTGTAACAATATTACCATTTTGCAAATCTTCACGCTAAGCCTACCTGGAATCCTTCAATCACAAACCACCCCAGAAACATAACTTTACTTACTCGATCCTTCTTCCCCTTTCATATTGCAAATATAAACTGCATCAGTTTTTCCGGTACCCCTTTTGTCCTCCAGTATAAAAACACCACCTCCTGAACAACCATATAATGTGCTGTGGTCAGAGTGAGGAAGTAATAACCCCCCAAAGCCATAAATAACTCGATATAAGAGAAGGAAAAAAAAATCCTCATCAAACCACCCAAAGCAACCGAGAGTGCACAAAATACACGAGATCGAGTAAAGCTATAAAACGATTCATAACAAGCAGACTTGCAACGAGTCAATTAATATTTTGTCTCCAGTCTGATGTTCAATGCAACATGCATGCTAACTGCATACCCCATCTCAGAACTACAGTCATAGTACCTCTATCAATGAACACACCAAACACATGCACTACCTTCTGCACCATGCATTGTATCCACAGCACACTTTATGAATCATTTTCAAATCAGAGCAGCACAAAGCCTCTCCCCTTCCCACCAGTATTACCCTTCCTTTGTGTTCAGCATATGGCTGGCTGTGGGTAGCATCATTTGCTGGGTGCCCTCCAGTTTAGAGCAGGAATGTAGAATTTTGATAGCTCGCCAACTTAATATGAAGGACAATGTGGGATCTTTGACATCCACCAACTAATGACGGTAGATGGAACACCCAGTTTTAACATCCATCTGAGGGAAGGAGAACACAAAACACCAGGATGACAGTTTATAGCTGGGTCGATATTTAAACACAGGCTAGACGGCTCAGGGGTGAGTGTGTGTAGCTCAAGGCTATCCCATCAACCCATCAGTATTACCTGATCTCCCGCATCCATGCGCTTCACAACGCAAATGTCACTAAACAACAAAACTTTACAATGAGGAAGTTCAACTTTTAAAGCTGCTTCAAGCATTCTTACAGAAATAATGCAGGTTTCGTTACTACATGAAAGGTCTGAGTAAAATGCAAGAGTAATGCAAACACAGACATAGAAAACGGCCATCCACCTCTCACTGAAATCGGCTTAACTCGCTCAATGAACTATATTGATGAAACTTTAATGAACACTGGTACTTTAAACACCATGTCTACATCCGATTCAAGCCTCACTGGCGACTTTACCAACTTGTATATTCTATTTCATGTGTAATGGGCAGGTGTATATGGAGCAATGGCAGAGTACCAAGGAGATCAAACAATGTTTTCTCCTGAAAAAGATAGGCAGCTCAGGATAACTCAGTTGGTAGCATATGCTTGTGGTTGAACAGACTCATCTGGATTTCACTCCTGATGGGGCCTTCTTAGGCCTAAGTCACATTTGCTCTACGGCGAGGATAAGGCGGCCGTACGCCCTCTGAATTGACAGAAACGTGCGGCGGCCGCAGAGTTTCTGCGGTGGCCTCAGGGTGGCTCTACGCGTATGGCTATATTTTACAGGTTGTAAGGTCGCCGTGGAATTATAACGCGGAGTTATAACTTTTTCATTTCTACGTTTGCCATAGCAATTCGACAAGCCGAAACAAAAGAAATAGTAAAAAAAAATATAAAAAAATTAACCCATTCGTTACCGTCCGTCTGGCCGCACGTTCGCCTTAGGGCCCCCTGCGACATCAAATCAAAGACCATACGGCAACCCCACGTTTATGGTCTCCACAATTTCTAAGACCTAAGGCCTAAATCACATTTGCTCTACGGCGAGGATACGGCGGCCGTACGCCCTCTGAATTGACAGAAACGTGTGGCGGCCGCAGAGTTTCTGAGGTGGCCTCAGGGTGGCCCTACGCCGTATGGCTATATTTTACAGGCCATAAGGTCGCCGTGGAATTATAACGCGGAGTTATAACTTTTTTTTTCATTTCTACGTTTGCCGTAGCAATTCGAAAAGCCGAAAAAAAAAAAGTGGTAAAAAAAAAAAATAATTAACCCATTCGTTACCGTCTGTCTGGCCGCACGTTCGCCTTCAGCCCCCGTGGTCCCCCTGCGGTTGCCTTGTGTCTGCCTTGAAAATTCTATGGCCGCTGCAGGAACGCCCTCAGGTCACCGAGCGACATCAAATCAAAGACCGTACGGCAACCCCACGTTTTCGGTCTCCACAATTTATAAATACGCCGTGCGGCTCCCCGAAAAATAAAAACATATGTGACTGCGACATTGTGTGACCGTGGAAATACTGCGGCCGCCGTATAATTGCTAATGGCCATAGATTTTGGAGACCCCACGGCCGCCGTGGCAAATGTGACCTCGGCCTTGCCGTCCTCATGAAGTTCGAACACGGGTTATAAAGATACACTTGAAGCTATTTGGTTTTGATTGTTATAATCTGACAGATCTGTATCAGCAAAATAATAATAATAATAATAATGCAGGTTACATGCATGAAGCAAAAACATACTTTCTGCTAACAATTCAAAACACCTCATTGCACTGGAAAACTTGGGAACAGGAATACTGTACTGTAAATAGTGGAGACTTGTAATACCCTCCCCCACCTGGAGGTGGCGCTACACATTTACATAGATAATTTGCATCCCCCTCCCCTCTCCTCTCCTCTCCTCTCCACCACGCACAAAGATAAAAACATCCTAATACATCAATTGGGGTCATGCTGATCCTATGTAGAAAGTCTGGATGTAATCAAGCCAGAACTGTAGGGGGAGTAGCATGACAAATACGCACACACTGGTCCGTGAATTACAGTAAGGATACAGAGTCGAGACGTATGGAGGAGCTAGAACATAGAACGGATCAGGATGCAACAGAACAAAATTAACAAAGGGGGGGGGGGAGTGACAACAGTGGGTTTGAGGGACAAAGTGTAGACTTCGAAGATAAGGGATGCGAGAAAGAATGGGGACAATGGGAGGACATCGAGGGTAGAAAGCATGGATACAGAAGCAAACTCTTTGGAAGGAAAACAAAACAGGAAAGTTGGAAAGTTAATGGGGATAGAAAAGATCATAGTTTTGGATGGGGTGGTGGGGGGTGATCTGAGATGGTGGTGAACGGTTGTCTTGAAAACCTGGAGGGAGGAATGACATTGAAGAGATTCGTGGAAGTCGATTCCATGTGTGGGAGAAAAGAGGAACGAATGAGTGGGTTAAGCAACAAATGATTATGAAATCTATACTCAATAAAACACCAAATCTGCTGAAATTTACAGATGACTGGCAGCGCAGTATTGGTGGCGATTGCCTGTCGAGGTCATACACATATTTAACAATGGTTGATAACAGTAAGCTTCCCATTGTGGGAAACAAACGTACTTTTGTACAATGAATCAGTTGTCTTGTCAACAAACACTGGCCTCAGGGAGACCGTTTCTTTATATTAAAATAGACACAAGTCCGGGTCATATTTGAACAATCCATCTTTGACGTCCACGTGGGTGAATGGAGATAAGACAGCTTCAACACAGACATCAAAAGATTAAGCGTTCCATGTTGGAGCACTCTGCCATTACTGCAACCAAAGTATTTGACTCCCCCTGGGATTGAACCCATAAACAGATGGATCGAAGGCGAACACATTAACAAGTGAAAGTGCAAGAATTAAAATTATATACAAAACAAAAAACTGTTAACCGCTCTGTCTCACTGAGAAATACATCAGAGAACCAGTGCAAACTCTCACTCACTCACGCAATAACCGATATAACGTAGTTATAACAGCTTTTTGTGCTCCCTCAGGAATGTGAGGCTAATAAGTTATCAAATAAGTTCCCACTTCCAAATATATTGTTACAGCCGTGCGGTCTTCAGCGCCAATCATGTCACCTGGTGGGTATAGGACAAAATTGTCTCTGCGTCTGCCAGGTTAATTTGCCATAAATTGCGAACTCCGAACACAATGACCGTAGGGATTTATTCACATGGCGAAAACGGGGAAATGGGAGAGAACACGGCTGGGCAGCAGCGATGACCATCAATAACAATAATTAAAATGGCAAGTCACCTGTACCATGACCACTGAATAAATAGGCCTTATTGCAACCGTTCTGGGGAACATAGGTCTGAGAAGGCGATCGATGAGACAAAGGGAAACCTGTGCTGCGTGAGCCCAGCTCCCCACAATTGCTCTCGGCTCGTGCCGCAGCCTGGTCTGTTGTTGGAGTCCCATCCGTGCACGCAGCGGTTCCATATGGGGCTTGTCCTTGCTGCGCCCTGTGTGCCTTCCCTCCAGGACTCTCAAAATCTCTGCTCCGAAGACCCTCAACAAACAAGCAATGTTTTTGCATGCACTAGCAACCATGAGGAACCCTTCTATTCTTATTAACACCCGTGGCATGTTGCACTTTTATGATCCCACTGGGCTTGTTGAATTGTGCCGTAGTGCACAATCGTTGGACAGTGCCTCCCAACTAATGTCCATACAAGTGCATGTCCTTGGCATCTCATGGTCTTGCACCGACTCCACGATCACATTGGTGTCAGGAAAATTCCAAACACCAAGATCACAAATGGGCTGCAGCCACTGGCTATTATGGCAGGAAAATTCCACAGACAGATGGGGGAAGGATGAAGAATATAGGGAGGGGGAAGGCAGGGCTTAGATACAAAAAACACTGAGGGGGGGTGGGGGGGAAGGCCAACATCTTTCTAAACACGTTTTATCACCTTCGATAATTGCACCACACTTATACCAACATGTAATTTGACTTAGCTATTCTAATCTATCCCTCATTTTACCCCCGAAACCAGATCTGTAACAATGTCGTGAAAAAAACAAGAAAAAGAGCCTTCGGAGATTGCAGACCCTCGCCAGGACTTGGTTATTTTCTTTGGTGGTGTTTGTGTAGTTTTGTATACTGTATGTTGTGTGGTCTGTTACATAATTATAGACCGAACTAGGACTGCCACTTTATAACTGTCGGCAGTGATGCCCGGGTACCAAGACATCCTGCTTCGATCGGACACTTGACCCTGACCCATGACATTTGTGGTTATTCAATTGAATTTAGAATGGGATTAAAAATAAATTCAATTCACATCAAATGGAAGACCAAATTGGTACAGTCCTGCATTGGAGTAATCAGAAGGAACCCGAACAAGCATAAACCAAATATGAAATCATCAGGAGGAACCTGGATAGGATTCGCATTTCAGCTACGACTTCTCTACCCTCAAACCCATCCAGGCACAGCCAAGTGAGCCTAATTCAAAATAAATGAATGAATAAATAAAAAAACCAATGTCACCTGCAAGGTGATCCGTATCTTGCCAAAAGGTGACCCTGTGTGACTTCTTTAAGGTCACACTGAGGTGAACAGAGCTGCTATCCACCAGGAGCGACTCCTTGAGGAATATCTGCCTACAAGAGATTCCGATGAGAATCGTTCTACAGAGTAACCATGAAAAATATGTTTGCCTCATAATGTCATCAAATGACGTCATAATGTCTCAAGCTTGACATATCTAGAAAGCACTCATCGAGGTGTTCAATTTGAGGTACTACACGATATGGTTCCTAAAACTTGAAAATTTGACCTTGGGGTCAAATATGTTTGACCTCAGGCGCTAACCATGAAGGTCAAGGCCAATCGCCACCAAAAATTAATCAGCTGAGCGCCAGACCATGAACTATATTCCCATGAAGTTTGAAGACGATCCGATCAAAATTGTTCAAAAAAATATGGGTTTCGTCGACTCCCCTGATTTGCGACAAAGTGACCTTGACCTTCAAAATTTTAGCGCTGAAAGGGACCTCTATAGGCCTCTGATATGTGAAGTTACAAAAATTTCCAATGATAACTGTGCTCTGCAGAGTGATTTATACATGATTACAGACAAAAAAATAAAAAATAAAAAAAACATGAAGGTCAAGGCCAATCGCCACCAAAAATTAATCAGCTGAGCGCCAGACCATGAACTATATTCCCATGAAGTTTGAAGACGATCCGATCAAAATTACTCAAAAAATAAGGGTTTCATCGACTCCCCTGATTTGCGACAAAGTGACCTTGACCTTTGACCTTCAAAATTTTGTGCACTGAAAGGGACCTCTATAGGCCTCTGATATGCGAAGTTACAAAAATTTCCAATGATAACAGTGCTCGGCAGAATTTTTTATACGTGTTTACAGACAAAAAAAAAAAACAAAAAAAAAAAAAACATACAAGCTGACTAACATATCTTGCAAAAACTTTGTTTTGGCAAGATAATAAAATCAAAAAGAACCTGAATCAAAAAAAAATTAAATAATTTTGGCTGCCACACCATGGATCTGATCAGGTTGAAATTTAAAACATGTATTCCCCATCACTACAAGATCACAATTGTGAAGTTTCATGTCAACTGATTAAGCGGTTAAATTGCAAAATATTTAAGATTTTTCGCTCAATCTAATATGGCTGCCAGATCATGTGACCGATCAGTTATTTGTGAATACCCAAGTATCCCCAAGGCTTGGAGAACATGTGTGTGATGATTCCACTCGATCGGTCGAGAAGATGTTTTGTCGATTTTAGGGCAAATCAAAAATGGCTGCCACACCACGTGTCCTATGACATCATAATCATCATTAAAACATTCTACATCAGTAGTCGCTCCTCTGGTGAAATTTGTGTCAATCCGATAAACGGTTGCAAAGAAAAACAAACACTCACGTTCTGTGCAGACAGGCAA
Source organism: Eptatretus burgeri (assembly GCF_056783735.1). Classification (NCBI taxonomy): domain Eukaryota; kingdom Metazoa; phylum Chordata; class Myxini; order Myxiniformes; family Myxinidae; genus Eptatretus; species Eptatretus burgeri. The sequence goes on along the minus strand of NC_140966.1, from coordinate 30,136,618 downwards.
ACAGACAGACAGACCCAAATGCAATACCCTCTCCTCTGGCAAGGGTAAAAATGTTAGAAATGGTTTGTATAAAGCAAAAGTTGATCTGTTGAATCTTTATTAATTGACGAGCAAATACCACCCACCGCTTCGCTGACGGTAAGACTAAAGGTAATCGCTTCGCTGACTGCAATAGAGGGAGATAAAGAGGGGAAAAGAGGGAGAGAGGAGTGGGGAGAGTGAAGAGGTGGAGCAGAAAGGAGAGAGGAGGGAGGGGGAGCGAGGAGGGTGGGGGAAGGGAAGACAGTGCGAGGTGAGAGGAAGGGGAGGCAGACATGCGGTGGAGCGTAAATCACGATTCATATGGTCTCATCAAAATGATTCTGCATAGAATATTAGTGAAGATGGAACAAAACAAAAAGTCTGAAATACATTTTCAACCGCTCATACTAGAAACACAGCTCGGAGACAAACTCCCAACTGGAGACAAATTCCTGTCCAGACATAAACACCGCCAAAACACGTCCATAGACAAACACTGTCCAGAGACAGAGGGGAGAGTGAGAGATGTGGGAGGAGGGTACTGCACTGTGTTGGGAGGGGTAGAGCAAGGATGGGACAGAGAGAGACAGAGAGACAGAGAAGGGGGTAGCGGAGTTAGCAGAAATAATGTGCTCTGCTTTATGGGCGTGCACGTGCACGCATGCACACGCATGCACAAACACAGTTTGGAGGATATCAGCAGGTTGGAGTCAGTGTGATTACCAACTACAGTACGTACTGTGCACAACCTAGGGACCTTGAGTAGCTTTCATCGAAAAAAAAAATGTCACATTTATATAGACGTTTCAAGGAGTTGTTCACAAACATTAATCTTTATAAACAGCTGCGTGTCACAGGTGGAAAAAAAAATTTGGCTCGGCAATTTAGAAAACATGTGAATGTGGCAAACGGCTCGGAAATCGGGTGTTATTTCACAACTCACTCAGGGTGACAGAGCACGAACCACTTGCTTTGAATGACGTGGTGCGGTACCACTGACGACAATTGGTGCTCAGCTCGTGGCTTAAGCATTAATGCAAGCACTCCAATTAAAAGGTTGATAAGGACCGGTTGGTCAGGCTGTCACTGCATACCATAAAGGATCCCTTTAACTTTAAAGCCGGTTTTCACCGCGCACGCAGCAGTTAATGGAATAAAATGACTTCATCCACAAAAGAGTTGCAGCTTAATGCAGAACATCCCTGGAGACACTGCAAAGTTCAATCACCCATGAAATAAACATTGCAGAAAATTCACCATTTTGCCTGTGTACGTGTAAAATCGGTTCAGGGTCTGCACAAACGTTGTAACTTTATCTGTTTTTTTTTTAAACCAGATTTGCTTAGATTCCATGAAGAGCCCCTCACAAAACCTCCAAAAATATAGACACAGATCTGACAGACACTGTGGATAGGCAGTGCCTTTGGGGGGCAGGGCATGAGGTCTTGCAGTGAATGCATTAAATCATATAGCTCAATGAAGCTGGTTAATTTTATTACGTTCCTAAATTGTTTTGATCACTCAATTCTTCAAACAGTAGAAAAAGATAAGCTTAATACTGTGACGTCCACGGGACTGGAACAGTCCCGCCAACGTAGAATGAGCCGAAACGATGGAGGCGGTTTATTTGTTTATAACCCAAACATGGCGGTTATAATCGCTCTACCGCAAACGGGACGAGGAAGGTGGCACGAGTCGCTTTTCAGTGAGTTGATGATGTTTATTTGTTTTTATTTTCACCAGAAATAACAAGACTCGGCAAGAAGAGGGATCCGGGGCGATTCGACGGGATGGTGTGGGATCGGGCGTGGGGAAAAACACAGACAATTCCAATGAATATACAGTTCTCAATCCCTCTAAGGCGCCAAGCACACACACACACACACACACACACACACACACACACACACACACACACACACACACACACACACACACACACACACACACACACACACACACACACACACACACAAAACGTAGCTATTTCTGGTGGTCAGGCTGGACCGTGGTGTGGACGCAACTGTCCCTGGATCGGCGTTGGACGAGCCGGCCTTGCTCTCGTCAGGGGGGCAGGAGAAACCACGGTGCTGTCGACCTCCTGGTCCTGGCCCAAGTCCGCCCACAGCCGCCAGGGAACCAGCTCCGGCGCCAAGCCGCGAGCAGGAGAGGGAGGCAGGTCTGGCCGCCGCCCGACCCCGCACTCCGAGTCAGCAGAACCCCAGAGCCAACCAAAGCGAGGCACGAGGCTCGGCAAGGCTCCCAGACACGATCAAGAGCACGATCGACTCAGCACAACAACCAGGACGCTCTCTGCTGCCACAGCTTCCACACCAAAAAAAACACGAGCGTTCTGGTTGTAATCTTCTTCTTCTCCCTTTTCGACCCCGAACAGAACCTTTTTATCCTTCGTCCTCGTCACTCCCAATCGAGCCGTTTATTGGCCCACCGCCATCGCCTTCTGCCAATCGTGATCACGGGGCGGAGCCATCCGCTGCACTGTCCTGTGACGTCACGGCCAGTCTTCAGAGAATACCAAAAGGGGTTTACGCAGACACACTTACCCTATCCCGTGTCCCTATCTAATTACGTGACATTTATCATTTCCCCCTTGAAGAAATGAACATTTACTAGACAACTTATCACCACTGAATTACTACTTATTACATCGAGATCCTGGTAAACTCGAACAGCATGGCATACCTAATTAAACATCCTAATTGCCCTTTGAATGCATACCCCCCCCCCCTCAAACGTAACAATACTTTGCTGGAAATTTCACATTTTCTGGTGTGAGTATGGAGGAGGGAACAAACATAGCCTTGCTTGCTTAAAGTAAATAGGTATATTGGTTGAGTTATAAGACTCGTTATTTCTTTAAATTATCAGATTTCACAACAGATTGACACTTTTTTGGTCCGAACAATATCCCATCCTCAAAACCAAAATAATATTTCGATGATATACTTTAATTACTACGTGAGAGTAGCTCGTGGAAAATCGTATCATATAATGGATGAAATTGCTCCAAGCTCCTAATTTGAAAACTATACTTCTTACAAGTTCCTAGTTCTTACAAGGTTCCTAGCTGTGATGAACAGGCATTCGATAATATGTGAGTAAAGTGAAAAAAACAAACAAACAAAAAAAAAAAAACTATGTGGCCTATTCTGAGTCTAGGCATGGTTGAGCAGGCCAAAAAACATGGCGGCTTCAGACCCCAACGAGGTTACTCAGGAAATGCCTTGAGACCCCAGACAGCGAGGTGGCCGAGGATCACCTGATGAAGGATATAATTAAATAATGCCGTTAATTATTATCTTCAAAAGGGGTGTTTTAATGAACCCAAACACCCAATTTTCACTCCTGCACTTCCTTGGACTTTTTGTTTGTATGCATGCAAAGTTTCAGGCTGCTAGGTTTTATGATTTGGAGTTATGGAGGAGGAGACACACATACACACCCACATTGCCTTTTATTAGTGTAGATGTGTGAACTAGCAGGATACCTCTGCCACAATACAGACAAACCTCATTTATAATGAGTAGATAAAAGTAAAGTATGGCATTTGGAAAAAAAAAAAAAAAAACCCAAAAACATGCAGATGCACAAATACACTGTGAAAAGATCACACTAGGGTCCAGCGATATATTTATATACCAGTATTGGAATTCTGAATATACCGGTATACGGAAAAAATTAAATAAAAGTAAAAAAAAATTACAACAATTTAAAAGAACAAACAAAAAAAAATAATAATAATTGAAAAAAATATATACCTCGATCAAAAATAAATAAATAAAAAAAACCAATACATCACCAACAAATCAAACAAGCTCAAATGAGCTAAGATCCTCGTCCTCTTAATGATGACATCATAAAAACGAATATGACATCATTGTGATGTATCAGGTTTGCGATAAATCATCTGTGCTAATGCCCGGCTTGATTCCCGCAAACAAAATTCAAACAGCTTGCCTAGTTTCGGAGATAATGGTATCGGCGATATTATGACGTCAACTTTTTTCTAGGAAGAATTTCCAAAATCGGAGATGGTTACTGCCTGCGCGTGGGCTTTCTGCAAATACATAGCAAGTTTCATGAAGATCTGATGAAAACTCTGGGTTGTGAAACAAAAAAAATGTCAAAAAATAGGAATGACGTCATAAAAATTGATATGATGTCATAGTGATGTACCATATGTGCGGTAATTCATCTCTGCTAATGCCCTGTTCGATTCCTGCAAACAGAATTCAGAAAGCTTGCCTAGTTTCAGAGATAATTTTTTAGGCGATTTCCATTAGTAGAGATATTTTGAGGTTATAACTTTTTTCTAGGAGGAATTTTCAAAATCGGAGATGGTTACTGTCTGCGCAGGGTATTTTTACATATACCTGCCAAGTTTCAGGAAGTTTCGATGAAAACTGTAGGCTGTGAAACAAAAAAGTCCACAAGAAGAACAAGAACAACGACGTGAGTAAGACTTGGAGATCCTCCACGAGGATCTAAAAAAAAACAAAAAAAAAAAAAAAAACAAAAAAAAAAAACCTATAACTACAATCCTTGAATACTGCACATGATTTTGAAAGCTTTGATGCACTCAGCGTCTTGGCTACATTTGGAACAGATGACATCAATACATCCCAGGAAGTAAGTAGAGTAACTTTTTAACTTTCAACCATCAACACCTAAGCACCGTATAAGCAATCGCGTTTTTATAGTAATTGCCAATTGGTTATTTTATACAAATCAGGTGTGCTTTTGAAAGCGTGTGCCGATTACCGACACGGTGATCCACAATAGCTATACTGGTACGGCGATCCACGATTCTTTCAACCCTATTTAAATCCAGCTGCCAATCCATCACCAGTCCCTCACCCTTTAGTTTCCAAACAGCAACAGCTCAGTCCTCACGATCCTGCCCTTTTTGCCTTTCAAATGCCAGAATTCCCATGGGAAACTTCCCTCACCTGAATCCACCCGTTTGTTCTTCCATCTCAAACCCGGTTTGTCATCCTTTAGCCTTTCAACCCCCTCTTCACACCATTCCCTTCCAACCTCCCCTCCCCTCCTCCTCACCCGTTCATTCCACATCCGAAACCATCCCCCAACCACCACCACCACTTCACCGCTTACTCCATTAGCTCAGTTGCCTCAGTACAATGACCCAAATTACCCAATGAACTCATTACCTATTAGCTATAACATACAGAGGATCCCTCAGCATGTGAAAAATCACCATGGAATTAAATAGATTTTTTTTCCTTAAATTATTTCCTGCAAAACTCCCCAATAAACCCCGATCAATATCATCATCGAGTGACATAAACAACAGCTGCTTCCTGCTCATAGGGTGGAATTTTAAATATACCCATTATACTGGTACTGTATACTGAAAAATAGTAATGAAAATCAATAATGGGTAGATAAACCGGGCTGACACCAACAATGAACAAATCTAAGAAATGTGTTTACAATCTTTAAATACCGAACATGGACTGTATGATTTAAAACCTTTCATGCACTTGGCTACACCTGTAACAGTGGAATGGATAACGCGAAGTACCAGGTAATACAGGCGGTTTTAACTTTTAATTTTAACCCTCAGCATCCGTGCTCTGAACAAGCAATTGTGTTTTTCTTTGCCCTTGTGTCACTTTTTAAAGCAATTACCAATTGGTTATTACCTCCGCCACCGAAGGTGAAAGAGGTAATGTTTTCACCCCTTTCTGTTTCTTTGTTGGGTCGCCGAAATAGGTGACCCTTATTGTCAGTAATTCTGTCTGTTTGTTTGTCATCAGCATAATTGGTAGTAAACGTGGGCGGATTTTGACCAAACTCGGATGGTAGGTACATCTTATGACCTAGTGCTTTGGAAATTGTGATGGTTGCTAGGGACGCTTTGGTTCCCTAGCAACAACCGAAAAACCTTCAAAATCGGTACCGTTCACGCGAAATCAATTCCGAAAGCCATTGTCCCATGTAGGGTTATGAAATTTGGCACGAATGATCTACAGGTGATGCTCTATCAAATATATTCCGGTTTTTGTGATATATGGAATACTTTACCCGCAGCGCCCCCTACAATTAGGGTATGCGCGAAAATTGGCGAAAATTGAAGGCCCCCTCGCGACCAGGTGAGTATATCGATACGAATGAAACTTTGCAGGTTCATGGTACTCAATGAGTACTACAACTTTGCCTCAGGACATATTGACCGATTTCGCTTAGGTCAGGGGTCAAAGGTCAATTAGTGCAAAAATCCATAATATGCGAGAGCTGGAGGTGTCTTCGTGCCAAATGCTACTCCTCCTAGGGTTATGGTCGGATGGTCATGAAAATTCACACTAATCATCTGGAATACATTGTGCACAAATAGTCGAGCCGGATTTTCGATTTAGATCTTTGTTCACCCACAGCACCCCCTCGAACTTTGGGGATTTCCGATTTCAAACCGCATTTTCGGTACTTTTCATTCAAATGGATACCGAGTAGTTATCAGTAGATGGAACTGGAAATTTGATATGCATAATCTTAAGGTGATTCCGTATCCACTACATGAGATCCATTTTGCTCTATATCTTATAGTTTCCATGCTGGGCGACCCATCGCCGCCTACCGGCTTGTTTGTGTGTTCGTTTGTGTTTGTACAGGATATCTCCGGATGAAATTTTGTGGACAGGTTCAGTGTGCGACAAGGATGAACTGATTAGATTTTGGTGAAGATCCAGATCTGGATCCGAATAGTAGAATTTTTAAGTGATTCTTCACCATTGAGAAATTGGGATAAACAGATATGTAGCACGATATCTCAAAAAGTTGTGTACGGATTCAAACGAAGCTTGGTGGACACATTGGGTGTATGGCAAGGATGAATGGATTAGATTTTGGTGAAGAGCTGAATCTGAATACGAGAATTATTTAATTTTTCAAGTGATTCATCATTGAGAGATGGGGCCAAAAACGATATAGTACTGCATGGCATAATGTTTCAAAAATACATTGGGCCTGATATGTTCTCGTGGATCAGGCATTGTGTGGTGGAGGTGCGCACTCCATCGAGTGTCCTTCTAGCTTTACATGAATTGGGTGTGCTTTTGAAAACATGTGTTGATTATCGACACAGCGATCTGCGATAGTCATCATACCAGTGTGATTGTGATAACGGTCTAGTCATACTGGTACAGCGATCCACGATAGCGATGGATCCTGACCTGTGCCGATTACAAGTACTGATCTCGCTTTAAAGCAAAATCTTTTTTTTTTTTTTATACAGATATCCCACAATGAGCCCACCGGTATATTGATACCAAAAATAATAAATACCAACAGAGCCTAGATCACACAAATTATAAAACAGGATTAAATGACCTCAAACTTGGATGCAATACACAAGGTTAAAAAAAAAAAAAAAAACAGTAGCTTGTAGTTACATCAGACTATGGTCAAATTTGACATCTTTGTCGAACCATACAGAAGGCCAGTATTAAATGAGAGTCAAGCCCATCAGCTTTGCAGGATACATTGATCAAACAGGTGGCGTGGGCAAACACGCACTCAGGAATGCATGCAGATAACTTCAACATATTCCACATTCAAGATAACAATTTAATCAATTTATGCCTAAATTGGATGGAAAGATGTTATGGTTACATTAGACCACTGTGTTGAACTACGTTTCAGACTCATTGGGTGGGTGGGTGAAGGGTTGGGTGAGGAGTGCAATATTAAATTGCCTGATGGTCCGATGTTAAAGTTGGTCTACATGCGGACTCAGGACACGAGACACGGACCGATAATAATACCCTCTCCTGCCCCATTCCAAATTGGTTAGGCCAATAAAATGAAGCACCATGTGTGATGCCACCCCACCTCTAACATAAGAAGGAAAAAAAATGGTTTCTTTTTTTTAACAGTTAAATTCATCACACACTTCAAATATTTACAAGTAGAAAAGCACACGCAGGAATCGGCTTAAATTCATGATCGACAATCAAGTTCAACCGTAACAATCCACCCCTCATTTCCCTTTTTTCAATTACTTTTACCAACTCGTTCCCACCTTCAGATGCTCATGGAAAAATATAGATGACCCCATTGCGCATCTTGCCTATAGAATGCACAACATTTTTGCTTAACCCCCAACTGACAGGATGGTACAGAGAGAGCACCTCTGAGCTGTCCAGCCCAGGTTTTATTCACAACCAAACTATAAAAACTCGGATTGGTGCTTCACATACAGGACTCTCAGTATACAATCACTCGAATGAACATCACGCCAGGAGTCCTGCCTCCTAGCATTATTTGGTGGAAGTTAATGACCCCACAGCATCCTTCTTGAAGGGTAGATGAGCTATCACCATCAATCACCCTTAATAAATTAGATTCCTACAACCTTCAGTACAATATCAGGCTTCGCCAGTTGGTTGGTGAAAGACTTGGGCATAAAAATAAAAAAAAATAAAAACTTTCTTCACAAGTGTATTGGAATAATTGGGAGCAGTTCAAGTATTTGTAGTTGTGGTTTGCTTAACACCCTACCACTTGAAAGTTAACCACAATCTTCATACCTCTGCCAAAGATCGTTTCTCATTTATTTAAAAAAAAAAAAAAACATAATAATAATTCCCCACCAAACGAACAGCAGCCAATTACAAATTGATAACAACCATGCTGGAGACAGATCCCCAAAAGGCAACCACGACGAGTGAAAACGACAGGTAACTAACTCACCCTGTTTCCTGTCACAGTTCACTGCACAGGCGAGCACCATTTGTAAAAGTCGGCCCATTTCACCAGTATCACCATCAGCTATGCAACTTGTATCCAGACCTGCATCGTCGTCCAAACGCAGGTAGAGCACCTGAGAACACGGCCGACCATGTAGGGTTATCCAAAAAGCTTACTTGGTGAAAGCATTTAAAATAAATAAATAAATAAATAAATAAATAAATCTCACCTCATCACAATAGTCTTTCGTCCTTTCCAAGACCTTCTTCAAGTTGCTGACCTGCAGAAAAGCAAGCAAGAACTTAAACCAAAACTCGTTCTCCAAACGGTTAACATGTTAAATGACTTGAAAATGCCTGTGAAGGCCAGAGAGACGTTATGGTTAGTTAATAGCAGCTTCACCTTGAGTCTCTTGTTGTCTCTGACATCCATCTTGATCCTGGCTTTCCAGGAGCTATCAAACCAGGCTGGGTCTCTGCATACAGAGTGCCAATATATCAGCACAGTTAACTTCGCAAGCCGTTGCCTTGCGGCAGTAACAGCTTCATCATAGTCTATCCCATTAACCTTACGGATTTTTGGGACACCATGCTGGTGTTTCCATTGGCAGATTGACTTGGTGGCGCCAGTCTCTTTGGTGTGCTAAGATAGGGCAGGAATTTGCAATTTGTTCAGGGTGCCGGCGATAACGCATCTTATTCATCATCAAAAGCCAGAGGGATCTTTAACGTCCTCCAGCGAATGCGAGTGGATGGGATACCAAGCTTAACATGCATCTGAGCGACGGTGCACTTTGTGATGCAAATTCTGTCTGCGAAGCAACAGTCTGACAGTTTAGAGTCAGGTCAGGAATCAAACTCAGAATAGACAGCTCCAAGGCAGGTACATGAACAATTACAATATTGGAGATACAAATACCTGAGCTGTGAAGGTTACATGTAAAACTACAATGGCACTCGGTAGAGTGCATACCTCCACCAGGCTGAACAGTTTATATGTTGCATCCCACTGACGATGGGCTGGATCTGCAGCCGGACCTGAACCAAAATCGAATCGGCTTGTTCTCGTCACCGAACCAATTCATCCACCGAGTTTTGAAATATCATGCTGCATATCGTTTATGCCTCCATCTTTCAATGGTGAAAAGAAGAATCGCTTACAAATTTTTTCTTTTTTTTTTTAATTCTTGTATCCCAATCTGATCTTTACCAAAACTGAATCAATTCGACCTTGTCTCTCACCCAACTTTCATCCGAATCCGGCGATAACTTTTTATGATATTGGGCCAGTATATCATTTTCAGCCCTTTCAACGGTGAAGAATCACCTCAAAAAAAAAAAAATTCTGGTATCTGGATCTGGATCATCAGCACAATCTCATCAATTCCTCCTTGTCAAACACCTAACCAGTCCATCAAATTTCATCCCAATTCGTACATAACATTTTGAGATATCCTGCTCACAGACAGATAAGCAGACAAACAGGGGTGAAAACAGAACCTCTGTCCTGCTTTGGTGGCGGAGGTAAATATAAATAACAATCACAGCTTTTTTTTGTAAAAAAATGTATGATTATGTTTGGTCTGCAAGGTGTATGGATATAATCAGATTAGTCAAACTAAAACAAAATTATTTACACAACGAGAAACACACTCCCTTCGGGAGCGTGAGCAAGTGCTTAATTATTTTTACATCCTCATGGAGGATCTCCAAGTCTTACTCGCGTTGTTGTTCTTCATCTTCTTCTTGTGGACTTTTTTGTTTAACAGCCTACAGTTTTCATCGAAACTTCCTGAAACTTGGCGTATATATGTAAAAATATCCCGCGCAGACAGTAACCATCTCCTATTTTGAAAATTCCTCCTAGAAAAAAAAATGTTATGACGTCAAAATATCTCCGCTAATGGAAATCGCCTAAAAAATTATCTCCGAAACTAGGCAAGCTTTTTGAATTTTGTTTGCGGGAATCGAACAGGTCATTAGCAGAGAAGAATTACCACACATATGGTACATCACTATGACGTCATATCAATTTTTATGACGTCATTCCTATTTTTGACATTTTTTGTTTCACAACCCAGAGTTTTCATTTGATCTTCGTGAAACTTGCCATGTATATGCAGAAAGCCCACGCACAGGCAGTAACCATCTCCGATTTTGGAAATTCTTCCTAGAAAAAAAAAAATAGTTGACGTCATAATATCACCACTAATGGAAATTGCTTATACCATTATCTCCAAAACTAGGCAACCTGTTTGAATTTTGTTTGCGGGAATCAAGCCGGGCATTAGCACAGATAATATATCGCAAACCTGATACATCACAATGACGTCATATTCGTTTTTATGATGTCATCATTAAGAGGACGAGGATCTTAGTTCATTTGAGCTTGTTAAAATCCTGGCTACTACCAACACGTATGCAAAATTTGGTGAATATTGGGTGACAATTGTAAGTCATCTCAAAGGGGGCTGGGAGGGGGGGTTCCCCTTGTGCTGCCAACTTAACCTTGGGTACTACCAACACACATTCAGAGAATTGCCTTCTTTAATATAGGAGGATGTCCCAGCACACTGCCTTAGTGGGGCAACTTAGCATAACAATTGTGCATGTTGTGAGGAAAGCACCAAATTTGGCACACTAGTAGCCTAACATATTATTATATGAACAGATTTGGATATTGGGCCATCTCAAATTCAGCCGCTGATGGCTGTGGCAGCCATTTTCCACTGCCATCAAAAATTTTGAGATGGCCCAATATCCAAATCTGTTCATAATATGATAGGCTACTAGTGTGCCAAATTTGGTGCTTTCCTCACAAAATGCACAATTGTTATGCTATATTTAGCTAAGTTGCCCCACTACCTATCCATTTCTCCGATAAATAATTCTGCTTACAATCAAATCCTCTTGTAACAAATTTTAAAGTGATCTTTGTCATTTTCCTCAAAGCAAGAGTTGGTTGTACATCGCTCATTCCCAATTCCACATCCAGGTGATGCATGAAGTCATCACCAGGTGCCGAAGGAAGGGAGTACTCAGTTTTTACTCCATTTGCTTGCTTGTTTGTTTTATTGTTCCTTGCAAAAATCTAAGATTTTTTAAGTATATTGGTCACACGATTTTGTTATGACGTGGCAAAAAAAATTTTTCACCAAGTATGTTGGTCTGTAGCATCTGTCTGTCTGTCTGTCTGTCTGTCTGTCTATGATTTTCGGCCATAGTTTTCAAGCAATCGTTCTGAAAATTTTTGGGTATATAGGTGACCAGCCAAGGACAGCAACACTTAATTTTGGTGAAGATCCGAATCTGGATCTGAGAATTTTTTAAGTGATTCTTCACCATAGAGGGATCAGGCCAAAATGATATATAGCACAATATCTCAAAAGGCTATGAATGGATTTGGACGAAACTTGGTGGACAAGTTGGGTGTGACAAGGACAAATAGATTACATTTTGGTGAAGATCTAAATCCAGATCCAGATCTGAGAATTTTAAAGTGATTCTTCACCATTGAGAGATGGGGCTAAAAACGATGTAGAGCACAATATCTCTAAAAGGTGTGATCGACTTGTGACAAAATTAGATGGATAAGTTGGTTAGGTGACGAGAACAAGCCAATTCGATTTTGGTTCAGGTCCGGATTCAGATCCGGCCTCTCAGTGGGATACAAATCATAAATTGTTCAGTCTGGCAGAGGTCTGCGCTCTACCGAATGCTGTTCTGTTCCGCCAAACTTCGCTCTACGAGTGATTTTTCATTCTGTTTGTCTGTATTGCCTACAGGTCACAATTCTAAACTGATAGTCATGAAAGTTTACCAAGATGTAGAGTTCATCTCAACTGAGAAGCCTATTGATTTTGAGGTCAAAGGTCATCTTAGTCAAATTCCTAAAATCGTCATTTTTCATCCAATTGACTTGAAATTTGAACAAGATTTGCATATTGCATCACTGGATTGGAAAACTAACTATTTGAGGTCAAACTTCTAAAATCAAATTTCATCTGAAAAATCGTCAATTTTCATCCGATCTACCTGAGCTTTGAATAAGATTGTCAATTTTAATCTTTATGAAACGGACAATTTGATGTATCCATGGCAACTTTTGGAGAGGGTGGTAGATTTTGCAAGTATCGTGCTCTGCAAGACTTCTTTTTCTTGTTTGTTTGTTTGTCTGGATGATATCTCAGCCACTGGACGATATGGCTATACACGCAACATACAGTTCCAAGATTGGTACATTAGATGCTTTAGAATTAGAAACAAATGGGGTATTCTCATAGTTAAAAGGCATTCATTAATCAAAATAAAATAACTTGGTCTGTAAAGACAAGATGTATTGGAGGATAGCCGAGAGGTACGCACATTCACCACTGAGCTGTCTAGTCCGAGTCTGCATCTCGACTTGACTTTAAAACTGCCACCCTGGTGCATCGTGTTCAGCATGAGGTTTCAATGTGTACATCGAGTCAGAGGTCCCATTTGCCAGCACTGGTTGTTGGTCGATATTTAAAGCCACACGATGTCTTTTGAGTTATTGCCAACACAGAATAAATTACAAAATATCTTCAGCACACCACCTTAATCGAACGACAGGCTCAGTGAGCAGGCTCATACAAAGCTTGGGTTAAGAACATTCCCCGGTCAACCCCCCAATAAGATGGGAATAATTGGGGCCATGAAAATCAGAGCTCCGACAAAAAAAAAATTTACTGGAAATCTTCACAGGGATTGACCAACACAAGCCACATTTCAACATAAATTATGCAAGGCTCGATCAAACCACTCACATGCCGTGCAGGATCTCTGCAATAAGAACACCATTCGTCAAATCTCCAATGGACTCGCAGGGCAAGCAGACATTGAATGATTTAACCTGCATACAGATACAAAGGGTCTTTCATTTCAGACACATCAATGAGAAGGTCTGTGCTATTTATCAGTCTCAAAACGCCCAGTAAAGACAATGTGGTTAACAAAATGGCAACAATATCATGCATTTGTGAGGTCAGCAGTCCATGTTCATAGTCCCGTACAATAAGGATCAGTCTAAAGTCAGGACCAGACAGACTCCTACATCCTGCAAATCAGGGTTACAGGCTTAGTGCTCACATCTCACTGCAGGTAGCTTCACCCTTTCCCAAAAAGATGAGATACGCTATTGTAATCGGTCTGTGTCTGTCAGTTAGCGTGCGAGTCCACACAAATCGTTCATTCTGAGATCTACTGCAATCCATATACTCAGGCAAGGCCACTACCTTGTTAAATGCTCTGTCTTGTTCATTTTGATTCAAGTTTTACAAACTCTCAAGAACCTTGAAAACAAAATAGCAACATTGGGACGTAATTGTAACAAGAGGTGGTGTCAAAGCCACCCAATGCTCGCCTCTTTATACATTTATTGTTTTTAAAAGACTCGTCTAATAATATTTTTTTATAAAGCATTGCAGTGAAGTCTGATCCAAATAATTTTAAAGCAATATATGTATTTGTATATTGTAATCAGTAAACTAGTACACGTATTAAATGAATGGCAAGCGTCTAGTATAAACAGGCGAGCATTGGGTTGCTTTGACACCATCTTAGGTTTAAATTAAAAAATCATTTGTTAATTTCAACTTCACTACACCAATAGTATACCGCAAAGGAACCTCCATGCCAAATATCAGCATCCTTGTACACATTAAATGAATGGCAAGCTTCTAAAAAATAACTTGCACCAAAAACTTTAATGTTGATGTGCTACAAAAAAAAGTTAAGTTCAAAACAGATCAAAAATTTAAAACATTTGAAATTATTTTTTTAATTTCAACTTCACTACACCAATAGTATACCCCAAAGGAACCTCCATGACAAATATCAGCATCCTAGTACACATATTAAATAAATGGCAAGCTTCTAAATAACTTGCACCAAAAACTTTAACATTTTCACGCTCACGCTCACGCCGGGGGTATCGCTATAGCTCTCTGTTCTTCGAACAGGTGAGCTAAAAACAATCCGCTTGCCAGCTGTTCTTTCCTACTGTACCAAATTATGTACAATACACCAGCACAATTACCGGTAAATCAGTAACTGCTGCTGTCTTCTCAACCACAATCACACCAATAAAGTTAAAACACGCGTTGTGAACTCACCAGTTTGCTCCAACAGCATGGGTGGTAGAACAGCTATTGGAAACCTTTGAAAAATGCTGCCATTAGTGTGATCATTGCAAAGTCAAGCGTCAGTAGGGCTGGCAGGATGGCCCAGAGCAGCAGTTCTGAATCAGGGGTCCACGGACCTCAAGGGGCTACGTGATTGCTCATCGGGGATGGGAGGGGGGGTACATCCTCCTCCGTTTGCTACACAAGGCTGCGGGTAACATCATTGGCTGAGGGTATGGCTGTACTGCTAATGCTGTGCCCCTATTACCGATACACTGGTACTCATTTCACCAACCTCGGAAGGATGACAGGCTGAGTCAAGCCCAGCTGGTGTTAATTCAACGGCCGAGAGAGGTTCTAACTCAGGATCCTGAGATTCCAAGCCGGTCACCCTAACCGCGAAGCCAACACCAGACAGGGGGTACATGAGATACACTGTGATTTGAGGAAGTGAAAGAGAAACTGTTTGTACACGTAGTACAGTAGAAAAATGACCGAGTTACCATTTAGAGCGAGTACATGACGCCTCATGCCGAGATCAAAGGGTAAGCCGACTGAAAAAAAAAAAAAGGTTCAGAAGCACCGGCCGAGAGGTACGCACACTCGCCTCTAAGCTGTCTAGCCTGGGTTTGAATCCCGACCTACCTATAAACTGTCATCCCGTTGTTTAACAGGCATGACAAGGCAGCGATGTATGTGGGTCGTCGTCAACAACAACAACACCTCGTTATTGGAATAAAGTGAGAAGTGTTTATAATATGTACAATTACATAGTAAACCAGAGAGTTGGTGTCAAAGCCACCCGACGCTCGTCCGTTTATACATTTATCGTTTTTAAAAGACTAGTCTAATAATATTTTTTATGAAGCATTGCAGTGAAGTCTGATCCAAATAATTTTAAAGCAATATGTGTATTTGTATATTGTAATCAGTAAGAAAATAGTGTGGTAGATAAAAACATGAGAAAGGAAAAAAAATAACTTGCACCAAAAACTTTAACATTTTCATGCTCACACCGGGGGTATCGCTATAGCTCTCTGTTCTTCGAACAGGCGAGCTAAAAAATGAGAGTACGAAATATGAAAATCTGGGGTGTTCAGCAATACCAAATTTCTTGTAGAACGCTCGCCAAGCGGTCAAAGCACTCAAGGAAGCACTCCGACCGAAATCGTTAAGGAACGGCGAGCTTGGCATGCTGCTTGGTAACTGAACACACCCCTGGCTTACCCACACGAATCATTCAATCACACCTTAGTGGTGTAATGTTTGGAGGATCCACCCTGAGTCTGGGAGGTGGATGGTTCCAACCCTGTCCGAGTCACACCAGAGTTATATATATATAGTACATGCTGTGCTGCTTCCTTGCTTGAAGTTCACCATTTAAAGATGACACCTCTCTGATGTCGCAGGCTTTGTGGGCCGAATGGGCTCTCCTGCGTTGAAAGTTCATAATAAGGGAACTCATGTTAAAGGGTTTCCATGACAGTACACGATGCTGTAAAGTTTATCAATCAATCAATTAACTAATTAACTAAGCAACTCCTCGATTTGTCATCCAACAGGTGTACCGCTCCAACTTCGAAACAACTCTCATGTATATTGTATATCACGAGCGTGGTGTTTGTACATCACTCATCAGTGGGGACAGGTGAAGCATTTCGTTTGTAACACACACCTGTTTATCAGTGTCGTCGTGAAATGACCGCGTGATCAAACGTCAGAACCCAGGTGTAAATTCACATCGTACGTCGTTACACATAAATACAGTGACGTTTATTAATATTTCCATTTACACAGGTGCGCATTCACAAACGCGTCAGTCGCTCGAACTCACCCAGATCATCAAACTTTCGCAGAGCTTGAGACGCTTGTCCTCCTCCTCCTCCGATGCCATCTCGAGCAACTCGCCGGTCGTCCGGACTCGGAGAATTTTTTGTTCTATTTCAAAACAAGTTAAAATACAGTGGAAGTGCGCGCTTATCTCACCTGCCGGGGAGCACCTGAGACACGTCACGTCACGTCACGTCACGTGACGCATTTCCGTTCACACCTGGTGGCCCGTCGCGCATGCGCAATGGCTCCAATTAGTCCCAGTTCTTTTGAAAATCCGAAGCAGGGATTGCACGTCATGCAGCTTGCGATGCGTCTCTTCAAATGAGCACGCCTCGCTTGAGAACACTCTTACAGGTCTCTGAACGTGTCGAAAAACTTTAAACAACGGCGTTTAATCGGTTAAAATAATTAATTTACAAGTCCTAATCGACGTCGTGATTTGAAATGTTCAATTGGTGCAAATTATCAGGCTTATCGATTAATCGTTCTTTCGCTTAAATTGATTTACACCGCAACGGTCAAGGATGGAATTACCAATAGGTGGGAGAATGTATTAGGCCGGGGGCCAATGGGGCCTACCTTGCACCCCTACTGCAAGGTGGGGACTACCCCGGGGGGCAGTGTGGCCTAGCTTGCACCCCAGGGGCCAGTGGGGCCTACCTTGCACCCCTACTGCACAGTGGGGCCTACCCCAGGGGCCAGTGGGGCCTACCCCGGGGGCCAGTGGGGCCTACCTTGCACCCCTACTGCACAGTGGGGCCTACCCCGGGGGCCAGTGGGGCCTACCTTGCACCCCTACTGCACAGTGGGGCCTACCCCAGGGGCCAGTGGGGCCTACCCTGGGGGCCAGTGGGGCCTACCTTGCACCCCTACTGCACAGTGGGGCCTACCCCAGGGGCCAGTGGGGCCTACCCCAGGGGCCAGTGGGGCCTACCCTGGGGGCCAGTGGGGCCTACCTTGCACCCCTACTGCACAGTGGGGCCTACCCCAGGGGCCAGTGGGGCCTACCCTGGGGGCCAGTGGGGCCTACCTTGCACCCCTACTGCACAGTGGGACCTACCTTGCACCCCCCCCCCTGCGACAATTTTTCACTGATACCACAGTGTTCATATATATATATCCCAAGTATCAGAAAAAAGATGTTCCCAGAAAAATAACTCACTTGCACTGCTTTATTAAGCTGTTTCCATGGCAACCAATCAAAAATAGACGAATCCCACAAAGATCGGCAAAATGTCAATATCTCTGTCAAATAAAAACATAAAATCACAAAATTGGTGTCAAATTAAGGCTTATACATTTACGTATTAAAAATATATTTCGTTTATGCTAATTAGCTCATTTGCATATCTAACTATAATTCCAGCAATCTGTGTGTGTGTGTCTGTCTGTCTGTATGTGTGTGTGTGTCTGCGACCGCCGCTTCTCGCCAACCACTGATCCGATCTAATTGAAACTTGCCAGGTATATTGCTGGGCCCTGTGGATGTGCCTTTTCAAGGTTTGATATTAATCGGACGAGCGGTTCCCAAGTTACGGCCATTTATTTGCCAACCAATGACAGGACACGGTGCTATGACATCACGATTGACGTCACAATTTTTTTTTCTTTTTTGCACGTACGGCCACCCACCTACGGGCACGCACGTACGGCCACACATGTATGGGCACGCAAGAGCGAAGGAATTTTGTATAAAAGCGAAGGAATTATTTTGTATAAAATACAAAGCACAATGAAGCGAAGGAACGGCCTGTGTGGTTGTTGTTTCTGGTTCGCGGTTTGAAAGTTTTTTTTTTTAAGTTTTTTTTTTGTTTTTGCACGCACAGCCACGCACGTACAGGCACGCACGTACAGGCACGTGAGAGCGAAGGAACGGCCTGTGTGGTTGTTGTTTCTGGCTTGCGGTTTGAAAGTTTTTTTTATTTTTTATTTTTGTTTTTGCACGTACGGCCATGCACTAGTTAATTAAATTTGACTTAAAGACAATCATTCCCACAAAAATGCAAGAATTTCCATTTTCTTTCCTTGTAATTACCACACATGTCAGTTTTTTTTTTGTCAAAAAAACATTACCAAAGTGTTGCCAGATACAAGCCAGGTTGGCAAAAAATATATTAAAATTTTTAAAATTTTTAAAGTAGGCTAATTAGCATAAAATACAAAGCACAATGAATCATTCGAAAATCATGCGAAATCAGATTAATCAAGAGAATTAATTACCTTGGCCTGATATCTATATTAATATTTCAGCATGCCCCTTTTTTTGTTCCACCATCAGATTATTGTTACTGCATGAAATGAAACAAGCTTTGACATATATAGTTATGATATTATTGTCTTCCTGAAGAGGCCCCTCAAAATTCGTTTTGATGATTATGGTAGTTAAACAGTTCATGTTCTCCATTTGCAAAATGGGAGGAATTATTGCACAAAAAAAAGAAATAAAAATGTTTCCCATTTTTTTAGAGGACCACTAAGATGAGTTCGGCTCATAGAATCACGCTCCATTTGGGGAGAAAACAGTTGAGTTCATACCTGACTAATTTGCACTTTCCATGTGCCGTAGTTTCTTCACAAAACCATGACTTTCTAACTAAGTACAAAGTATTTCTTTGCTTTTTTTATACATGGTTGCCGTTTTGAAATTTTCATCGACCGATACCCGCTGCCCAGCCGGACCAACTGCCAACAAAGTATCGCCCGGTCAGTTACGGTATAACCCAAAATCATGATCATCGTTTTAGTGTGGAGGTGAGTACTGACGGTGTACTTGGGTCTTTTCCGGGTAGGTGCAGGATTGAGCACATGCACATAAAAATCTTGGGTCTCCGCATAGTGGCGTACAGGCTTAAGTCGTACTTATGTTTACTACCGTAGAAAATCACAGAACCATCCGATCGACATGCTGTTAACAGTTTCAGAATCAGCTAAATTCTACAACATATGAATATGTAGACGAAACTGATCCTGCCTTTTGGATCGCTTTAAAGTAGGGTGCCCTGTAATTTTAATGCGCTCTCTATGGATCCTCTGGAACTCACGAATGGTACACGTTGTGGAGTCACTAAACTACATGGTAATGTCATCGAAGTGGAGCTACTGTGGGACAGTCGAAGGGGAAAACCTGAATGATAATCAATGGATAAAAATGATGTAATATATTGTTTAAAATACATTCATGCTATCTGTCTTTTACCATATGTTGCCAGTGACGCCTGTCGAAGACGGGCACCTTTACTAGTAATACATAACTGTGACTTATGATGTCTGCTGGTGTTTAAGGGAAACATTTAACTATTTTCTGTTTGAGTAAAAGTAGTGGAAACAATTTTAAATGCATTGATATGCTAATTAGGATCCGCCATTATGGAAATTCTCATTTTAGTAAATATCTCAACTTCTGGTGCATGGAAATTAGTAAATGAGGAATCTACTCATATATTTTGAGGGTCAAGGAATAGAGTGAACATATTTCCTTTGTTGTCAGAGATGTAGAATAATGTTTAAATAGCTTAATTACATGCAAAAATGGAAACGGCTTAATAAAGCATAGTGCAGATGAGTTATTTTTCTGGGAACATCTTTTTTCTGATACTTGGGATATATATGAACACTGTGGTACCAGTGAAAAATTGTCGCGGTGGGGGGGGGGGGGTGCAAGGTAGGTAGGTCCCACTGGTCCCCGGCCTATATTGATAAGGCGAGGAAGGCTTTTATAGGAGTAGCAGGTACAGGTGGAGGAAGTTTAGGAGTTGTAGGAAAGGTAAAATGACATAAAGTTCCAGGGCTGGATAATTTTAATCTATATTAATAAATGTAAGTGTGTGTGTGTGTGTGTGTGTGTGTGTGTGTGTGTGTGTGTGTGTGTGTGTGTGTGTGTGTGTGTGTGTGTGTGTGTGTGTGTGTGTGTGTGTGTGTGTGTGTGTGTGTCAGTGTGTCTCCTCCATAACTCCAAAACCATGAAACCTCGTAGCCTGAAACTTTGCATGCATACCAAGAAAACTGCAAGGAAATGCATGACTGAAAATTGGGTGTTTGGGTTCATTAAAACACCCTTTACGAAGATAATTAATGGCCTTATTTAATTACATCTTTTGTCAGGAACGTCCTCGGTCACCGCTCTCAATGGGGGTCGAAAGGTGTTTCCTAGGTTACCTTGCTGGGATCTCAAGCTGCCATGTTTTTTGGCCTGCTCAACCATGCCTTGACTTGGAACAGGCTGCAACAATTTCTTCACGATTAAGTTTTATTTTTTCACTTTCCTCACTCATATTATCGAATGCCTGTTCATGGTAGCTACGACTCACTATGCATCGCTTTTGTAAGTACTATAGTTTTCAAATTAGGAGCTTGGAGAGATTTCATCTATCATATATGATGCAATTTTCCACAATCTACTCTCATGTACTAATTAAAGTATAACATCGAAATATTTCGGCTTTGCGGATCGGATATCATCTGGACTAAATAAGTGTTGAAATCTGGAATTAAATCTGATGATTTTAAGAAATAACGAGTCTTTTTTACTAAGCCGATATACCTATATACTTTAAGCAAGCAAGGCTATGGTCCTTCCTTTTCCAAAGATACACAAGAAAATGTGAAAATTCCAAAGCATGAAAATTATCTTTTTCTTCTGTTTGTAGAATTATATTGAGTGAACAAAATATTTAAGAATGTGCCAAAATTAACTAGCTTCATTGAGCTATATGATTTTATGCGTTCACTGATTGACCTCGCACTCTGTCCCCCAGAAGGACTGCCTATCTATAGCGTCTGCCAGATCTGTGTATATATTTTTGGAGGTTTCACGAGGTTCTCTCCAGGGAATCAAAGCAAATCTGGTGACAAACGGACATTTTAAAATAAAGTTATAACGTTTGCGCGGACCGTGAACCGATGTACCACGTGACACGTGTACAGATGAGCAGGCAATGTGGTGGATTATCTGCAATGTTCATTTCACAGGCGATTAAACTTTGCTATGTCTCCAAAGTTGTTCTACGTGAAACAACAACTCCTTTGTGGATAAAGTCATGATTTGAACAAATTCATTTATTATCTTTAACTGCTGCAGGTACAGGGAAGATCAGCTTTCAAGTGAAAGGGATCCTATATGGGGATGCAGCCACAGCCTGGCGAGCCGTTCCTTGTCAACCATTTAATTGGAGTGCTTGCTTGAGTGCTTAAGCCACTTACCGAACACTCTACAGTCGATAGCGGTATAGTGCCTTGGCATTCAGAGTGAATGGTTCATGCTCCGTCATCCCGAGCAAGTTGTTGTGAAATGACACTCGATTTCCAAGCCATTTGCCATATTAACGTGTTTTCTAAATTACTGAGCAACATTTTTTTCCACCTGTCACACACACCTGTTTATAAAGATTAATGTTTGTGAGCATATACCAGAAACATCTACATAAATGCAACATAGTTTTTCAGTGAAAGTAATGAGAGCCTGGTGTTGGCTTAGTGGTTAGGGTGGTGGCTTGGGATCCTTGGGTCCTGAGTTCAAGTCCCGTTCGTCACTGAATTAATACACCAGTAGGTTGATTCAGCCTGTCATCCTTCCATGGTGGTGAAATGAGTACTGGTAATGAAATGTACTGGTAGAGGGGCACTGCATCAGCGACATACTCGAGCTTCCAATAAATGATAGCTACCCCAGCAGCTGAGCTCCCATATGCAAGAAAAAGAAGAAGTGAAAGTGACTGAAGGTTTTTGGGTTGTATGTATACAGTACCCTCCCAATACAGTGCAGTACCCTCCTCCCACACCTCTTTCACTCTCCCCTCCCCCCACCTCTCTTTCTCTGCCTCTGTCTCTGGACATATCAGGACGGTGGTTATGTCTGGATGGTGTTTGCCCCCGGACGTGTCCGGATGGTATTTATCTCCAGACGTGTCTGGATGGGAGTTTGTCTCCTGATGTGTCCATGCGGTGTTTATGTCCAGACGAGAGTTTATCTCCGGACATGTGCAGATGGGAGTTTGTCTCCAGATGTGTCCAAGGAGTGTTTGTCTCCGGACCACTTGGCGCCAGATGCGTCCTGGCGGTGTTTGTCTCTGGACGTGCATGGGCGGTATTTATAGTATGGCCGGAAGAAAATGCATTTTAGACATTATTTTGTTTCCATCTCAACTGTTATTCTATGCAGAAGCATTATGATGAGACTGTATGAATCGAAATTCACGCTCCACTGCACGTCTGCCTGCCCTTCATGTGGTTTTATTTCTTGCTTGGTAGCTCACCATTTTACACCCTCATTTTACTTCTTGCTTGGTAGCTCACCATTTTACACTCTCGTTTTACTTCTTGCTTGGTAGCTCACCATTTTACACTCTCGTTTCACTTCTTGCTTGGTAGCTCACCATTTTACACTCTCGTTTTAGTTCTGGCTTGGTAGCTCACCATTTTACACCCTCGTTTTACTTCTTGCTTGGTAGCTCACCATTTTACACCCTCGTTTTACTTCTTGCTTGGTAGCTCACCATTTTACACCCTCGTTTTACTTCTTGCTTGGTAGCTCACTATTTTACACCCTCGTTTTACTTCTTGCTTGGTAGCTCACCATTTTACACCCTCGTTTTACTTCTTGCTTGGTAGCTCACTATTTTACACCCTCGTCTTACTTCTTGCTTGGTAGCTCACCATTTTACACTCTCGTTTTACTTCTTGCTTGGTAGCTCACCATTTTACACCCTCGTTTTACTTCTTGCTTGGTAGCTCACTATTTTACACCCTCGTTTTACTTCTTGCTTGGTAGCTCACTATTTTACACCCTCGTTTTACTTCTTGCTTGGTAGCTCACCATTTTACACCCTCATTTTACTTCTTGCTTGGTAGCTCACCATTTTACACCCTCGTTTTACTTCTTGCTTGGTAGCTCACCATTTTACACTCTCGTTTTACTTCTTGCTTGGTAGCTCACCATTTTACCCCCTCATTTTACTTCTTGCTTGGTAGCTCACCATTTTACACCCTCGTTTTACTTCTTGCTTGGTAGCTCACCATTTTACACCCTCATTTTACTTCTTGCTTGGTAGCTCACTATTTTACACCCTCATTTTACTTCTTGCTTGGTAGCTCACCATTTTACACCCTCGTTTTAGTTCTTGCTTGGTAGCTCACCATTTTACACCCTCGTTTTACTTCTTGCTTGGTAGCTCACCATTTTACACCCTCATTTTACTTCTTGCTTGGTAGCTCACCATTTTACACTCTCGTTTTACTTCTTGCTTGGTAGCTCACCATTTTACCCCCTCATTTTACTTCTTGCTTGGTAGCTCACCATTTTACACCCTCGTTTTACTTCTTGCTTGGTAGCTCACCATTTTACACCCTCATTTTACTTCTTGCTTGGTAGCTCACTATTTTACACCCTCATTTTACTTCTTGCTTGGTAGCTCACCATTTTACACCCTCATTTTACTTCTTGCTTGGTAGCTCACCATTTTACACCCTCGTTTTACTTCTTGCTTGGTAGCTCACTATTTTACACCCTCGTCTTACTTCTTGCTTGGTAGCTCACTATTTTACACCCTCGTTTTACTTCTTGCTTGGTAGCTCACCATTTTACACCCTCATTTTACTTCTTGCTTGGTAGCTCACCATTTTACACCCTCGTTTTACTTCTTGCTTGGTAGCTCACCATTTTACACCCTCGTTTTACTTCTTGCTTGGTAGCTCACTATTTTACACCCTCGTTTTACTTCTTGCTTGGTAGCTCACCATTTTACACCCTCGTTTTACTTCTTGCTTGGTAGCTCACCATTTTACACCCTCGTTTTACTTCTTGCTTGGTAGCTCACCATTTTACACCCTCATTTTACTTCTTGCTTGGTAGCTCACCATTTTACACTCTCGTTTTACTTCTTGCTTGGTAGCTCACCATTTTACACCCTCATTTTACTTCTTGCTTGGTAGCTCACCATTTTACACCCTCGTTTTACTTCTTGCTTGGTAGCTCACCATTTTACACCCTCATTTTACTTCTTGCTTGGTAGCTCACCATTTTACACCCTCGTTTTACTTCTTGCTTGGTAGCTCACCATTTTACACCCTCATTTTACTTCTTGCTTGGTAGCTCACCATTTTACACTCTCGTTTTACTTCTTGCTTGGTAGCTCACCATTTTACACCCTTGTTTTACTTCTTGCTTGGTAGCTCACTATTTTACACCCTCGTTTTACTTCTTGCTTGGTAGCTCACCATTTTACACCCTCATTTTACTTCTTGCTTGGTAGCTCACCATTTTACACCCTCGTTTTACTTCTTGCTTGGTAGCTCACCATTTTACACCCTCGTTTTACTTCTTGCTTGGTAGCTCACCATTTTACACCCTCGTTTTACTTCTTGCTTGGTAGCTCACCATTTTACACCCTCGTTTTACTTCTTGCTTGGTAGCTCACCATTTTACACCCTCGTTTTACTTCTTGCTTGGTAGCTCACCATTTTACACCCTCGTTTTACTTCTTGCTTGGTAGCTCACCATTTTACACCCTCGTTTTACTTCTTGCTTGGTAGCTCACTATTTTACACCCTCGTTTTACTTCTTGCTTGGTAGCTCACCATTTTACACCCTCGTTTTACTTCTTGCTTGGTAGCTCACCATTTTACACCCTCGTTTTACTTCTTGCTTGGTAGCTCACCATTTTACACCCTCATTTTACTTCTTGCTTGGTAGCTCACCATTTTACACTCTCGTTTTACTTCTTGCTTGGTAGCTCACCATTTTACACCCTCGTTTTACTTCTTGCTTGGTAGCTCACCATTTTACACCCTCGTTTTACTTCTTGCTTGGTAGCTCACCATTTTACACCCTCGTTTTACTTCTTGCTTGGTAGCTCACCATTTTACACCCTCGTTTTACTTCTTGCTTGGTAGCTCACCATTTTACACCCTCGTTTTACTTCTTGCTTGGTAGCTCACCATTTTACACCCTCGTTTTACTTCTTGCTTGGTAGCTCACCATTTTACACCCTCGTTTTACTTCTTGCTTGGTAGCTCACCATTTTACACCCTCGTTTTACTTCTTGCTTGGTAGCTCACCATTTTACACCCTCGTTTTACTTCTTGCTTGGTAGCTCACCATTTTACACCCTCGTTTTACTTCTTGCTTGGTAGCTCACTATTTTACACCCTCGTTTTACTTCTTGCTTGGTAGCTCACCATTTTACACCCTCGTTTTACTTCTTGCTTGGTAGCTCACCATTTTACACCCTCGTTTTACTTCTTGCTTGGTAGCTCACCATTTTACACCCTCGTTTTACTTCTTGCTTGGGAGCTCACCATTTTACACCCTCGTCTTACTTCTTGCTTGGTAGCTCACCATTTTACACCCTCGTTTTACTTCTTGCTTGGTAGCTCACCATTTTACACCCTCGTTTTACTTCTTGCTTGGTAGCTCACCATTTTACACCCTCGTTTTACTTCTTGCTTGGTAGCTCACTATTTTACACCCTCGTTTTACTTCTTGCTTGGTAGCTCACCATTTTACACCCTCGTTTTACTTCTTGCTTGGTAGCTCACCATTTTACACCCTCGTTTTACTTCTTGCTTGGTAGCTCACTATTTTACACCCTCGTTTTACTTCTTGCTTGGTAGCTCACCATTTTACACCCTCGTTTTACTTCTTGCTTGGTAGCTCACCATTTTACACCCTCGTTTTACTTCTTGCTTGGTAGCTTACCATTTTACACCCTCGTTTTACTTCTTGCTTGGTAGCTCACTATTTTACACCCTCGTTTTACTTCTTGCTTGGTAGCTCACCATTTTACACCCTCGTTTTACTTCTTGCTTGGTAGCTCACCATTTTACACCCTCGTTTTACGTCTTGCTTGGTAGCTTACCATTTTACACCCTCGTTTTACTTCTTGCTTGGTAGCTCACTATTTTACACCCTCGTCTTACTTCTTGCTTGGTAGCTCACTATTTTACACCCTCGTTTTACTTCTTGCTTGGTAGCTCACCATTTTACACCCTCGTTTTAGTTCTTGCTTGGTAGCTCACCATTTTACACCCTCGTTTTACTTCTTGCTTGGTAGCTCACCATTTTACACCCTCGTCTTACTTCTTGCTTGGTAGCTCACCATTTTACACCCTCGTTTTACGTCTTGCTTGGTAGCTCACCATTTTACACCCTCGTCTTACTTCTTGCTTGGTAGCTCACTATTTTACACCCTCGTTTTACTTCTTGCTTGGTAGCTCACTATTTTACACCCTCGTCTTACTTCTTGCTTGGTAGCTCACCATTTTACACCCTCGTTTTACTTCTTGCTTGGGAGCTCACCATTTTACACCCTCGTTTTACTTCTTGCTTGGTAGCTCACCATTTTACACTCTCGTTTTACTTCTTGCTTGGTAGCTCACCATTTTACACCCTCATTTTACTTCTTGCTTGGTAGCTCACCATTTTACACCCTCGTTTTACTTCTTGCTTGGTAGCTCACCATTTTACACCCTCGTTTTACTTCTTGCTTGGTAGCTCACCATTTTACACCCTCGTTTTACTTCTTGCTTGGTAGCTCACCATTTTACACCCTCGTTTTACTTCTTGCTTGGTAGCTCACCATTTTACACCCTCGTTTTACTTCTTGCTTGGTAGCTCACCATTTTACACCCTCATTTTACTTCTTGCTTGGTAGCTCACCATTTTACACCCTCGTTTTACTTCTTGCTTGGTAGCTCACCATTTTACACCCTCGTTTTACTTCTTGCTTGGTAGCTCACTATTTTACACCCTCGTTTTACTTCTTGCTTGGTAGCTCACCATTTTACACCCTCGTTTTACTTCTTGCTTGGTAGCTCACCATTTTACACCCTCGTTTTACTTCTTGCT
The DNA here is from genome assembly GCF_056783735.1 of Eptatretus burgeri. NCBI lineage: Eukaryota > Metazoa > Chordata > Myxini > Myxiniformes > Myxinidae > Eptatretus > Eptatretus burgeri. The sequence goes on along the minus strand of NC_140966.1, from coordinate 30,109,049 downwards.
TGGTAGCTCACCATTTTACACCCTCGTTTTACTTCTTGCTTGGTAGCTCACCATTTTACACCCTCGTTTTACTTCTTGCTTGGTAGCTCACCATTTTACACCCTCGTTTTACTTCTTGCTTGGTAGCTCACCATTTTACACCCTCGTTTTACTTCTTGCTTGGTAGCTCACCATTTTACACCCTCGTTTTACTTCTTGCTTGGTAGCTCACCATTTTACACCCTCGTCTTACTTCTTGCTTGGTAGCTCACCATTTTACACCCTCGTTTTACGTCTTGCTTGGTAGCTCACCATTTTACACCCTCGTCTTACTTCTTGCTTGGTAGCTCACTATTTTACACCCTCGTTTTACTTCTTGCTTGGTAGCTCACTATTTTACACCCTCGTCTTACTTCTTGCTTGGTAGCTCACCATTTTACACCCTCGTTTTACTTCTTGCTTGGGAGCTCACCATTTTACACTCTCGTTTTACTTCTTGCTTGGTAGCTCACCATTTTACACCCTCGTTTTACTTCTTGCTTGGTAGCTCACCATTTTACACCCTCATTTTACTTCTTGCTTGGTAGCTCAACATTTTACACTCTCGTTTTACTTCTTGCTTGGTAGCTCACCATTTTACACCCTCGTTTTACTTCTTGCTTGGTAGCTCACCATTTTACACCCTCGTTTTACTTCTTGCTTGGTAGCTCACCATTTTACACCCTCGTTTTACTTCTTGCTTGGTAGCTCACCATTTTACACCCTCGTTTTACTTCTTGCTTGGTAGCTCACCATTTTACACCCTCGTTTTACGTCTTGCTTGGTAGCTCACCATTTTACACCCTCGTCTTACTTCTTGCTTGGTAGCTCACTATTTTACACCCTCGTTTTACTTCTTGCTTGGTAGCTCACTATTTTACACCCTCGTTTTACTTCTTGCTTGGTAGCTCACTATTTTACACCCTCGTTTTACTTCTTGCTTGGTAGCTCACCATTTTACACCCTCGTTTTACTTCTTGCTTGGTAGCTCACCATTTTACACCCTCGTTTTACTTCTTGCTTGGTAGCTCACCATTTTACACCCTCGTCTTACTTCTTGCTTGGTAGCTCACTATTTTACACCCTCGTTTTACTTCTTGCTTGGTAGCTCACTATTTTACACCCTCGTCTTACTTCTTGCTTGGTAGCTCACCATTTTACACCCTCGTTTTACTTCTTGCTTGGTAGCTCACCATTTTACACCCTCGTTTTACTTCTTGCTTGGTAGCTCACCATTTTACACCCTCGTTTTACTTCTTGCTTGGTAGCTCACTATTTTACACCCTCGTTTTACTTCTTGCTTGGTAGCTCACCATTTTACACCCTCGTTTTACTTCTTGCTTGGTAGCTCACCATTTTACACCCTCGTTTTACTTCTTGCTTGGTAGCTCACCATTTTACACCCTCGTTTTACTTCTTGCTTGGTAGCTCACCATTTTACACCCTCGTTTTACTTCTTGCTTGGTAGCTCACCATTTTACACCCTCGTTTTACTTCTTGCTTGGTAGCTCACCATTTTACACCCTCGTTTTACTTCTTGCTTGGTAGCTCACCATTTTACACCCTCGTTTTACTTCTTGCTTGGTAGCTCACCATTTTACACCCTCGTTTTACTTCTTGCTTGGTAGCTCACCATTTTACACCCTCGTTTTACTTCTTGCTTGGTAGCTCACCATTTTACACCCTCGTTTTACTTCTTGCTTGGTAGCTCACCATTTTACACCCTCATTTTACTTCTTGCTTGGTAGCTCACCATTTTACACCCTCGTTTTACTTCTTGCTTGGTAGCTTACCATTTTACACCCTCGTTTTACTTCTTGCTTGGTAGCTCACCATTTTACACCCTCGTTTTACTTCTTTCTTGGTAGCTCACCATTTTACACCCTCGTTTTACTTCTTGCTTGGTAGCTCACCATTTTACACCCTCGTTTTACTTCTTGCTTGGTAGCTCACCATTTTACACCCTCGTTTTACTTCTTGCTTGGTAGCTCACCATTTTACACCCTCGTTTTACTTCTTGCTTGGTAGCTCACCATTTTACACCCTCGTTTTACTTCTTGCTTGGTAGCTCACCATTTTACACCCTCGTTTTACTTCTTGCTTGGTAGCTCACCATTTTACACCCTCGTTTTACTTCTTGCTTGGTAGCTCACCATTTTACACCCTCGTTTTACTTCTTGCTTGGTAGCTCACCATTTTACACCCTCGTTTTACTTCTTGCTTGGTAGCTCACCATTTTACACCCTCGTTTTACTTCTTGCTTGGTAGCTCACCATTTTACACCCTCGTTTTACTTCTTGCTTGGTAGCTCACCATTTTACACCCTCGTTTTACTTCTTGCTTGGTAGCTCACCATTTTACACCCTCGTTTTACTTCTTGCTTGGTAGCTCACCATTTTACACCCTCGTTTTACTTCTTGCTTGGTAGCTCACTATTTTACACCCTCGTCTTACTTCTTGCTTGGTAGCTCACCATTTTACACCCTCGTTTTACTTCTTCCTTGGTAGCTCACCATTTTACACTCTCATCTTACTTCTTGCTTGGTAGCTCACCATTTTACACCCTCGTTTTACTTCTTGCCTGGCAGCTCGCCATTTTACACCCTCATTTTACTTCTTGCCTGGTAGCTCACCATTTTACACTCTCATCTTACTTCTTGCTTGGTAGCTCACCATTTTACACCCTCGTTTTACTTCTTGCCTGGCAGCTCGCCATTTTACACCCTCGTTTTACTTCTTGCCCGGCAGCTCACCATTTTAGACCCTCGTTTTACTTCTTGCCTGGTAGCTCGCCATTTTATACTCTCGTTTTACTTCTTGTCTGGCAGCTCGCCATTTTACACCCTCGTTCTACTTCTTGTCTGGCAGCTCACCATTTTACACCCTCGTTTTACTTCTTGTCTGGCAGCTCGCCATTTTACACCCTCGTTTTACTTCTTGTCTGGCAGCTCACCATTTTACACTCTCGTTTTACTTCTTGTCTGGCAGCTCGCCATTTTACACTCTCATCTTACTTCTTGTCTGGCAGCTCACCATTTTACACTCTCGTTTTACTTCTTGTCTGGCAGCTCGCCATTTTTACACTCTCGTTTTACTTCTTGTCTGGCAGCTCGCCATTTTACACTCTCGTTTTACTTCTTGTCTGGCAGCTCACCATGTTTACACTCTCGTTTTACTTCTTGTCTGGCAGCTCACCATTTTACACTCTCGTTTTACTTCTTGTCTGGCAGCTCGCCATTTTACACTCTCATCTTACTTCTTGTCTGGCAGCTCACCATTTTACACTCTCGTTTTACTTCTTGTCTGGCAGCTCACCATTTTACACTCTCGTTTTACTTCTTGTCTGGCAGCTCGCCATTTTACACTCTCATCTTACTTCTTGTCTGGCAGCTCACCATTTTACACTCTCGTTTTACTTCTTGTCTGGCAGCTCGCCATTTTTACACTCTCGTTTTACTTCTTGTCTGGCAGCTCGCCATTTTACACTCTCGTTTTACTTCTTGTCTGGCAGCTCACCATGTTTACACTCTCGTTTTACTTCTTGCCTGGCAGCTCGCCATTTTACACCCTCGTTTTACTTCTTGCCTGGCAGCTCGCCATTTTACACCCTCGTTTTACTTCTTGCTTGGTAGCTCACCATTTTACACTCTCATCTTACTTCTTGCTTGGTAGCTCACCATTTTATACTCTCGTTTTACTTCTTGTCTGGCAGCTCACCATTTTACACCCTCGTTTTACTTCTTGTCTGGCAGCTCACCATTTTATACTCTCGTTTTACTTCTTGCCTGGCAGCTCGCCATTTTGCACCCTCGTTTTACTTCTTGCCTGGCAGCTCGCCATTTTACACCCTCGTTTTACTTCTTGTCTGGCAGCTCACCATTTTATACTCTTGTTTTACTTCTTGTCTGGCAGCTCACCATTTTATACTCTCGTTTTACTTCTTGCCTGGCAGCTCGCCATTTTACACCCTCGTTTTACTTCTTGTCTGGCAGCTCACCATTTTACACCCTCGTTTTACTTCTTGTCTGGCAGCTCGCCATTTTACACCCTCGTTTTACTTCTTGCCTGGTAGCTCGCCATTTTACACCCTCGTTTTACTTCTTGTCTGGCAGCTCACCATTTTACACCCTCGTTTTACTTCTTGTCTGGCAGCTCACCATTTTATACTCTTGTTTTACTTCTTGTCTGGCAGCTCACCATTTTATACTCTTGTTTTACTTCTTGTCTGGCAGCTGACCATTTTATACTCTTGTTTTACTTCTTGTCTGGCAGCTCACCATTTTATACTCTCGTTTTACTTCTTGCCTGGCAGCTCGCCATTTTACACCCTCGTTTTACTTCTTGTCTGGCAGCTCGCCATTTTTACACTCTCGTTTTACTTCTTGTCTGGCAGCTCGCCATTTTACACTCTCGTTTTACTTCTTGTCTGGCAGCTCACCATGTTTACACTCTCGTTTTACTTCTTGCCTGGCAGCTCGCCATTTTACACCCTCGTTTTACTTCTTGCCTGGCAGCTCGCCATTTTACACCCTCGTTTTACTTCTTGCTTGGTAGCTCACCATTTTACACTCTCATCTTACTTCTTGCTTGGTAGCTCACCATTTTATACTCTCGTTTTACTTCTTGTCTGGCAGCTCACCATTTTACACCCTCGTTTTACTTCTTGTCTGGCAGCTCACCATTTTATACTCTCGTTTTACTTCTTGCCTGGCAGCTCGCCATTTTGCACCCTCGTTTTACTTCTTGCCTGGCAGCTCGCCATTTTACACCCTCGTTTTACTTCTTGTCTGGCAGCTCACCATTTTATACTCTTGTTTTACTTCTTGTCTGGCAGCTCACCATTTTATACTCTCGTTTTACTTCTTGCCTGGCAGCTCGCCATTTTACACCCTCGTTTTACTTCTTGTCTGGCAGCTCACCATTTTACACCCTCGTTTTACTTCTTGTCTGGCAGCTCGCCATTTTACACCCTCGTTTTACTTCTTGCCTGGTAGCTCGCCATTTTACACCCTCGTTTTACTTCTTGTCTGGCAGCTCACCATTTTACACCCTCGTTTTACTTCTTGTCTGGCAGCTCACCATTTTATACTCTTGTTTTACTTCTTGTCTGGCAGCTCACCATTTTATACTCTTGTTTTACTTCTTGTCTGGCAGCTCACCATTTTATACTCTTGTTTTACTTCTTGTCTGGCAGCTCACCATTTTATACTCTTGTTTTACTTCTTGTCTGGCAGCTCACCATTTTATACTCTCGTTTTACTTCTTGCCTGGCAGCTCGCCATTTTACACTCTCGTTTTACTTCTTGTCTGGCAGCTCGCCATTTTACACTCTCGTTTTACTTCTTGTCTGGCAGCTCGCCATTTTTACACTCTCGTTTTACTTCTTGTCTGGCAGCTCGCCATTTTACACTCTCGTTTTACTTCTTGTCTGGCAGCTCACCATGTTTACACTCTCGTTTTACTTCTTGCCTGGCAGCTCGCCATTTTACACCCTCGTTTTACTTCTTGCCTGGCAGCTCGCCATTTTACACCATCGTTTTACTTCTTGCTTGGTAGCTCACCATTTTACACTCTCATCTTACTTCTTGCTTGGTAGCTCACCATTTTATACTCTCGTTTTACTTCTTGTCTGGCAGCTCACCATTTTACACCCTCGTTTTACTTCTTGTCTGGCAGTTCACCATTTTATACTCTCGTCTCACCATTTTACACCCTCGTTTTACTTCTTGTCTGGCAGCTCACCATTTTATACTCTCGTTTTACTTCTTGCCTGGCAGCTCGCCATTTTGCACCCTCGTTTTACTTCTTGCCTGGCAGCTCGCCATTTTACACCCTCGTTTTACTTCTTGTCTGGCAGCTCACCATTTTATACTCTTGTTTTACTTCTTGTCTGGCAGCTCACCATTTTATACTCTCGTTTTACTTCTTGCCTGGCAGCTCGCCATTTTACACCCTCGTTTTACTTCTTGTCTGGCAGCTCACCATTTTACACCCTCGTTTTACTTCTTGTCTGGCAGCTCGCCATTTTACACCCTCGTTTTACTTCTTGCCTGGTAGCTCGCCATTTTACACCCTCGTTTTACTTCTTGTCTGGCAGCTCACCATTTTACACCCTCGTTTTACTTCTTGTCTGGCAGCTCACCATTTTATACTCTTGTTTTACTTCTTGTCTGGCAGCTCACCATTTTATACTCTTGTTTTACTTCTTGTCTGGCAGCTCACCATTTTATACTCTTGTTTTACTTCTTGTCTGGCAGCTCACCATTTTATACTCTCGTTTTACTTCTTGCCTGGCAGCTCGCCATTTTACACCCTCGTTTTACTTCTTGCCTGGTAGCTCGCCATTTTACACCCTCGTTTTACTTCTTGTCTCGCAGCTCACCATTTTATACTCTCGTTTTACTTCTTGCCTGGTAGCTCACCATTTTATACTCTTGTTTTACTTCTTGTCTGGCAGCTCACCATTTTATACTCTCGTTTTACTTCTTGCCTGGCAGCTCGCCATTTTACACCCTCGTTTTACTTCTTGCCTGGCAGCTCGCCATTTTACACCCTCGTTTTACTTCTTGCTTGGTAGCTCACCATTTTATACTCTCGTTTTACTTCTTGTCTGGCAGCTCACCATTTAATACTCTTGTTTTACTTCTTGTCTGGCATCTCACCATTTTATACTCTCGTTTTACTTCTTGTCTGGCAGCTCGCCATTTTACACTCTCATCTTACTTCTTGTCTGGCAGCTCACCATTTTACACTCTCGTTTTACTTCTTGTCTGGCAGCTCGCCATTTTTACACTCTCGTTTTACTTCTTGTCTGGCAGCTCGCCATTTTACACTCTCGTTTTACTTCTTGTCTGGCAGCTCACCATGTTTACACTCTCGTTTTACTTCTTGCCTGGCAGCTCGCCATTTTACACCCTCGTTTTACTTCTTGCCTGGCAGCTCGCCATTTTACACCCTCGTTTTACTTCTTGCTTGGTAGCTCACCATTTTACACTCTCATCTTACTTCTTGCTTGGTAGCTCACCATTTTATACTCTCGTTTTACTTCTTGTCTGGCAGCTCACCATTTTACACCCTCGTTTTACTTCTTGTCTGGCAGCTCACCATTTTATACTCTCGTTTTACTTCTTGCCTGGCAGCTCGCCATTTTGCACCCTCGTTTTACTTCTTGCCTGGCAGCTCGCCATTTTACACCCTCGTTTTACTTCTTGTCTGGCAGCTCACCATTTTATACTCTTGTTTTACTTCTTGTCTGGCAGCTCACCATTTTATACTCTCGTTTTACTTCTTGCCTGGCAGCTCGCCATTTTACACCCTCGTTTTACTTCTTGTCTGGCAGCTCACCATTTTACACCCTCGTTTTACTTCTTGCCTGGTAGCTCGCCATTTTACACCCTCGTTTTACTTCTTGTCTGGCAGCTCACCATTTTACACCCTCGTTTTACTTCTTGTCTGGCAGCTCACCATTTTATACTCTCGTTTTACTTCTTGCCTGGCAGCTCGCCATTTTACACCCTCGTTTTACTTCTTGTCTGGCAGCTCGCCATTTTTACACTCTCGTTTTACTTCTTGTCTGGCAGCTCGCCATTTTACACTCTCGTTTTACTTCTTGTCTGGCAGCTCACCATGTTTACACTCTCGTTTTACTTCTTGCCTGGCAGCTCGCCATTTTACACCCTCGTTTTACTTCTTGCCTGGCAGCTCGCCATTTTACACCCTCGTTTTACTTCTTGCTTGGTAGCTCACTATTTTACACCCTCGTTTTACTTCTTGCTTGGTAGCTCACTATTTTACACCCTCGTCTTACTTCTTGCTTGGTAGCTCACCATTTTACACCCTCGTTTTACTTCTTGCTTGGGAGCTCACCATTTTACCACCTCGTTTTACTTCTTTCTTGGTAGCACACCATTTTACACTCTCGTTTTACTTCTTGCTTGGTAGCTCACCATTTTACACCCTCATTTTACTTCTTGCTTGGTAGCTCACCATTTTACACCCTCGTTTTACTTCTTGCTTGGTAGCTCACCATTTTACACCCTCATTTTACTTCTTGCTTGGTAGCTCAACATTTTACACCCTCGTTTTACTTCTTGCCTGGCAGCTCGCCATTTTACACCCTCGTTTTACTTCTTGCTTGGTAGCTCACTATTTTACACCCTCGTCTTACTTCTTGCTTGGTAGCTCACCATTTTACACCCTCGTTTTACTTCTTGCTTGGGAGCTCACCATTTTACACCCTCGTTTTACTTCTTGCTTGGTAGCTCACTATTTTACACCCTCGTCTTACTTCTTGCTTGGTAGCTCACCATTTTACACCCTCGTTTTACTTCTTGCTTGGGAGCTCACCATTTTACCACCTCGTTTTACTTCTTTCTTGGTAGCACACCATTTTACACTCTCGTTTTACTTCTTGCTTGGTAGCTCACCATTTTACACCCTCATTTTACTTCTTGCTTGGTAGCTCACCATTTTACACCCTCGTTTTACTTCTTGCTTGGTAGCTCACCATTTTACACCCTCATTTTACTTCTTGCTTGGTAGCTCAACATTTTACACTCTCGTTTTACTTCTTGCTTGGTAGCTCACCATTTTACACCCTCGTTTTACTTCTTGCTTGGTAGCTCACTATTTTACACCCTCATTTTACTTCTTGCTTGATAGCTCACCATTTTACACCCTCATTTTACTTCTTGCTTGGTAGCTCACCATTTTACACCCTCGTTTTACTTCTTGCTTGGTAGCTCACTATTTTACACCCTCGTCTTACTTCTTGCTTGGTAGCTCACTATTTTACACCCTCGTTTTACTTCTTGCTTGGTAGCTCACCATTTTACACCCTCGTTTTACTTCTTGCTTGGTAGCTCACCATTTTACACCCTCGTTTTACTTCTTGCTTGGTAGCTCACCATTTTACACCCTCGTTTTACTTCTTGCTTGGTAGCTCACCATTTTACACCCTCGTTTTACTTCTTGCTTGGTAGCTCACTATTTTACACCCTCATTTTACTTCTTGCTTGGTAGCTCACCATTTTACACCCTCATTTTACTTCTTGCTTGGTAGCTCACCATTTTACACCCTCGTTTTACTTCTTGCTTGGTAGCTCACTATTTTACACCCTCGTCTTACTTCTTGCTTGGTAGCTCACTATTTTACACCCTCGTTTTACTTCTTGCTTGGTAGCTCACCATTTTACACCCTCATTTTACTTCTTGCTTGGTAGCTCACCATTTTACACTCTCGTTTTACTTCTTGCTTGGTAGCTCACCATTTTACACCCTCGTTTTACTTCTTGCTTGGTAGCTCACTATTTTACACCCTCATTTTACTTCTTGCTTGGTAGCTCACCATTTTACACCCTCATTTTACTTCTTGCTTGGTAGCTCACCATTTTACACCCTCGTTTTACTTCTTGCTTGGTAGCTCACTATTTTACACCCTCGTCTTACTTCTTGCTTGGTAGCTCACTATTTTACACCCTCGTTTTACTTCTTTCTTGGTAGCTCACCATTTTACACCCTCATTTTACTTCTTGCTTGGTAGCTCACCATTTTACACCCTCGTTTTACTTCTTGCTTGGTAGCTCACCATTTTACACCCTCGTTTTACTTCTTGCTTGGTAGCTCACTATTTTACACCCTCGTTTTACTTCTTGCTTGGTAGCTCACCATTTTACACCCTCGTTTTACTTCTTGCTTGGTAGCTCACCATTTTACACCCTCGTTTTACTTCTTGCTTGGTAGCTCACCATTTTACACTCTCGTTTTACTTCTTGCTTGGGAGCTCACCATTTTACACCCTCGTTTTCCTTCTTGGTTGGTAGCTCACCATTTTACACCCTCGTTTTACTTCTTGCTTGGTAGCTCACTATTTTACACCCTCATTTTACTTCTTGCTTGGTAGCTCACCATTTTACACCCTCATTTTACTTCTTGCTTGGTAGCTCACCATTTTACACCCTCATTTTACTTCTTGCTTGGTAGCTCACCATTTTACACCCTCGTCTTACTTCTTGCTTGGTAGCTCACGATTTTACACCCTCGTCTTACTTCTTGCTTGGTAGCTCACTATTTTACACCCTCGTTTTACTTCTTGCTTGGTAGCTCACCATTTTACACCTTCGTTTTACTTCTTGCTTGGTAGCTCACCATTTTACACCCTCGTTTTACTTCTTGCTTGGTAGCTCACTATTTTACACCCTCGTTTTACTTCTTGCTTGGTAGCTCACCATTTTACACCCTCGTTTTACTTCTTGCTTGGTAGCTCACCATTTTACACCCTCGTTTTACTTCTTGCTTGGTAGCTTACCATTTTACACCCTCGTTTTACTTCTTGCTTGGTAGCTCACTATTTTACACCCTCGTTTTGCTTCTTGCTTGGTAGCTCACTATTTTACACCCTCGTTTTACTTCTTGCTTGGTAGCTCACTATTTTACACCCTCGTTTTACTTCTTGCTTGGTAGCTCACCATTTTACACCCTCGTTTTACTTCTTGCTTGGTAGCTCACCATTTTACACCCTCATTTTACTTCTTGCTTGGTAGCTCACCATTTTACACCCTCGTTTTACTTCTTGCTTGGTAGCTCACTATTTTACACCCTCGTCTTACTTCTTGCTTGGTAGCTCACTATTTTACACCCTCGTTTTACTTCTTGCTTGGTAGCTCACTATTTTACACCCTCGTTTTGCTTCTTGCTTGGTAGCTCACTATTTTACACCCTCGTTTTACTTCTTGCTTGGTAGCTCACTATTTTACACCCTCGTTTTACTTCTTGCTTGGTAGCTCACCATTTTACACCCTCGTTTTACTTCTTGCTTGGTAGCTCACCATTTTACACCCTCGTTTTACTTCTTGCTTGGTAGCTCACTATTTTACACCCTCTTTTACTTCTTGCTTGGTAGCTCACTATTTTACACCCTCGTCTTACTTCTTGCTTGGTAGCTCACCATTTTACACCCTCGTTTTACTTCTTGCTTGGTAGCTCACCATTTTACACCCTCATTTTACTTCTTGCTTGGTAGCTCACCATTTTACACCCTCGTTTTACTTCTTGCTTGGTAGCTTACCATTTTACACCCTCGTTTTACTTCTTGCTTGGTAGCTCACTATTTTACACCCTCGTTTTACTTCTTGCTTGGTAGCTCACCATTTTACACCCTCGTTTTACTTCTTGCTTGGTAGCTCACCATTTTACACCCTCGTTTTACTTCTTGCTTGGTAGCTCACCATTTTACACCCTCGTTTTACTTCTTGCTTGGTAGCTCACCATGTTTACACCCTCGTCTTACTTCTTGCTTGGTAGCTCACTATTTTACACCCTCGTTTTACTTCTTGCTTGGTAGCTCACCATTTTACACCTTCGTTTTACTTCTTGCTTGGTAGCTCACCATTTTACACCCTCGTTTTACTTCTTGCTTGGTAGCTCACTATTTTACACCCTCGTTTTACTTCTTGCTTGGTAGCTCACCATTTTACACCCTCGTTTTACTTCTTGCTTGGTAGCTCACCATTTTACACCCTCGTTTTACTTCTTGCTTGGTAGCTTACCATTTTACACCCTCGTTTTACTTCTTGCTTGGTAGCTCACTATTTTACACCCTCGTTTTGCTTCTTGCTTGACGCTCACTATTTTACACCCTCGTTTTACTTCTTGCTTGGTAGCTCACTATTTTACACCCTCGTTTTACTTCTTGCTTGGTAGCTCACCATTTTACACCCTCGTTTTACTTCTTGCTTGGTAGCTCACCATTTTACACCCTCATTTTACTTCTTGCTTGGTAGCTCACCATTTTACACCCTCGTTTTACTTCTTGCTTGGTAGCTCACTATTTTACACCCTCGTCTTACTTCTTGCTTGGTAGCTCACTATTTTACACCCTCGTTTTACTTCTTGCTTGGTAGCTCACTATTTTACACCCTCGTTTTGCTTCTTGCTTGGTAGCTCACTATTTTACACCCTCGTTTTACTTCTTGCTTGGTAGCTCACTATTTTACACCCTCGTGTTACTTCTTGGTGAGCTCACCATTTTACACCCTCGTTTTACTTCTTGTGGTAGCTCACCATTTTACACCCTCGTTTTACTTCTTGCTTGGTAGCTCACTATTTTACACCCTCTTTTACTTCTTGCTTGGTAGCTCACTATTTTACACCCTCGTCTTACTTCTTGCTTGGTAGCTCACCATTTTACACCCTCGTTTTACTTCTTGCTTGGTAGCTCACCATTTTACACCCTCATTTTACTTCTTGCTTGGTAGCTCACCATTTTACACCCTCGTTTTACTTCTTGCTTGGTAGCTTACCATTTTACACCCTCGTTTTACTTCTTGCTTGGTAGCTCACTATTTTACACCCTCGTTTTACTTCTTGCTTGGTAGCTCACCATTTTACACCCTCGTTTTACTTCTTGCTTGGTAGCTCACCATTTTACACCCTCGTTTTACTTCTTGCTTGGTAGCTCACCATTTTACACCCTCGTTTTACTTCTTGCTTGGTAGCTCACCATTTTACACCCTCGTTTTACTTCTTGCTTGGTAGCTCACTATTTTACACCCTCGTCTTACTTCTTGCTTGGTAGCTCACCATTTTACACCCTCGTTTTACTTCTTGCTTGGTAGCTCACCATTTTACACCCTCATTTTACTTCTTGCTTGGTAGCTCACCATTTTACACCCTCGTTTTACTTCTTGCTTGGTAGCTTACCATTTTACACCCTCGTTTTACTTCTTGCTTGGTAGCTCACTATTTTACACCCTCATTTTACTTCTTGCTTGGTAGCTCACCATTTTACACCCTCGTTTTACTTCTTGCTTGGTAGCTCACCATTTTACAACCTCGTTTTACTTCTTGCTTGGTAGCTCACCATTTTACACCCTCGTTTTACTTCTTGCTTGGTAGCTCACCATTTTACACCCTCGTCTTACTTCTTGCTTGGTAGCTCACTATTTTACACCCTCGTTTTACTTCTTGCTTGGTAGCTCACCATTTTACACCCTCGATTTAGTTCTTGCTTGGTAGCTCACCATTTTACACCCTCGTTTTACTTCTTGCTTGGTAGCTCACTATTTTACACCCTCGTCTTACTTCTTGCTTGGTAGCTCACCATTTTACACCCTCGTTTTACTTCTTGCTTGGGAGCTCACCATTTTACACCCTCGTTTTACTTCTTGCTTGGTAGCTCACCATTTTACACTCTCGTTTTACTTCTTGCTTGGTAGCTCACCATTTTACACCCTCGTTTTACTTCTTGCTTGGTAGCTCACCATTTTACACCCTCATTTTACTTCTTGCTTGGTAGCTCAACATTTTACACTCTCGTTTTACTTCTTGCTTGGTAGCTCACTATTTTACACCCTCGTTTTACTTCTTGCTTGGTAGCTCACCATTTTACACCTTCGTTTTACTTCTTGCTTGGTAGCTCACCATTTTACACCTTCATTTTACTTCTTGCTTGGTAGCTCACCATTTTACACCCTCGTTTTACTTCTTGCTTGGTAGCTCACCATTTTACACCCTCGTTTTACTTCTTGCTTGGTAGCTCACCATTTTACACCCTCATTTTACTTCTTGCTTGGTAGCTCACCATTTTACACCCTCGTTTTACTTCTTGCTTGGTAGCTCACTATTTTACACCCTCGTTTTACTTCTTGCTTGGTAGCTCACCATTTTACACCTTCGTTTTACTTCTTGCTTGGTAGCTCACCATTTTACACCCCGCTCATTTTCTTACTTCTTGCTTGGTAGCTCACCATTTTACACCTTCATTTTACTTCTTGCTTGGTAGCTCACCATTTTACACCCTCGTTTTACTTCTTGCTTGGTAGCTCACCATTTTACACCCTCATTTTACTTCTTGCTTGGTAGCTCACTATTTTACACCCTCATTTTACTTCTTGCTTGGTAGCTCACCATTTTACACCCTCGTTTTACTTCTTGCCTGGCAGCTCGCCATTTTACACCCTCGTTTTACTTCTTGCCTGGTTGCTCACCATTTTACACGCTCGTTTTACTTCTTCCTTGGTAGCTCACCATTTTACACTCTCATCTTACTTCTTGCTTGGTAGCTCACCATTTTACACCCTCGTTTTACTTCTTGCCTGGCAGCTCGCCATTTTACACCCTCGTTTTACTTCTTGCCCGGCAGCTCACCATTTTACACCCTCGTTTTACTTCTTGCTTGGTAGCTCACTATTTTACACCCTCGTTTTACTTCTTGCCTGGTTGCTCACCATTTTACACGCTCGTTTTACTTCTTCCTTGGTAGCTCACCATTTTACACTCTCATCTTACTTCTTGCTTGGTAGCTCACCATTTTACACCCTCGTTTTACTTCTTGCCTGGCAGCTCGCCATTTTACACCCTCATTTTACTTCTTGCTTGGTAGCTCACCATTTTACACCCTCGTTTTACTTCTTGCTTGGCAGCTCACCATTTTACACCCTCATTTTACTTCTTGCTTGGTAGCTCACCATTTTACACTCTCGTTTTACTTCTTGCTTGGTAGCTCACCATTTTACACCCTTGTTTTACTTCTTGCTTGGTAGCTCACAATTTTACACCCTCGTTTTACTTCTTGCTTGGTAGCTCACCATTTTGCACCGTCGTATTACTTCTTGCTTGGTAGCTCACCATTTTACACCCTCGTTTTACTTCTTGCTTGGTAGCTCACCATTTTACACCCTCGTTTTACTTCTTGCTTGGTAGCTCACCATTTTACACCCTCGTTTTACTTCTTGCTTGGTAGCTCACCATTTTACATTGTTTTACACCCTCGTTTTACTTGCTTGGTAGCTCACCACGCCTTGCTTAGCTCACCATTTTACACCCTCGTTTTACTTCTTGCCTGGCAGCTCACCATTTTACACCCTCGTTTTACTTCTTGCTTGGCAGCTCACCATTTTACACCCTCGTTTTACTTCTTGCTTGGTAGCTCACCATTTTACACCCTCGTTTTACTTCTTGTCTGGCAGCTCACCATTTTACACCCTCGTTTTACTTCTTGTCTGGCAGCTCACCATTTTACACCCTCGTTTTACTTCTTGTCTGGCAGCTCACCATTTTACACCCTCGTTTTACTTCTTGCTTGGCAGCTCACCATTTTACACCCTCGTTTTACTTCTTGTCTGGCAGCTCACCATTTTACACCCTCGTTTTACTTCTTGTCTGGCAGCTCACTATTTTACACCCTCGTTTTACTTCTTGCTTGGTAGCTAACAATTTTACAACCTCGTTTTACTTCTTCCTTGGCAGCTCAGCATTTTACACCCTCATTTTACTTCTTGCTTCGTAGCTCACCATTTTACAGCCTCGTTTTACTTCTTGCTTGGTAGCTTACCATTTTACACCCTCGTTTTACTTCTTGCTTAGTAGCTCACCATTTTACACCCTCATTTTACTTCTTGCTTGGTAGCTCACCATTTTACACCCTCGTTTTACTTCTTGCTTGGTAGCTCACTATTTTACACCCTCGTCTTACTTCTTGCTTGGTAGCTCACTATTTTACACCCTCGTTTTACTTCTTGCTTGGTAGCTCACCATTTTACACCCTCATTTTACTTCTTGCTTGGTAGCTCACCATTTTACACCTTCGGTTTACTTCTTGCTTGGTAGCTCACCATTTTACACCCTCGTTTTACTTCTTGTCTCGCAGCTCACCATTTTATACTCTCGTTTTACTTCTTGCCTGGTAGCTCACCATTTTATACTCTTGTTTTACTTCTTGTCTGGCAGCTCACCATTTTACACCCTCGTTTTACTTCTTGCTTGGCAGCTCACCATTTTACACCCTCGTTTTACTTCTTGCTTGGCAGCTCACCATTTTACACCCTCGTTTTACTTCTTGCTTGGTAGCTCACCATTTTACTTCTTGCTCTTTTTACTTCTTGCTTGGTAGCTCACCATTTTACACCCTCGTTTTACTTCTTGTCTGGCAGCTCACCATTTTACACCCTCGTTTTACTTCTTGTCTGGCAGCTCACCATTTTACACCCTCGTTTTACTTCTTGCTTGGTAGCTCACCATTTTACACTCGTTTTTACTTCTTGCTTGGTAGCTCACCATTTTACACCCTCGTTTTACTTCTTGCTTGGCAGCTCACCATTTTACACCCTCGTTTTACTTCTTGTCTGGCAGCTCACCATTTTACACCCTCGTTTTACTTCTTGTCTGGCAGCTCACCATTTTACACCCTCGTTTTACTTCTTGCTTGGCAGCTCACCATTTTACACCCTCGTTTTACTTCTTGTCTGGCAGCTCACCATTTTACACCCTCGTTTTACTTCTTGCTTGGTAGCTCACCATTTTACACCCTCGTTTTACTTCTTGCCTTGGCAGCTCACCATTTTACACCCTCGTTTTACTTCTTGCTTGGTAGCTCACCATTTTACACCCTCGTTTTACTTCTTGCTTGGTAGCTCACCATTTTACACTCCTCGTTTTACTTCTTGCTTGGTAGCTCACCATTTTACACCCTCGTTTTACTTCTTGCTTGGTAGCTCACCATTTTACACCCTCGTTTTACTTCTTGCTTGGCAGCTCACCATTTTACTTTTACTTGCCTCTCTTACTTCTTGCTTGGTAGCTCACCATTTTACACCCTCGTTTTACTTCTTGTCTGGCAGCTCACCATTTTACACCCTCGTTTTACTTCTTGTCTGGCAGCTCACCATTTTATACTCTCGTTTTACTTCTTGCCTGGCAGCTCACCATTTTACACCCTCGTTTTACTTCTTGCCTCGCAGCTCGCCATTTTACACCCTCGTTTTACTTCTTGCCTGGCAGCTCACCATTTTAGACCATCGTTTTACTTCTTGACTGGTAGCTCACCATTTTATACTCTCGTTTTACTTCTTGTCTGGCAGCTCGCCATTTGACACCCTCGTTCTACTTCTTGTCTGGCAGCACACCATTTTACACCCTCGTGTTACTTCTTGTCTGGCAGCTCACCATTTTACACTCGTTTTACTTCTTGCTTGGTAGCTCACCATTTTACACCCTCGTTTTACTTCTTGCCTGCTCACCATTTTACATCGTTTACTTCTTGCTTGGTAGCTCACCATTTTACACCCTCGTTTTACTTCTTGTCTGGCAGCTCACCATTTTACACCCTCGTTTTACTTCTTGTCTGGCAGCTCACCATTTTACACTCTCGTTTTACTTCTTGTCTGGCAGCTCACCATTTTACACTCTCGTTTTACTTCTTGTCTGGCAGCTCACCATTTTACACCCTCGTTTTACTTCTTGCCTGGCAGCTCGCCATTTTACACCCTCGTTTTACTTCTTGCCTGGTTGCTCACCATTTTACACGCTCGTTTTACTTCTTCCTTGGTAGCTCACCATTTTACACTCTCGTTTTACTTCTTGTCTGGCAGCTCACCATTTTACACCCTCGTTTTACTTCTTGTCTGGCAGCTCACCATTTTACACTCTCGTTTTACTTCTTGCCTGGCAGCTCGCCATTTTACACCCTCGTTTTATTTCTTGCCTGGCAGCTCGCCATTTTACACCCTCGTTTTACTTCTTGCTTGGCAGCTCACCATTTTACACTCTCGTTTTACTTCTTGTCTGGCAGCTCACCATTTTACACCCTCGTTTTACTTCTTGCCTGGCAGCTCACCATTTTACACCCTCGTTTTACTTCTTGTCTGGCAGCTCACCATTTTACACCCTCGTTTTACTTCTTGTCTGGCAGCTCGCCATTTTACACCCTCGTTCTACTTCTTGTCTGGCAGCTCACCATTTTACACCCTCGTTTTACTTCTTGTCTGGCAGCTCACCATTTTACACCCTCGTTTTACTTCTTGTCTGGCAGCTCACCATTTTATACTCTTGTTTTACTTCTTGTCTGGCAGCTCACCATTTTATACTCTCGTTTTACTTCTTGTCTGGCAGCTCACCATTTTATACTCTCGTTTTACTTCTTGTCTGGCAGCTCACCATTTTATACTCTCGTTTTACTTCTTGCCTGGCAGCTCGCCATTTTACACTCTCGTTTTACTTCTTGTCTGGCAGCTCGCCATTTTACACTCTCGTTTTACTTCTTGCCTGGCAGCTCGCCATTTTACACCCTCGTTTTACTTCTTGCCTGGCAGCTCGCCATTTTACACCCTCGTTTTACTTCTTGCTTGGTAGCTCACCATTTTACCACCTCGTTTTACTTCTTGCCTGGTAGCTCACCATTTTATACTCTCGTTTTACTTCTTGTCTGGCAGCTCACCATTTTACACCCTCGTTTTACTTCTTGTCTGGCAGCTCACCATTTTATACTCTCGTTTTACTTCTTGCCTGGCAGCTCGCCATTTTACACCCTCGTTTTATTTCTTGCCTGGCAGCTCACAATTTTAGACCCTCGTTTTACTTCTTGTCTGGCAGCTCACCATTTTATACTCTCGTTTTACTTCTTGCCTGGCAGCTCGCCATTTTACACTCTCGTTTTACTTCTTGTCTGGCAGCTCGCCATTTTACACTCTCGTTTTACTTCTTGCCTGGCAGCTCGCCATTTTACACCCTCGTTTTACTTCTTGCCTGGCAGCTCGCCATTTTACACCCTCGTTTTACTTCTTGTCTGGCAGTTCACCATTTTATACTCTTGTTTTACTTCTTGTCTGCCAGTTCACCATTTTATACTCTCCTTTTACTTCTTGCCTGCCAGCTCACCATTTTACACCCTCGTTTTACTTCTTGTCTGGCAGCTCACCATTTTACACTCTCGTTTTACTTCTTGTCTGGCAGCTCGCCATTTTACACTCTCGTTTTACTTCTTGCCTGGCAGCTCGCCATTTTACACCCTCGTTTTACTTCTTGTCTGGCAGCTCACCATTTTATACTCTTGTTTTACTTCTTGTCTGGCAGCTCACCATTTTATACTCTCGTTTTACTTCTTGCCTGGCAGCTCGCCATTTTACACCCTCGTTTTACTTCTTGCTTGGTAGCTCACCATTTTACACTCTCATCTTACTTCTTGCTTGGTAGCTCACCATTTTACACCCTCGTTTTACTTCTTGTCTGGCAGCTCACCATTTTACACCCTCGTTTTACTTCTTGCCTGGTAGCTCGCCATTTTACACCCTCGTTTTACTTCTTGTCTGGCAGCTCACCATTTTACACCCTCGTTTTACTTCTTGTCTGGCAGCTCACCATTTTATACTCTCGTTTTACTTCTTGCCTGGCAGCTCGCCATTTTACACCCTCGTTTTACTTCTTGTCTGGCAGCTCACCATTTTACACACTCGTTTTACTTCTTGTCTGGCAGCTCGCCATTTTACACCCTCGTTTTACTTCTTGCCTGGTAGCTCGCCATTTTACACCCTCGTTTTACTTCTTGTCTGGCAGCTCACCATTTTACACCCTCGTTTTACTTCTTGTCTGGCAGCTCACCATTTTATACTCTTGTTTTACTTCTTGTCTGGCAGCTCACCATTTTATACTCTCGTTTTACTTCTTGCCTGGCAGCTCACCATTTTATACTCTTGTTTTACTTCTTGTCTGGCAGCTCACCATTTTATACTCTTGTTTTACTTCTTGTCTGGCAGCTCACCATTTTACACCCTCGTTTTACTTCTTGTCTGGCAGCTCACCATTTTATACTCTTGTTTTACTTCTTGTCTGGCAGCTCACCATTTTATACTCTCGTTTTACTTCTTGCCTGGCAGCTCGCCATTTTACACCCTCGTTTTACTTCTTGCCTGGTAGCTCGCCATTTTACACCCTCGTTTTACTTCTTGTCTCGCAGCTCACCATTTTATACTCTCGTTTTACTTCTTGCCTGGTAGCTCACCATTTTATACTCTTGTTTTACTTCTTGTCTGGCAGCTCACCATTTTATACTCTCGTTTTACTTCTTGCCTGGCAGCTCGCCATTTTACACCCTAGTTTTACTTCTTGCCTGGCAGCTCGCCATTTTACACCCTCGTTTTACTTCTTGCTTGGTAGCTCACCATTTTATACTCTCGTTTTACTTCTTGTCTGGCAGCTCACCATTTTATACTCTTGTTTTACTTCTTGTCTGGCATCTCACCATTTTATACTCTCGTTTTACTTCTTGTCTGGCAGCTCGCCATTTTACACTCTCATCTTACTTCTTGTCTGGCAGCTCACCATTTTACACTCTCGTTTTACTTCTTGTCTGGCAGCTCGCCATTTTACACTCTCGTTTTACTTCTTGTCTGGCAGCTCGCCATTTTTACACTCTCGTTTTACTTCTTGTCTGGCAGCTCGCCATTTTACACTCTCGTTTTACTTCTTGTCTGGCAGCTCACCATGTTTACACTCTCGTTTTACTTCTTGCCTGGCAGCTCGCCATTTTACACCCTCGTTTTACTTCTTGCCTGGCAGCTCGCCATTTTACACCCTCGTTTTACTTCTTGCTTGGTAGCTCACCATTTTACACTCTCATCTTACTTCTTGCTTGGTAGCTCACCATTTTATACTCTCGTTTTACTTCTTGTCTGGCAGCTCACCATTTTACACCCTCGTTTTACTTCTTGTCTGGCAGCTCACCATTTTATACTCTCGTTTTACTTCTTGCCTGGCAGCTCGCCATTTTGCACCCTCGTTTTACTTCTTGCCTGGCAGCTCGCCATTTTACACCCTCGTTTTACTTCTTGTCTGGCAGCTCACCATTTTATACTCTTGTTTTACTTCTTGTCTGGCAGCTCACCATTTTATACTCTCGTTTTACTTCTTGCCTGGCAGCTCGCCATTTTACACCCTCGTTTTACTTCTTGTCTGGCAGCTCACCATTTTACACCCTCGTTTTACTTCTTGCCTGGTAGCTCGCCATTTTACACCCTCGTTTTACTTCTTGTCTGGCAGCTCACCATTTTACACCCTCGTTTTACTTCTTGCCTGGCAGCTCACCATTTTATACTCTTGTTTTACTTCTTGTCTGGCAGCTCACCATTTTATACTCTCGTTTTACTTCTTGCCTGGCAGCTCACCATTTTATACTCTTGTTTTACTTCTTGTCTGGCAGCTCACCATTTTACACCCTCGTTTTACTTCTTGTCTGGCAGCTCACCATTTTATACTCTTGTTTTACTTCTTGTCTGGCAGCTCACCATTTTATACTCTCGTTTTACTTCTTGCCTGGTAGCTCGCCATTTTACACCCTCGTTTTACTTCTTGTCTCGCAGCTCACCATTTTATACTCTCGTTTTACTTCTTGCCTGGTAGCTCACCATTTTATACTCTTGTTTTACTTCTTGTCTGGCAGCTCACCATTTTATACTCTCGTTTTACTTCTTGCCTGGCAGCTCGCCATTTTACACCCTAGTTTTACTTCTTGCCTGGCAGCTCGCCATTTTACACCCTCGTTTTACTTCTTGCTTGGTAGCTCACCATTTTATACTCTCGTTTTACTTCTTGTCTGGCAGCTCACCATTTTATACTCTTGTTTTACTTCTTGTCTGGCAGCTCACCATTTTATACTCTCGTTTTACTTCTTGTCTGGCAGCTCGCCATTTTACACCCTTGTTTTACTTCTTGCCTGGTCCCTCGCCATTTTACATCCTCGTCATTCTCCTTCCCTGGCAGCTCACCATTTTATACTCGTCGTTCTCCTTTCCTGGCAGCTCACCATTTTATACTCGTCATTCTCCTTTCCTGGCAGCTCGCCATTTTATACTCGTCGTTCTCCTTTCCTGGCAGCTCGCCATTTTATACTCATTGTTCTCCTTTCCTGGCAGCTCGCCATTTTATACTCGTTGTTCTCCTTGCCTGGCCACTCACTGTTTTACACCCTCTCGTGGAAATAATTCAAACACTTGAGTTTCACTTGCAGTTAAACAGAAGTCCACTGGAGTCCGCTGGAGTTAAACCACATTTGTGTCAGTATATTGAGTGACGTATTCCCTCTCCTGATTAATGCAGCCTCATACCGTGCACCACATGGCGGCTCGCTATCTCCAGTGGGTTTTCACTCCTTTTAGCTACGGGACTTCCATCATCGTACTCCTTTTGGGGAGCAGCTTATTCCTAATGGCCCAGGACTTTTCTGACACCCACAGCATCGAGTGGAGCATATAACCTGGTGGACACAACGCCATCGCTGTTTTTCTTGCTTCTTATTGAACTTGGATTGTATTCACATGCATTCAAGCTAAACAGCTTATGAGATTGTCAGACTGGACAAAGTCATGAACCTTTAGCGGTGAGTAGACGTCGATAACTCGATTTTCTCTAGAACATAAGCAAGCCATCACTATTTTACACAGAGAGTTGTGCACTGAATGGTCGTCCGGGGAAGGCGCCAAATGCAGGGACTGTTGATGGAATTAAACTGGATTTGGATAAGTACTTGAAAGCAATGGGCATTCAGAGGTATATGGATATTGGAAGGAATGATAGATATCTTAGGATTTGCCACAATTGATTGAGTTGTTACATATAACGTCATTTAATTCATAAAAAAATGTGCATATATATACTATACTATTCACAAAAAGTTGGGTCACCCAATGAAGATCGGGCTATTTAGGCTCGAGTAAACCATGAAGAAGATTGATGCTTAAAACTGTTGCAAAAATTAACCCAGAAGTGCACCACAGCAATGATGGGCCAAATGGCCAAATTTCCTTGTTTGAGGTCATACAGGATTGTGAGATGATTTTTTACACTAAGTGTAGTCCCGTGGTGACTGTGGACCATTTTATATTAAATTCCATTGTGCATACAGAATATAGATACTTCAATGCAATTGGTTTGATTCCCAACAATAATTCACCTTCGAACACGACGCAGAAGGGTCAAGGTACAAGCCGGTAGGCGGACATGGGTAGTCGATCAAGTCGAATTTAGTCGTTTTTCAGCCGTTACTAGCCAACAAAAGCGTCCATAGCAACGGTTCTTTCTCACACATAACTAGGGCATACCATGAACCTACCATACCAGTTTCATGTATGTCTGACTCATAGTCTCTGAGATATAACGAACTTCGTTTTTTTATTGTTTTCGACCAGGGTTCATTCAAAGTCTATCTTCTCCGACAGTTTTCATGGGAGCGGGCTGAATTTTTTTTTGTCAAGGAGGCTGAATGTGTTGCCCACAAACGATCATAGTTTGATTTTTAAATTTCGTTATTTTTATTTTTTTAGATTTTTTTGAAAATTTCAAAGGCCCGTTGCTAGGCAACCGAAGGGTCCATAGCAACGGTTCTCAAACGCGCACAACTAGGTCATGGTATGAACCGACCACCAGAGTTTCATCAAGATCGGCCTAAGATTAACGGAGTACTGGCCTGGACAGACAAACAGACAGACAGACAAGTCTTAGAGAATTCATTTTAGTATTTAAATACCCAAGACCCGATTTGATTTGACCTATTCCCTCGGAGAAGATAGACTTTTAGTCCCGCTACCCCCCAAAAATGACTATTTTCTGGGCGTGGCTCCGCCCACAATGGACGTAGGGTCGGTAGCCCATGTCCGGTAGGCGGACATGGGTAGTCGATCTCAAGAAGTTTTTAATTTTGAACCGGAATCTCTTTGAATGGTAGTGGACTGTATTTCTCAGTCCATTGCCTATCCAACGATATATGGCACAACTATAAGTCCCTGCAAGTCTACAATAAAAAGTCTCAAAAACATGCTTCCATTCGTTATAAGTCACCTTGTGAAACACCCCAGGCCCCTACTAGACGATATAGGTTACCATTTGCCAAAGTCACCTGCGTACTCGTTACCCTTGCTCGCGTTTATACGTGAAAAACTTCAAATAGGCTTATTTCCCGCCATAACTCGTAAACCGGAAGTCATACCGGAAGTGGGTCAATTACATTTTTGGTACACTCGATGTCCTCTATCCATATATGCAATAAAAAGTATACCTTCATTTGGAAAAAAGTGGTAGTTTACTCGTATGCCAGACATAATATTTTTCGAAAAATTTCTATTTTTGAAAATGTACGTGCAAATTTTTTTTTTTTTAAAAAGCTTCTAAATCGTCCAAAACATAAAGAAAACATGTTTTGGGAGTTCGGTAAAAAAAACTTTTGGGCAACCCCAAGTTCAGAGGGTTGCCATCTGAAAAGTTGAGGGACATTCAAAATTTTGAAGATATTGTTTTTTGCACAATCGCTACAGATTATGCAGAAAAACTTTCGGCATCCTACCTATCGTATTAAGAAAGCTCGATCTGGAGACCATTTGGCTGTGATTTTTCAGTTAAGGGCTGCCATTTGGAAACTATAAGAGATAGAACCTGACGCGATGGGCCCGTTCGATGGGGAATGACCTGAGGATTAAGCACAAAAAAATTCATGATTCTAGCTTCAAGGGTTAATGCTGCAGATTGTTTTTTCGTTAAAATAGCCCCACATTTAGAGGTTTTTCGGCCGTTGCTAGGCAACGGATGGGTCCATAGCAACGGTTCTTTCTCACACATAACTAGGACATACCATGAACCTACCATACCAGTTTCATGTATATCTGACTCATAGTCTCTGAGATATAACGAACTTCGTTTTTTTATTGTTTTCTTCCAGGGTTCATTCAAAGTCTATCTTCTCCGACAGTTTTCATAGGATTCAGCTGGAAATTATTGACAATATGGCTGAATGTACTGCCCACAGTCGCTCGTGGCCCGATTTTTGATTTTCGAAAAAAAAAAATTTTGAGATTTTTTTTTGAAAATTTCAAAGGTCCGTTGCTAGGCAAGGGATGGGTCCATAGCAACGGTTCTCATTTGCACACAACTAGGTCATGATATGAACCGACCAACCAAGTTTCATCGAAATCGCCATTGTATTAAGGGAGCACTGGACCGAACAGACATACATACAGACAGACAGACAAACATATCGACGGAAATACTGATAATAAGGGTAGACTCGATCAACTACCCAACAGACAGACAGACAAACATATCGACGGATACTGATAATAAGGGTAGACTAGATCGACTACCCAATAAGTCATGCTTCGCCTGTCTCCCTGCTGGCGGGATGCTTGATCGGCCAGAGTGGCGTTATGTGTTATTTTAACATCAACTTGATTGGGGCTGACAGGATGGCCTAGACCAAGAGGTATGCACACTTACTTCTAGCTTCTATATTATGGGGCTTTGAGCCTTGATGTGGAGTGCCGCTCGTGGATTGGCTGGAGTGCGTCCGTCCTGCTTCGAGAGAAGCACCTCGATTCCAGTTCCACAAGGATCAGCTCTGGGCCAAGCTCAGTAAAGGAATAGTTTAAACGGAAGAGGTTTTTACCCCGTGGGGTCTTCCACCCCATGGGGTCTAAGCAACGCTCGCATTCTCCCTTTTCTTGTGTACAGTTCATTTGAACGTCTATTTCTCCATTATTCGTGAACAGAATTTGATGAAAATTGACAGGCATATACTAGACACATATGTGCAGGCAGTAACTTGGTCCAAAGTGCGATTGCGGCCTTTCGGGCT
The DNA here is from genome assembly GCF_056783735.1 of Eptatretus burgeri. Lineage (NCBI taxonomy): Eukaryota > Metazoa > Chordata > Myxini > Myxiniformes > Myxinidae > Eptatretus > Eptatretus burgeri. The sequence continues at coordinate 30,083,644 of NC_140966.1, read as the reverse complement.
GGAACGGCCCATTTTGGGCCATTTTCTTAAAATTGCTATTTCTCAGTTATTAGTGGACGGAACCGAACCAAACTTGACAGGTATATTCTAGAGACCATTCTCCAGGCAGTAACTGAGACCAAAGTGCGATTCCGGCCCTTTCGGCTCATTTTCTGAAAATTGTTATAAAAAAAATAAATTAAATGCGCTGGGCGATGCCCAACGCAAAACTAAGTCACAAATGATGATAAGAAACTAGCCTCACTCTTGTGACGTGTTCTGGTTTCTTTTTCTGATGCGATGAAAATCTTACCAAATTTCAAAACTATCTGTCGTCCGTGCTATCGCTCATCTGAGAGTCGTACGAATGAACTCCCACGGGGTATGTTCGCAATTCGAACTTGTTCTTTTCATTTGGTGTCCCCTTTGTCTGTATTTGAGTCTGTGTGTGACGTGCCTTGACTGTCTGATTTATTTGCTTAATTTGCTTTATTACCTTTTTGTCCGTTGTGAATAGTCATTTATTTTCATAAAATGTATTCCTTTGAAGAAATTGTAGCCTTGTGTTGTCCTGGTGCAGCGCCCCTGTACTATGCTCCTCCCTGTCCTCCTCCTGAGTGGATCGTCTCTCCGCCATTTCGCCCCGTTAACGCACACGCCTTAATCTCCGAGTCTCAGTTGCAGTCTTCAGGGGAGAAGCTTTGCCATCCCTCCAGGTTGGGTTTAAACCCCCTGGACATGACTATATATATATATATATATATATATATATATATATATATATATATATATATATATATATATATATATATATATATATATATATATATATATATATATATATATATATATATATTGTTACGGGCCGGTGCGTCGCCAACCGACCGCTCTGAACGGAGCCGCAAGTCGAGTCGGCTCGACCGATCGCCCGGAATATAGATCGCCGCCCGGATAAGTCCGAGTCGATGGGTCCTTGTACAAGAACCAAAATACGCCAATGGGCAGATCACGTGGGGTAGGGTCGATTGCCAATCTTCAATGTACCTAAATACCCACGTGATCCAACTACCGGGGTATTCCACCCTCGACGGAACTCGTACAGAACAAACCGCTGAGGCGAGCCTGTCCCGTGCGCGATTCCAAGCGGCTTAATCGCCGAGAACCGTCGGTTCAAATGTCCCCCTTTTACGGCAAACCAACGGCTTTCTAACTCCCAACACACGAAATGCTCAGTCAATGAAAGAATTGACACGACGAGCTGAAAACATTTAACAATTGGGGTATTTATTAAAAGTAATGGGGGAACTAGGGAAACACGTAAGAGCATAACTATACCAACTTTACGAAATGCAATGCAAAGATTTACAGCACACAAAGCACTTAACAATTTCCTACTTATTAGACGGGCCCACGGACACACGTACGCGCACACACACACACACCCAAGAAACAGGTGAGCTCGGAGGACAGGTGAGCTGAAACCCAGAACCTATCTCGAACCTCTCCACTTCGTGTGGTCTTCAAGTTGTTCGGACCCGGGCTCCAGCGAGAGCGAGCTGGATCCACTCGCCGTGAGCCGTGATCCTTCCCGAGCTCCCGCGAATCCTCCCGCGCTTCTCAACACGTGCTGGTGAAACGAGGCGCCGATCCTTCCCGTCGATGCACTGATCCTTCCCGTCGATGCGCCGCTTCCCCCAAGGAACCACCTCCAAGAAGAGGTCGATGAGTCGCACCAAGCCAGGAACCAAACGGAGAACAAAGAGCTCCACAAACCAAGAAGAAGAAGAAGCCACCATTCGCAGCTCGAGCCAAGCAACCGGCTCGACTTTCTTCCAAAACAAAGCAGCTCTCCAAGAAGTCTACCAAGCCAAGCAGAAGCCGAAGGCCTACTGAACCACCAAAGCAAAAAGCCTCCAAAAAGCCTCCTCCCGAGCCAGACCGCAGCCGAAGCTCACTGAGCCAGCCGAAGCAAAAAGCTTCCGAAGGCCTCAACCCTAACCCAAGCCAAACAGGACCCGAAGGTCTGCTGAACGACTACCATCATCTCCCTTCTCCGACTCTGAACACGAACCAAGAACGGATCTCCTCTTTATCCTCCTCTACCCCCCCCCTCCCCCGCGCCGGCGTGACTCATGCCCTCATGATCCATCCCCCGCTCAACCACGGGTGGGAGGGAGTTGTTGACATCATGAATCACGGGACGGCAGGATTCTTCTTCCTCTTCGCAGAAGAGGGGGAAGGGACATCTCCATTGTTCGTTCCCTAACTATTAAATAGATCTGCAGCGCATCTAATCGATTTCTGAACATTTAAACAATGGAAGGTGAGCTATCTAGGGAACAAGCACTTATCGACATAGCTGACTAAAGGAACCTGTATGTTGTGTGCAATCGAATTCCAAATTCGCAACAAAATATATATATATATATATATATATATATATATATATATATATATATATATATATATATATATATATATATATATATATATATATATATATATATATATATATATATATATATATTGATGCGGTCCTGCAAAACCGCATGCCTCTAAGACAATGGCAGCCAAGATACAGTGATCCCCAGGCAGTTATTTCATTCGTCTTTGTGCAGTCAGATCTTGCCCTCATGTCTTGTGGGTTAACAGGCCGAAGTGTGTTGCGTGGGTCTAATAGCTCGGTCTAACAACTACATCTCTATCTTTAATCCTGATTTCCATCCAACCCTTTCCTTTTAACCATGGTGCAAATCAAGTCAAGCACAGCACCCAGGTAGCCGCCTGTGAAAGAACCACAATAACGAGGATGCTTACCGGCGCGCGCGTGGCGCACCATTTCATTCAAGTCTGTGCGGCGTCAAATCAAATCTTTACAACGGCATCTCACCTTGCTCAACCATCGCTCACCAAAAAACTCACGACCTTGACCACCAACATCTCCCACACACAGGAAAAATCACCCACGCCTCCTCGCACCTCCGCATCGATACAATTTGCCACCAAATAGAGGCGTGCTGCATGGCCCAGGCCACTCGGACCGTGTGCAGCAGGGACAAGCCAAGCATGTTCACAGCACCAACCGCATCTTGCCGGGGATGCCCCGAATAGGCAAGCAGGACTGACACACAAGTGACTTGTCCAGTCACTAGCACACAGCAGGATGGGCGGCGAGGGATGGGGGTCGTGGGGGGGGGGAGGGCGGAAGTTTGGTTTGGGGCTCCAGGCTGTGTCATGCCGGATGTGTGCATGAGACCGCTTCTGGCCCCAGGAGCCTGGCAGGGCGGGGCTATGACCACCATCGCCCAATAAGGAAGCACGATTTGGGTCACGGCGCGTTGCTTCGGGTCGTCACCCCACCCTTTGCATCCCCCAAAGCGTATTGGGTTGCGCGTTCGGCCGACCACACCAGGTATTGCGAGGCCATTAGTCCTCATATGCTCTCCTTCCTTCTGGCTATCTAATCTTCATTGTGTGTGTGTGTGTGTGTGTGTGTGTGTGTGTGTGTGTGTGTGTGTGTGTGTGTGTGTGTGTGTGTGTACGTGATCGCACCTGTCGTAGCATGAGTTAAGGTTGTAGAAGATATAACAGGATAAGTCTGCTCTGTGTCTGCTTTTGTTAATTGCTTGCCTTTTGTCACACCCCATAACTTCCTTGCTATCCCTGCTGTGCAGAATAATAAACCCCATTTACTGTGCCACATACTTTTCCTTGCTTGAGTGTAAATAAATGCTTGTGTAGAAATGTTCCCAGCTCGTTTTCGTCTTTTCCTTCATTGGTCCAGCATGGTCCGTATTCTAGCCCAGCCGGGACATTATCCCCCAACAATCTATTTTTCTAGCCGGTTTGTCCTTGGGCAGTTACGCTCAGCTGCATCTGATCCGGTCAGGTTATCTGGTTTGAACAAGGCGTATTGAGGGCGTGTCCCCCGGCAATTAAATCACATGACCATTAGGTAACCGGTATTCATTAGACGGAGGACTCTCAGTCACGTTGTTGAGTTATTGGCATTCATGGTCGATTAACAACCCGCCGTGTCACAGAGTTATCCGTGTGCAATGGCCTGCGATTCTGGAGAGTCTGGTGGGAACCCGAGGTAACCCCCCCCCCCCCCACTTGTGGTCTTGGTACCCCCAACCTGAGTCTGCAACTATATATATATATATATATATATATATATATATATATATATATACACAATAACACATTGTAAGCAATAACGAACCGTGCTTCCCCATTGTCTCAGGTCGCTCACCTGCATTTAATTTTTCATTTATTTGTTTTCATTTATTTTTTCGGTTATTTATATTTTCATTTACGGATGCATTCCGACGGTTCTGTGATTTTTTTTTTCCTGGTGTGTCAGCTACAATGTCCATCAGCACGCAAAATTACCCGTTGTCTCGGGTCACTCAACCGCATTGTTTTCATTTAGTTTTTTTCACTTATTTATTTTCATTTATGGATGTTTTCCAACAGTTCTATGATTTCCAGTGTATAGGCTTCGATGTCCATCGGCGCGCCTAATTTCAGCTTTAAATGTCACCCGGAAGGTACCGAACTTTAATATCAGTCAGTGAGGCAGTGGTTAAAATGAGCTGTATATGTCATAGATGTGTGTGTGTGTTTAAACCCCATAGGTTCGTGGAGCATTAATATACAGATCATGTCCCATAACAGCCGAAACTGGACAAACTGTGAGGCGCAATGCCATTTGCTACATGATATGAGTACATTGTCTCCGACTTGCTGCACTTCAGCCATGAGGTGGGATTGTTGTCAAGCGTAATAAGGCCTGTCACATTTGCTCTACGGCGAGGATACGGCGGCCGTACGCCCTCTGAATTGACAGAAACGTGCGGCGGCGGCAGAGTTTCTGCGGTGGCCTCAGGGTGGCCCTACGCAGTTTGGCTATCTTTTACAGGCTGTAGGGGTCGCCGTGGAATTATAACGCGGAGTTATAACTTTTTTCATTTCTACGTTCGCCGTAGCAATTCGACAAGCCGAAAAAAAAAAAACTGGTTAAAAAAAAGAAAAAAAATGAACCCACTCGTTACCGTCCGTCTGGCCGCACGTTCGCCTTAGGGCCCCCCTGCGGTCGCCTTACGGGCACCTTGAGGCTGTTAGGGTTAGGGTTAGCTTGCATCTGCCTTGAAAATTCTATGGCCGCCGCAGGGCCCCCTTAAGGTCACCGTGCGACATCAAATCAAAGACCGTATGGTAACCCCACGTTTTCGGTCTCCACAATTTCTAAATACGCCGTGCGGCTCCCCGAAAAATAAAAACATATGTGACTGCTACATTGTGTGATCGTGGAAATACTGCGGCCGCCCTATAATTGCTAGTGGCCGTAGATTTTGGAGACCCCACGGCCGCCGTGGCAAATGTGACAGGCCTAATAAAACCAAAACAGGCCCTTGCGACGATAAAGCAAACATGACATTAAACGTCTTCAGCTGTTATGGGATGCGATCTGTGCCTTCCTGCTCCATCAAGCTGGAGGGAGCCTGGTGTTGGCTCAGTGGTTAGGGTGGCGGCTTGGGATCCTAGGGTCCTGAGTTCAAGCCCCGTCGGCCGCTGAACTAGTACACCAGGGGGTTGACTCAGCCTGTCATCTTTCCGAGGTCGGCGAAATGAGTACCAGTTCCAGTGTGTGTACTGGTAGAGTGGCACTGCATCAGCAACACAGTCGCGCTTCAAGAAATGATAGCTACCCCGGCAGCAAAGCTGCCATACGACCACCAAGCTAGAGGATTTAACACATAATTTAACAGACTAGGTTTGAATGGTCACAACTAAGCAATTGTGTGGTATATCGTCCAGAGGAGCCCATAACAAAGGCAAAACCATCATCGACTGCTCCACTGTCCATTATTTGTGACATTTAAAATCCTTGTTTATTTAATAAAAAAAAAAAATAGACCACATTGTGGCCCATGGAAGCCATGTGGAATTGAAGGTGCAGTGATGTGCAAGTGTGCATGACATTTAATGCCATGTTGCCTTTGTCGTGTCAGAAGGGCCTGTTTTGGTTATATAATTAAATAAACAGGAATAAATTCCTGTGTGGGGCTACTGTGAAAAAATGCTGATTCAACCTGGTACTTGAAACCAAAAACCTCATCGTCCACCAGACGGCGGTCTCCTTGGGTTAACCTGAGGCGGTCCCTTCGGGTGGGTGCCTGGAATGTCCTATCCCTAAGAGAGGATGATCACCTGTCTCTGTTATCATCTGAGCTCAAGCGTTTGGACATCGGGAATGCAGCTCTCTCTGAGGTTCGGAGACCGGATTGCGGCGAGATAATGGTGGGTGGTTACACCTACTATTGGTCTGATCGCTCTGATGGTTACCATACCCAAGGAGTTGCTGTAGCTGTGTCCAATAAGCTGACCCCAATGATAATTGAGGTAACACCGGTCAACGAGCGTATTATGATATTAAGGATTAGTCACTCCTTAGGAGTCATTTCCCTGGTCTCTGTTTATGCTCCGACTGAGGCGAGTGATCTCACCGTGAAGGATGCATTCTACGCCACACTCGAGTCTGTGGTTGATCAGTGCCCCAGACGAGATACACTTCTAGTCTTGGGGGATTTCAATGCATCGACTGGAACTGATAGGGATGGTTATGAGGTGTGTGTTGGTCCCCATGGGTCAGGAACTATGAACCAGAATAGCACTAAGTTCCTTGACTTTGCAAGAAGTCATGGACTTAGGGTGGCTGGTTCATGGTTTCAGCGCCCACAAGCTCATCGCTGGACTTGGTATTCCAACGCTGGCGGTGTGGAAAAGGAGATTGACCATGTCCTCATTGACCGTCGTTGGAGGATGATCCAGAACTGCAGGTTCTACCGGAGTGCTCAGTTCCTCAATACTGACTACAGGCTTGTTGTAGCAACTCTAAAGCTGCACCTTAAATCCTGGAGAATGGTACCATCCCAGCCTAGGCTGGATGTTGCCAAGCTCAGGGATGAGAGAATAGCTGAGGAGTTTGCGAACAGGCTGAGTGGACACTTGGGGGGTCTGGGTGCTTTGGGGGGTCCTGAAGAGTTGTGGAGCGCCTTCAAGACCACCGTCCTTGATGTTGCCGGTGGATGCCTTGGAGCTCACCGCAGGGCAAAGAAGAATTTTGTCTCTCAAGGGACACTGGATACCATTGACCAGAGTCGCAGGGCCAGACTGAATGGCAGAGCTGAGCTGTTCAGGGAGCTGAGGCGTAAAACTGTACGTGCACTGAGGGTGGACAAGGAGGCCTATGTGCGAGGAATCTGTGAGGGGGTAGAGCATCACCTGTGGACAGGTGATTCTCGTCCTGCTTACAGGGGAATTCGCGCATTACGTTCATCCAAGCCCATCCCTCGGAGCACTGCAGTTCGAGCAGAGAGTGGTAGGCTCTTGACAGAGGAGTCTGAAGTGAAGGCCCGCTGGGCCGGTTACTTTGAGCGGTTGTACCAGGCTGATCCCCCAGCTGTTGAGTTGGACGTCAAGGGTGTTACAATCCCTGTTGCTGACCCTCGAATCAACTGTGGTCCACCTTCGCTTGTGGAAACACGGGCTGCGGTGAACCAGTTGAAACGGGGCAAAGCTCCAGGGATCTGTGGCACCCATGCCGAACTTCTCAAGGCTGGTGGAAATGCTGCACTCGTGTCGTTGCATGCAGTTTTGTGCTCTGCCTGGAACACAGGCATCATCCCAACTGACTGGAAGAGGGGCCTTGTTGTCCCTCTCTGGAAAGGGAAGGGTGATCGCCAAGACTGCAACAACTACCGAGGGGTGACGCTGCTCTCAGTGCCGGGCAAGGTCTTTGCTCGGATAATTCTTGATAGGGTTCGCCACCATCTGCTTGAGCACCAGCGTCCAGAGCAGTCAGGCTTTACACCAAAGAGGTCAACGATTGACCGTATCCTTGCCCTTCGTGTCCTCACCGAACGCAGACGAGAGTTTCGGCAGGGGCTGCTTGCAGCCTATGTTGATCTCTGTAAAGCGTTCGATTCAGTGAATCGGGATGTCCTCTGGAGGATTCTTGGTCTTCGTGGGGTGCCACCAAAACTGATCGATCTGATGTCTGAACTCTACTCTGGTACTGAGAGTGCTGTGAAGTGTGGTGGTACCATCTCTGACTTATTTCCAGTTGTTACTGGAGTTCGTCAGGGATGTGTACTTGCCCCCACACTTTTCAGCACTTGTATGGACTGGATTTTCGGGAGGATTTCGGAGAGATCAAGTTGCGGTGCATCGTTTGGGAATATCAAGATCTCGGACCTTGATTTTGCAGATGATGCAGTCATCTTTGCGGAGACGTTAGACATCCTTTTGGGGGCCCTCGAGGTGCTGAATGAGGAGTCGGAGCCGCTGGGATTACGGGTTTCTTGGGTCAAAACTAAGATCCAGGCTTTCGGTGACATCTTGGATGCTGCTGTCCTGTCTGTGTCTGTTTGTGGTGAGGATGTTGAGGTCGTGGAGAGATTCACTTACCTTGGCAGTGATATTCATGTCTCTGCTGGCTGCGAGTCAGAGGTCAATAGACGTCTGGGTCGGGCCTGGGGAGTCATGGATTCACTGGATCATGGGGTGTGGCGCTGCCGGTACCTGTGCGGGAGGACGAAAGTCCGAGTCTTCAGGTCCTTGGTACTTCCAGTCTTGCTCTATGGGTGCGAGACTTGGACTCTGACCAAGGATCTGAGATGGAGACTTAATTCCTTTGGTACTAGGTGTCTTCGGAGAATCCTTGGCTATCGCTGGTCGGATTTTGTGTCCAACAAGCGGTTGCTGAGAGAGACTCAGATGAGACTTGTTACCTGCATAGTCCGTGAGCGTCAGTTGCGGCTGTATGGACATGTGGCTCGTTTTCCTGACGCTGATCCTGCTCACCAGATTCTCTCAGCGAGGGAGTCTCATGAGTGGAGGAGGCCAGTGGGCCGACCACGTGCCTCATGGTTGCAGCAGGTTGACCATCATCTCAAGGAGATGGGGATGGGCCTGGCATCTGCCTGGGGGATGGCCAGACGGAGGCCCCTGGAGTACCGGCGGAAAGTGGACGCAGCGACGCGCTGTTCTGGCACATGCTCCCATACCTGACCTGACCTGATGTGCAAGTGTGCATGACATTTAATGCCATGTTGCCTTTGTCGTGTCAGAAGGGCCTGTTTTGGTTATATAATTAAATAAACAGGAATAAATTCCTGTGTGGGGCTACTGTGAAAAAATGCTGATTCAACCTGGTACTTGAAACCAAACACCTCATCGTGAACACAGCAACAGCCCTCTGAACTATTGAGTCTTTGGGATAACTTTAGGAGTTTCATACACTGCAAGGTGTGTGTGTGTGTGTGTGTGTGTGTGTGTGTGTGTGTGTGTGTGTGTGTGTGTGTGTGTGTGTGTGTGTGTGTGTGTGTGTGTGTGTGTGTGTGTGTGTGTGTGTGTGTGTGTGTGTGTGCGTGCGTGCGCGCGTGCGCGCGCGCAAGTGCACGCACCCCCCCCCCTTACCTTCCAGTTAGAAATTATGAAGTCCTACTCGCAAATGGGGATAATTGATGAGGTGAGAGGTCATTAATTGTTCCCTCCAATTGTGGGTGAGAGATGTGATTTGGCCTTTGACAAATACATATATATGTATCAATAGATGCCAGTTTTTCATTTCCACAAAATATTCCCAGCTTTTACCTTTCCAGTCGCTCATAGTTGCAAACTTGTTCAAGCAGAATAATCACCTGTCACATTAATCAGAATGTTGTGAAACCTGTACTGTATTTAAAACTAGTTGGGCTCTGCCTTGGTACTGGCAGCGCCCCTCGCCTCTCCACAAGGTAACTTTGTACATTTCTGATGTTAATCAATAGCGTTATGGGGTACTCATTGTGGCCACTTGCGTTAATCGTTGAACCTTTACTGTTAGACTTCAGTCACAATGTTGAAAAATAAAGCAAGGTGGCAAATGGTGGGCACATTGTGTATTGTTGCGGTTCTACAAAACCACATGCCTCTAAGGCAATGGCACCCAACATACGGTGATCCCCAGGCAGTTATTTCGTTCGTCTTTGTGCAGTTAGACCTTCCCCTCATGTCGAGTGGGTCAACAGGACGAAGTGCGTTGCGTAGGTCTAATAGTTAGGTCTATTAACTATCTCCATCTCCAATTCTGATTTCTACTCCAACCCTTTCCTTTTAGCCATGGTACAAAACAAGCAAGCACACACGCCATGCAAAATGTGATGTCATAAGCACATTACGATGCCTCCTGTGGCTCGGATCAACCACACTCTCTCCACTATAAACACTACGCAACCTGCACACGCGCATTGTGTGCCATTATTTCATTCAAATCTGCCCACCAATTTCCAACCGGCATCTCACCTTGCTTCACACCTCGCTCACCAAACCTCACCACTTCGACCACAAATGCCTCCTGCACATGGGAAATTTTTTGCCCACACATCCTCGTACCTTTGCATCGCTGCAATTCGCCACTAAACAGAGTGCTGCACGACCCAGACTGTCCTCGGACCACACAATGCGGGCCGAGCAACCAACGTTGATAGCTTGACCGCATCTTGCAGGGGATGTCCCGGGTGGGCACGCAGAATTGATATGACCAAACCTCCAGACCCAAGACCATGGCAAGACGGGGTGGCGAGGAGGGGGAATTTGGTACGGGGCCCGGGTGTGCATTTGGCTCGTGAGAGGGGGCCTGTTGGTGGCGGGTGTGCATTGCTATTCGGCATTCAGACTGCACTCGGAGCACGTTCATGGCTAGGGTGCAGGCTTATACCCAATGTTGAGTCAGGAGCTCGGGGCCGTGTCGAGCCAGACGGATGACTGAGACCATTTCCGGCCCCGGTAGCCTAGCAGGGCGTGGCTCGGGCCGCTGTGGCCCAATAGAGAAGCAGGATTCAGGTCACAGCGCGTTGCTTTTGCGTCGTCACTACACCCTTCGCCCGGTGCTTATAAAAGGCAGAGCGTGGAGCCATTCGCCCCTTCTTCTCTGCTCCTTTCTGCTCCTCTCGGCTCTTTGTTGGCAGCTCTTCATTGTCTCTGCCCTTCGCTGGCTCTTCACTCACTGTTGGTGTGTGATTGTGAGGACGTGTTTCTTCTTGAGGACCAGTGCGAAGTGCACGTTGCCCCGAGCCCTGGCAAAGTGACTAAGCCAGAGATACCGAGCCACATCTCGAGGTGGGAATGCTCAGGCGGAGCATCCCATGGAGGTACTCGCTACACACACAGACCTATACATGACTCGGTTAAGGATCTTTTGCCTCACGCATATTCTCTCTCTCTCTCTCTCTCTCTCTCTCTCTCTCTCTCTCTCTCTCTCTCTCTCTCTCTCTCTCTCTCTCTCTCTCTCTCTCTCTCGCACTTTCCACCCTTCTATCCTGTCTCCTTTGGTCGCACAAAAGAGCATCATTACTGACTCCCAATCCCATTTTCCTCTGGCACAACACCGCACCCCCACATTGCACTACACCACACCTCCCACTTCCTTTTGGTAAACGGTATCAGACGGAGGACCCGAAGTTACGTGGTCGAGTTATTGGCATTTACGGTTGATTGGTGACTCGCCACGTCACAAAGTTATTCGTGTCGAATGGCCTGCGATTCCCGAGTCTGGTGGAAACCCGAGGTAGCTCACCTCTCGTGGTCTTCCTCACCCCGACCCCAGGTCCACAACAGTACTTAATATGCATTGCCAAAAACGCTTCTTCAAACTGTGGTGTTTGGTAATTGAAGTATCATACATCAAACAGGCCAAACATCCAAAACAACTAAATTTGTTGTCTGGAACCATGAGTGGATAAAATACCATGATCTACATTTGAATTTGAAAGATTAACCTTTCCCCTTTGTTTCGTTTTCAATACACTAAACATTTGGACATTGTTCTCCCTCCAAGAACTTTATTAACCTCCGCCATCGAAGATAGATGGAGGTTACTGTTTTCCTGGGGGATGGCCAGACGGAGGCCCCTGGAGTACCGGCGGAAAGTGGACGCAGCGACGCGCTGTTCTGGCACATGCTCCCATACCTGACCTGACCTGACTGTTTTCACCCCTGTCTGTTTGTTTGTTTGTTTGTTTGTGAACAGTATTACGGAAAAACTCCTGGACGGATTTCGCCGAAACTTGGTGGGGGGATTAGGTATGGTCCAAGGATCATGCCATTAGATTTTGGTCTTGGTCCAAAATAAAAACTTAGAAAATTTTGCAACTTTTTTTCAAAAAAATTTCGATTTTATTTAAAAATATTTGATTTTTTTTTGCATTTCTACATGTTTTAAGTGATTTCCAACCCCCCCCCCCCCAAAAAAAACATTTGTTAGAGGGAAAAAAAACAAATTTTGCAACTTTTTTTTCAAAGAAATTTCGATTTTATTTTTTGGCATTTCTACATGCGCGTCGATCTAGTTTAGTTTATTCAATCGTGGTTCAGTAGAGTCTGATCCGTTTTGACCTACAATGAATAGGATATCAGGTTCACTTAAGTGACTCAGCAGTATTGGCGGCGGAGGTTTTGCACTCTACCAAGTGTTAAATTTGTATATTTTAAAATGAAATAGATGGTAAGCTAAATCGATTGACTATTGCTATATTTTGTGAATAAACATGTCATAGAGCTCAGTCTTTGAGTTCAACTTGAACTTTGCAGTTCTAAGTCAAGTCGTTAGGGTGATGCAACCAAGGGTGTGTTGCCTCTGAGAACAGTAAACCAATCACACCTGCTGCCTCTGTCGTAATTCAGCTGATGGCAGCACTAAACCTGCTAAGCATGCTAGAGTCCCAGGAATGTACTCACTCAACATCCTTTTGTCTACACAGTTGGCCACCCAGACCTAACTGTAGTCTTTTCCCACAATTAAGTGGCACACACTGGTGGTGGTGGTGGTGGTGGAAGTTATTTTCATCTTCATCGTCCTCATTGTTGAGAGGCCATACCCGAATCACAGGCCATCGGTGCTCCCCAAGCAGTCTCCTGGCAAGGAATGCATTGGGTGTTTTGCTCTTGCCTTCCCAGCGGTTGGCCTGCACGGTGCCCGCAATAACTCACCAACTTTTCAGAAAGACACTGTGGGATCTTTGACGTCCATTAACTAAGGCTGGAAAACAGGACACCAGTTTAACATCAATCCAAGGGATGGTAGTCGACATTTTTTGATGCAACGCCCAGCCTGTGAAGTCTGGATATTTAATAACCATAGTATTCGCTATGTTACTATTAAAGCATATTAGAAAAGGATATTCTTCAACCTAATCAATTAAATGAATGTTGGTGTGGTTACCGCTGAAACACACCCATGTGGGAAAAGTTTTATTCCATTAGGCCTGCTGAAAGCATCATTTCTGGGGGGTAGGACTATACTCAGCAGGTTAGGACAGGAACTTTGCCAAAACAGTAGCATCAATCCATTATTTTTGAAAGGTACCACGGTGGGGGGCCTTAACAACATGCTAGAAGGGTGCAGACAAATGTGAAATGATTCAGTGGACTAACTGGATATGAAACTTAACCGTCAGACTTCGGTGTATTTTTTGGAATCTGCTTATTTTTATATTATCAGAATCACTACAATTTAATGCAGGTGGAGGCCAAGTAACTTGGTGTGTGATTTTGAATTTGATTGTTTACACCTGAGCTCATTTACAATTGCTATTATAAATAAAGGGGGAGGGGGGGTGGACACTAATCCAACAAAGATATTCTAGGTTTTGTATTTCTAACAACATCGTATCAACTTTTCAATTCGTTTCACCTTTTAAATTTCAATTTCAATTTAACAACATCGTATCACCTTTCAATTTATTTTGTAATTATTTTTTCTGAAATTTGTAGAATTTGTTGTCATTGGGAAGTTGTGGGTTAAGATACGTAAATAAAGGTGGAAAAAGTTTGATTTAATGAAATTTAATTCCAGGCTATAAGGCAACAAAAGGTGAAAATTTTGAAAGGCGGTGTAGACTTTCTATAGGCACCGTATGTTCCATGCCCAGAATTAGTTGATGAACGTTAAAGATCCCACGGTATCCTCCGCAGAGTAGGTGAACTATGATGGGCACCCTGAACAAGTTCCTGCTCTAACCTACAGGGGGCACTACATCAGCAGCACAGCTGTGCCCCCATCAAATTATGCGACCCACAGCCATGTGCTGCAAATGAAAGAAGGTTCACGTGAACGTTAACTTAAAACTGAGGTATCAAGGTAACAAGGTGGCTCACGAAGACGAAAGATGGCTCACGAAGCTTTAATCCAATTTGAAATCCCATATTCTATATGTTTGTCCATTGTCTACTGATGACATTGTAATTTGCATGAAAGTATATTGATGTCCGCTCAAGTCTTTGTCCAGCAAATGATTTACATGCCAGCTCCTCCATAAGCCTTCAAGCCATGTAAATAATATAATGCGAGCTGTAAGTAGTCCTGCCCATTAATTCATATGATAGTTAACCTCCGCCATCGAAGATGGATGAGGTTACTGTTTTCACCCCTGTCTGTCTGTTTGTTTGTTTGTTTGTTTGTGAACAGTATTACGGAAAAACTCCTGGACGGATTTCGACGAAACTTGGTGGGGGGATTAGGTATGGTCCAAGGATCATGCCATTAGATTTTGGACTTGGTCCAAAGTCCAATATGGCCGTCCAATATGAATCCAAAGTCCAATATGAAAAAAAATTGAATTTTTGTTTTAAGTGATTTCCAACCCAAAAAAAAAAATTTTGTTAGAGAAAAAAAAACAATTTTGCAACTTTTTTTTCAAAAAAATTTCGATTTTATTTGAAAAATATTTGAATTTTTTTTGCATTTCTACACGTTTTAAGTGATTTCCACCCCCCCCCCCAAAAAAATTTGTTAGAGAAAAAAAACCCAGAAATTTTGCAACTTTTTTTTCAAAAAAAATTCGATTTTTTTTTTTTTTTTTGGCATTTCTACATGCGTGTCGATCTAGTTTAGTTTATTCAATCGTGGTTCAGTAGAGTCTGATCTGTTATGACCTACAATGAATAGGATATCAGGTTCACTTAAGTGACCCAACAGTATTGGCGGCGGAGGTTTTGCACTCTACCGAATGCTCCCCCTCTAGTTCAGCATGTTTTGGTAAACTTCCAAAAACCTATCATCATGTGGGATTTCCATGTAGGTTTCTTTTTGATGATCGTAAATGAAAATATGATTTTGAACATTAATCCATCATAAAAATAATGAACAGTTTGATACAAATCAACACTCAAAGTTGACCGATTTCATGGCATTGTCCATTACAATGCAGGTTGTTAGCTGTAATCCAAATTCCCCTTTAACACACATTACAATAGGGCCTGCATTGTCCTACAGTCAACCACATTCTTCATCAGCAGACGAGGAATTTAGTCAGTGGAATGGCACCGCTACTTCTTTTAATAGCTCCAATTATCCCCATCTTCTTGTGGGGTCACCTGGGGAAAGTTTTTGCCCTGAGTCTTTCATGAGCCGCTGGAATGGCCTGATTTTGGACTGAGGGTGGTAGAAATTTGTAATTTGGTCAGCGTGGCAGCGACAACTCGCCTACTCTTTGTAAAATACACCGTGCGGTATTTAACCTCCATTAACTAATACTCGTAGATGGGATACCCGAGTTCACTCTCAGCTTTGATCTTTTTTCGGGAAACCACACTTCTAAGTTGGCTTCCAAAGCCAATTGCAAACTGAATATGCATTGTCCTTCCTTGGCACACCTAAACTGTTAACAACCTACAAAGACTTCATCAGCTTGATGGAGTACTGTTTTCCACTCTGGGCTTGCGCCCCTGCCTCGCACCTTGTTCAGCTTGACAAAGGTGGAAACCAAGGCCTTCAAGATCATTGGAATCTCCTACGATTAAAATGAGTTGATGGGCCTATCATTATCACATCACAGGTCAGTCGGTGGCCTCTCTGTCTTGTACCGCCTCCTTTCTGGTCTTGCGCCCTCTGCTCTTTCCAAGCTACCCCCCCCCCACCCTGGAGGGTTGCAGTGTGCATGCTGTCCACGAGCAACCCCCTTCTGGCTGGTGAAACTCCAAAAATCCAGAATCATTGCTCACCTCCACTCATTAATTCCTCTTTTTCCCCACTTCTGGAACCAACTTCCACATTCTTTTCACTCTTACTCTTCCCTTCAAGACAGCTGTTTGAAACCATCTCAGACCATCACCCATCAAAACCATGATCATTTCTCCCTCCCATCACCATACCTCCCCAACGCTGCAAGCCCACCTCTTTCCAAATTTCTAGTTTTTCCTTCTTGGGAGTTTGCTTCTGTTTCTCAACCTTGTCCATCCTGTGTGTTCTCCCCGACCCCTCATCCTTTATTTGGCTAAGTCTCCCTCTTTTTTTTGTCCGTCAACCGTGCTGTTGGTGTGTTTCCCCAATCTCTTTCTACTGTTCCTTTTGTTCTGTCAGGTCCTGATCTGTTCTCTGCTCCATCTCCTCCACGAGCCTCGACTTTGTATACAAAAAAACCCTCCATCTCTAGGTGATGTGACACCCAGCCTGCAAAGCACCATTTGGATAGGTTATAGTCAGGTATGGAATTGAACCCAGACTAGACAGCTCAAATGTAAGTGTGCTACTTTGGCCCATCCTGCTGGAGCAAGTAAGTATGGCAGAGCTGAGTTTATCCATCAAAACGTTCCCATAAACAAGTCATTGTTCGTTGTCCATATTGTCTGTTCATAGGTTGTGCCCTGTTGGCCAGTATTTCCTCACTCGTAAACCATAAATACATGGCCAAGCAGAGCAAATTTCAATGACAGGCTAGGTTTGCCTGGGGTAAACAGAATAATAAGACAAAATACATTTCAAATTTACACAAAATATACTCTGTTGCAACTTTTTGCTTTTGAGACATACGGTATCTCAATAAAACATATAATAGGGAGAAAAGGTTGTTACAGAACATTTTACAAACTAAACCCATTTACTTTAATCTGCATTATTTTCAATATCATTTATTACAAACCATATACAGTCAAATGGAAGACCAAATGCTGCATTGGAGTCATCAGAAGGAACCCGAATAAGTAAAGAGCAAAGATGGAGTTATCAGGAGGAACCTGGACAGGATTCGCGTTTCAGCCGCTGAATACCTTCTCCATTACCTCCATTACCTTCAAACCCACCCAAGTGTAGCCTCATTTATTACAAACTAACCTACCCCTATAACTGTCAAAAATTTTACCAACATTTCTTTAAATTAAGAATATATTTTGCTTCAAAAGGAGGGAAAATAAATAAATAAAAGGATAAAAAGCTTCACAAGAATAAGTCCCCCTCCCCCCCACTACCCCTGCCCACAATGCCCCACCCATATTTTTCAGCTGCTTGGTTTTCGAAACTAATGAACAACTTGCTTTTGTCAATTTTTTTTCACTTGTGAGACCACTGCCTCAGTCTGTAAAGTAATTCAAGAGGAATGGAGTTGCATGCACTGTAAATGGAATGGCAGAACCCCAGTTCTACCCTTTGGGCAATTGATGTTCTCTGTACATAGTCACAGTGGCAAAAGAATCTTTGCATTTCATTCATCACAAACTCAGAATTAATTCATTCATCAGTCAGTCATTCATTCATACACAGCACCTTGCTCCATGTTTGTTCCATTTCTAGTAGTATATTGATGTCTACTGGTTGTGCAGCTGATTGATGTAATGTCCCCCATAATATCAGGGCAGAAATTTAGCATTTATTTTCAAAACAGCATCTGAACACAATGACCGAATTACTTCTGCCACTGAAGGTGGATGGGTGTTGTTTTCACCCCTGTCTGTCTGTTTGTTACTTGCAAAAATCGAAGATTTTTCAAGTATATTGGTTGGTCTTGCGTGTTATTCTGTCTTTCTGTTTGTTTTGTTTTTATATATATATATTTTTTTCAACTGGTCACAGTTTTATACCAATCTTCACGAAACTTCACCACATGGTAGAGTTTGTCATAAGCAAAAAGCCTATTGTTTTTGAGGTCAAAAGGTCAACATAGGTCAAAGGTCAACAACTTTTTATATTTCAAAAATCCTCAATTTTCATCCGATTGACTAGAAATTTAAATAGGATTTGCATGTCAAGTCAATTAATTCAACTGGCATTATTTTTGAGGTCAACTTAGGCCAAAAGGTCAACATTGGCCGGATTTGTAAAATTGTCTATTTTCATCCAATTGACCTGAAATTTGAATCGTTGCAAATTTGTTCATTGAATTCAGCCACCAATTATTTTTGAGTTCAACATTGGCCAAAAGGTCAATAGCCAAATGTCAATGACTAAGGTGAGAGTTCAAAAATCCTTAATTTTCAACCAATTGACTTGAAATTTGAAGAGGATTTATATTTCAGATCACTGAATTCAACCACCAATTATTTTGAGGTCAACATAGACAAAAAGGTCAACATAGGCCAAATGTCCACAACTTAGGTCAGGTCAGGTGAAGGAGCATGTGCCGGAGCAGCACGTCGCTGCGACCACCTTCTGCCGGTACTCCAGAGGCCTCCGCCTGGCCATCCCCCATTGTCATCAATTTTCATCCCATTGACTTGAAATTTGAAGATTTGCATATGAGGTCACTGAATTAAATTAACAAATATTTTTGAGGTCAACATGAGCCAAAAGGTCAACGTAAGACAAAAAGTCGACATAGGCCATATTTCTAAAATTGTCATTTTTCATCAGATTGACTTGAAATTTTAAGAGGGTTTGCATATTTGGTCATTGAATTAAACTACCAGTTATTTTAAAGGTCCAACCTATTCTGCTGTTCCCTTTGTTGTGTTTTGTCCTGATTTGTTTTGTGTCACAGCTCTTCCATGAGCCTAGAGCATGTAAAAAAAATGTGGGTGGGAACTCCCCTGTATAAGGTGAAGGCCTCGCTGGAAGCCAGTCTACCTCTTGTTCCTTTAACCAATGAGCGAGTCTGGTTAGTGGGCAGAGTCTTGCTGGAGGGAAGATGCTCGCCATTCACCTCGCATGGCATGGCACGGCGTGGCTCCCTTCTGCGAATATGCCAGCCAAAAGACTCAGACTTCCACCGATCGTCCCCTTTTATCGACAGTATAAGTGACACCTCATGATCATTGGCCCCTCTATGCCCGCAAGCCATGCATCGATTGGTCTTCAGCAATGATCGGGCCCATTAGCCTGAAGAAGCAAAGTCCTCCCCCATTCCATGATATTACCCCTTGAAATCGCAGCTCGGGGCTGCTGGTTACGCCTGAACCAATTATTCTTTATTTAGGAGTGAAATTAAAGTACACTTAAAAGTGAAATTACATGATGGGAGAGGGAGGGGAGACAGAGGCATTTTCTCTCTCCACATACGATGTATGGTGATTTCGTAATTGGGGAATTACAATACAACTAACTACAGACACGTATTTCTATGAACTATCTAACTATCATTAATCCTGCATGGGCCATTACACACACACACACACACACACACACACACACACACACACACACACACACACACACACACACACACACACACACACACACACACACACCTTGGAGTGAAGCATGCAACGCAATGAATCAATGTCTGCGCCATTCATTGGATGGACGTTAAGCCAGAGGAGCTATCTGCCAGCACTGGTCATGGGTTGAAGGTGTCTTTCATATTTTTTTCCATGTTGTCTTTCATGAAGAGTCAGTGAACTATTGCCAGTACGCTGAACAAATTACAAATTCGTGCCACCCTCCATTGAACTTCAGGCTTGGCCTCGTGGTTCATGGAAGACATATGCCAAAAACGTTCCTTGGCCAACACGACAAGAATGTGGGACTATTTGGGTCGATGAATGAATGAACTCAATTAAGGAATAGTTGATAAATTAATATAGTAAGTTGCAGTCTAACTTTCCTGGTTTTGCACATATGGACAATAAGAGTAATTCAAATAATAATTAAAAATCTCCCCTCCCTCATATTTTTAGATGAACTCACACATCACCCGTCGAGTGGTGGTGTCACCACCCCCCCCCCCCCCATTACAGTGACACACACACACACACACACACACACACACACACACACACACACACCTGTGACAAATTACACTTTCACTGTGAGTAAACATACACATGCAATTCTGACAACTCATCAACCTCTTCCCCTCCCCCCGAAGCCTCAACCTCCCCTCCCAGGTCTGTCTCATCTTTGCTCTCCCCATCACAATCCCAAGTCCTCACCCTTCCCATGTAGTATTGATTAAAAAAAATAAAAATAAAAACACATGGGAAGGATCTTTTAATGTCTTCCTTGCATTTTGCATGGAACGAACAGTGCTCGGCACCACCATATTTGTCTGAATACTGAATCTCACAGTTACTCGGCCCTCAGGGCATGAGGAGGCATCAATATTTTTCCAAGTCTGTACTCGACTGATAAACAGGTTTTTGAAAGCGCCAACAAGGCGACTTGTGTTCTGCAGTGTTCAAGTATATAATTCAATTTAAATAAAATGGAGACTTTAAAGGTCGTAGAAAAAAAAAAAAAAAAACGCAATACAAACCTTTTTTGGAAGTGTACCACCGTTGATGTAACATCTATTACACCACCTTATTAAACATGTTACATTACTTCTTCATGCCTGTTGTTTGTGTCCTTTATGACGTCCCTAAAAACAGTAGGTTTCCTGTTTGGAATGATTTTCAATTTTGTTTGTTGGAACGAGATTCCGTACATTTTTCCAAATTCAGAGCCAAAGTACTGCTAAACTGCAGGTTCATGTTCTGATTGGTGTTCTACAGTGTTCAAAATAAAACATTCAATTGAAAAATACGTAGTTCCTTGATCATAAGCTGACGTCTACAGACAGACAGGCAGACAGACAGACAGATAGACAGACGAAGTGAACCAATTGCTAAACCCCGTTTTTTGCTTCTTGCACGTGGGGTCAAACCATATGCAGACAAATGCAACTTCTACACAACCAGGACTGAAAAACAAACTCTGCTCTGCCCCAAAGATCACCTTGGGACAAATGACTGTGACCCTTGCACTACAAGCATATATCCGCGAAGATATCGATTGAAGACTATGCACGTTCAGGTGCCGTTTCTTAATAGTGCAAGCCTCCCAGGCAAACATGGCTGAGAATGGTGGCCAGTGACACTTGTCAGGAAAGCTTGGCAACAACAACACAATACCAAGAAGAAGAAAAAAAACAGGCATGGTGGCGACAACAAATGAATAACAATGAATCAGCACATTTTTTTTCCACTTCACTCCAGAGTGCACGTTGGTAAGCAATGTGGCAATGTGACTTCTGCAAATGGTGACGATTGGGGTGTTGTGAGGAGGGGCAGGTGGACGGGAGGGGAGGGGTAGGGAAAATACCACCAGCATTGATTTGCAATTCAGCCAAAAGCTGTTATGTACAAACTGAGAATCTAACATCTTGGTTGTGCTACCGCCAGAGAGCGTCAGGTCACGAGTGGAAGTGTAATACTCAAGATCGGCTCGCACTTGATGGCAGAGAGAATATCCTTTCACTCATTTGCTCGAGGAACAGCTGTGCCACTGTTGCAGTTCCCCTGCAGGTTGGAGCAGGAATTTGGAATTTTTCCAAGATGCCAATGATAGCTCGCCTACTCTTCACGAAAGACACTGTGGGATCTTTTAGGCAGCATTCATTGAAGCCTGCTAATGTTCCATCCCTGAAAGAGTACGACTGCATTCATTAGATTTGATAGCAAGGCGTTGCCTTCTTCTATTCGATTATCTCTGATGCTGGGCACCCAATGAAACCAGGTGATGAAAATCATGTTCACCTCTTTTCGTTTGAGTTTGCGCTTGCCTCTTAGCAGGACCTCTTATTTGGAGGTAAAGTATGCTACTGGTAATGTGCACGTGTTGTCGATTAGAAACGAGATAAGAGGCAGCTGTAAAATAGTGTACAAAAATATATTGTGGTACCTGCTGTTTAGAGGTGTTAAAAATAAAGATCAAAGTAAAGTTGCCTGGGAAGAAACACCTCGAGAATAAAAAGCTCATGTGATGTGCAAAGCCATGAAAGAGAGGTTCAGGTTTAGGTTGAGGAAAACTTTAAGGCTTAATGTCCAAATGAATGAACATAGTAGGTAAAACAGAATAGCTATAAAAGTAGAATAATTCGTTTCATTCATGAGTCTTGGCATCTGTATCAAAAGAGATTTTAACCATAAATCAAAGAATGATTAACATTAATTAATCTGGTACAGGTTGGATTTCTCCTCCGAATCAAATTCAAACCAGTTTAATAAATAAGATGGCAGGATAGGTCAGTTTGTAGCAAGTTGTGCTTTCTAGCGCTGGCAGAGTAGAATCTGGCGGAGCAACAGGATGGTAAATATTCGTTGTAAAATAGAGTACAACATGGAGCTAGCTATCTTGTCTGCAATGTGGATGTTAAATATTCTATCTTAAATTTCTGTGCCACCATGGGTCTCAATACCTGTATAAAAATAAATTAATTCAAAATTGCCTTGACCAGTGTTGCAGACGAATTAACATAAATTGGGGTAAGTTTAATATTGGCATTTATACCGTCTTGTGAAAAGCCTCATGTTCTTCAGCCGTGTATGTTTCCACCAAAGTGGTGAGTCTTCCTTGGAACGTCGATGAGATGATGGGAAAGCAGATGATTCAATAAATCGAGGTTTTCAGAAAGTTATCCTTCTTGATATATATTGTTACGGTTGTGGGGGTAGATGCAATAATTTAATAGGGAATATAGCATTGTGTGGAGTTGCTTGGTCCGTGGACGTGGACGAGGCATCTCGATGTGACTAAAGGCCTGGTCACACCTTGACGTTTTAGCCAGCGATGGCAACGCATTAAAATGTATGTAAAACGCTGGCTTACGTTGAACTTTTGATGTTTTTTTTTAAAGATTCGGACGTATTCATAGCAACTTGGTCTTATGTATAACGCATTGGTAACGGACACAGAACGTTTCGTTGTGTTATAGATAACTTATACCAATGAATGCTGAACCTGTTGTCGGCCTACACAACCGATGCCCAACGATAGTCTAACTTAGGCATAGCGCGTTGCAGGCATCGCCGACGATTTATATATATATATTTCTTCTTCTTCTTTCGGCTGCTCCCGTAAGGGGTATTTTTTACCCGTAAGGGGTATCCCGTAAGGGGTATTTGGCATAGGTTTTACTCCGGATGCCTTCCTGACGCAACCCTGGTCGCCTCTTACGACACAGGGATATATATATACATATATATATATATATATACATATATATATATATATATATATATATATATATATATATATATATATACAGTACTTATATATAAGCATGAATCTCTCTCCCTTCCCCTTCCTCTCCCTCTCCCTCAGTTCATTATGCTCGGCCACATCTTTCAAGTTACAAACTCAATACTTGGGGTCAGATACACCTTTGTGCAGGAAGGAACATGGACTATGTGGCTGCAGCCTCAGAGACTGTTTTGAAGCCACAAATTGAGGCCAAAGTGATCAATATAGCAATTTTTGGCAAACAGGACAACCAATTGCTCTCAAATCAAAAAGGCTGGATTTTGTTTTTTTTAGTGCAACACAATTAACCTTTTTTAAGTCTATTAAATAATTTTAATTGATAGATTAAATTAAACTTCTCCCATCACTCGGAACAGGTACTTTTGCTTGATTTTCCTGTCACTGAGGATGGGTACTTGTGCTGGTGTATATACTGTCTGAGCCCACTATTCGCAGGGGATATGTTCCTGGAAAATGCCACGAATAGCTAATCCACGAATAGCAGGGCATTGTTTCAATGGATAAATGGGGGATAGGTTCCCAGCAGTTAGTGACCTGTGAAAAATACTGTGAATGGCGAAGCCGCAAATATCGACACCGCAAATTGTTTCAATGCGAAAAAGGGGGGTAGGTTCATGGCAGTTCCCAATTCATGAAAAATGTCGCGAATGGCGAATATGCGAATGCTGTGCATTGTTTCAATGAAAAAAGGGAGATACAGTAGGTTCCCAGCAGTTCCTGATAAATCGGGGAAAACTTTTAAAAGTTTAAAATATTTTCGACCACAAATGCACATGATTACAATTTCATTAAAAAATGTTTACAAATAAATAAAAAAAGACATCAGATACCGTTTCCAATGTTTATTAAAGAAATGCGATTAACAGTTTATTAAAAGTGATTAACCAACCATACCGTAAAAGTCGAAAAAAAACAACAGAAAGTATCGTTTCAAATTTTTATTTGTACAAACACAACTTTTCAAATGATGATGTTTTAAAATCCAGTGAACTCAGTAACTCAATGGAGGTTGTCTGAAGACCACACAGGTGAGGGTGATGAATTGTGCACTGAAAGGAATGCAGGTGAGAGTGCTGAAGCAGATGAAGATCCTGAAGTCACTCACCGAATGAGATGCAGGAGAGGCAGGCGAGGGTGTTGCTGAGGTGGACAGACCAGGACAGAAGAACTCCGTGATTGAGAGCTACTTGGCAGATTGCCACAGGTTTTGATGTCGCTCATTGTATGGGAGCATCACGTCATCCAACCCCCTCATGAACTTGAGGTAACGCTCCATGATCAGATCGGCGTCTTGCAGCTTCTTGGTAACTGACCAAGCTGTTTGGGTTAAGTTTCCATGAGTTTTGTGGAACTGGGAAATTGCAATTTCTATAGATGTGCCAGTGGATTACTCGACATACCTTGTTGTGCCTTTGTGTGTACAGCTGTTCTGACATGAGGTTTTTACATCCCAATAGGAGGTGGCTCGTGCTTTCTGTTTTACCTTGCAGAACCTACACTTGTCTAATTGGCTCAGTCCTGCCACCTTCTTAAAGCCATTTGTGTAATGTCCTTGGTCATTTATTATTATTTATTCTCCATCCTATTTGAGCTGACCTCTTCTTTTAGCCATTCCTGTGATCCTTCTTTGTCTATCCCCAATCTGTCCTACTTTTTTTTTTATTTCCCTGCTCTTTTGTCTTTTTATATCTGTTGATATTTCGTCTTATATTTTGCTTTTGTCCTTTTTTTTGCAATCATTGGGGCTGTATATGTTTCTATTTCGGTTTGGTGCGTGACATCTTGTATTTGCACCTGTTTTTGGAAGATTTTTTTGCAAGGTGAGTGAAAGATACCTTTTCTGGTTGGTTGTGTTCATGCTTGTGTGCAAATTGTCAAATTGTATTCGGTAGTCTGTCAAACCTTTCACGTACTCTGCGAATCCTACAGTCGTCGCTTTGTACAATTGATTGAATTCCATCAGGCTGCCACGTCCTCCTTTCCTCGGCAGATAGATTCTCAGGATGTTCTGATTTTTATGGAACATTTTGTGGATGTTGAGGAGTTTCCTTGTTCTGATATTTAGTTTTCTGATTTCCACTTGTAGCCAGTTTACTTTTTTGCAGCTGTAATAGAACACTGGTCCTGCGAATTGGTTTATGGCTTTGATTTTGTTCCTTGGGGAGGAGGTATGTTTTCAGGATTAGCCTCGTTCTACACAGGTATTCTTTGATAATTGTTTTGTGCATTTTTTGTGACATTTCATGGCCCTCTTCTACACCGAGGTATTTGTAAGATGCTTCGTTGTCTAGCTCTCCTGTATTGTAGTATCTTGGTTGATTTTTATGTTGGCCATTTTTGTTGATCTACCTTGCATGACTGTGCACTGAGCATACTTATCTAGGCCAAATTCCATTTGGATGGCGTCAGAGTACCGTTTCACTAATTTCAGTTCTGCCAATTTTTCCTCGTTTGGTGCAAAGAGTTTTAAATAATCCATGTACAGTAATGTCACCATTCTGGATTATTTGGACATTATTTTATTTGTTGTTAAGGTGTATCCATGTCCTTGCTCATTGAGGATACTTAGTGGTACCAGAGCAAGGCAAAACATAAGGGGGAAAAGGCTGTCTCCTTGAAAGATCCTTCGTCATTTCTTCACTCCTGGTATTTTAATATTTCCTTTTGAGTGCGGCAAGATTAGCGTGATATTTCAGAGACACATTGCTTTCTCAATCAGCCTGATTATTTGGGGATTTATCTTGTGCATTCACATGCACTTTATCATCCATGAATGTGGGACACTGTTAAAAGCTTTGTTGTTTTTTTTTTTAAAGTCTACCCAAACTATGGAAAGTTTGGTTCTTTTCATGTTGCAGTTTTGGAATGTGGCCTTGTTTAGTAGTAGGTGATCTATTGTTCTATAGCATCCTCTCTTACATCCCTCCTCTTCTGCCCCCAGGCCTCCTTGTTGTGTTAGGTGGTGGTACATTTTTTTCTGTGATGATTCCTGTTAAAAGTTTGTACGTTGTTGGTAGACAGGTTATTGGCCGATATTTGTGAGGTAGTTGGGTTCTTCTGATTTTGGGATGAGGAAGGTGTTACCTTCTCTGTGAGCCGTTCATCCATTTCTTGATTCCCTTGGATAAGTTCATTGAATGCCAGAGCGTAGTGAACATGGAAAGAATCAAATTGCTTTAGCCAATAGTTTGGGATCGTGTGTGTGTGTGTGTGTGTGTGTGTGTGTGTGTGTGTGTGTGTGTGTGTGTGTGTGTGTTATCCACTGCCACCACTTGCTTGTGTAACAGGAAATTATAGGAACCCGACACCTCGCCATCATGGATATTTCTCGTATGGATTTCCTCTATTTTCGTGAGTCCGATTTTCATCCAGAAACACAGCAATTGTGGTTCACCATTTTACAATTCCAACTCTTTCAGTTATTGCCTAAAATTATGTTTAAAAGTCTGTTTGAATTACAAATGTTGTCCTTGCAATGACAGGTAAAAAGTGCCTGGCGAGCAGAACCAAGACGCTGCAAACACACACACACAGCACATGTGCAAAAGTTCTCATTAGCATTCATGTATTCGTCATTTTGAAAGTCCTGTATTGGGAATTATAACCATGGTGCGATTTAAACTCACAGCCATGGAAAATTTGGCACAAACCTCGCTGAATCTTCGTGGTGGTACATTTCCCCAGCGTTCACTCCCAGGACACTCTCCTGAATGTCAGAAGAATGCACCTGCTAGTCTCAATGTTGGACCAACAGTGTCCCGAGACGGCATCTCCTAATCCCACTCCAGAGGACTGAATCATTAAGGGAATAATACTGCTAATCATTGGATCACAAATATCAGAGGATGCGGAGGTTCTTCCGGCAGTCTGTCTTGAACAGAGATTCATGGAGAGCAGTTGATACTGGCGAGAGACCCTGCAGGAATGGCATTGTTTCTGTGCAGAGATGTGAGATTCTGACAAAAAAAAGGTGTTTTGTAAATTTGAATTAAGTACTGTATATTGACAATGTAGAATGAAAAAAAAAGTATGTACCTGCAGGCAGGAGAAATAGTTGCGAATCTGGTGAGCAACCTGCTAGTCAACAACGAACTCTCAGAAATAAAACATCTCTGTGAGGTTTCCTTTAACTCGCAGACTGTTCAACAAGCCTGAAATAAGAATACACAAGTTGGGTTTAACTCAAGAGACATAATATGCCATCAGATCATTTCTTGGCACTCTTAAGATAATATATGAGTTCTCTTACAAGGAACTTCAATGCAAGAGGAAGCCATTAGACTCATCAAAGTTTGCACTATGGTTGCCAATCTCTGATTGTCTGTCCATGCTCCATGCTTCATAAATGCTGAGTGTCAAGCAAGGAAGAAGCACGTACCATTTTTAAAGTGTCTGGTGTGACTCGGCTGGGGTTCAAACCACTGACCTCTCAGACTCAGGGTGGATGCTCTAACTCATTCCACCACTGAGTCTCTTCAGTCCCTCACAATGTACAAAGCTTTGTGCAAAAGCACCATGGAGTGTGGCTGTTCATGATGTACTTGATCCCCTGCCTCTGAGCTGGCTATCCTTAATACAGTACAGTCACAAGCCCTGAGGATCACATACAGTATATCTTCAAACAGAATGCCAGGTTAGCTGCTCTCCCATTTCAGACGAAGTTTATCTTCTTATTTCCGAAACCAAGGTTCGTTAAATAACAATACTGAGAATTAAAAGCAGAAAAGCAAGCAAATGAGAGATGCCAACAAAGGTGAATGGAATGCCCAATATTAACGGCACAAGGATTCATGTACCACCAATCATGAGAATATGTATATTTGTTAATGACAAATGTATCTTTAAAAGAGTTGTTGGTGTCCAATGTATTTTATACTATCTTTCTTTTGGTGTCGCATTACTCGGTCCCTCTTTCATCTGTCTTTTGATAGCTCTTCTCGGTCGAATACACTTGTCAACCAAGATACGCATCCTTTGCTTTCCTAAATCTAGTCTTTCTGCTCACCCTCTACTCTTTCATTTTCCCAAACATGGAATCGTCTTCCACATTTTGTCCGGTCTTGCTCATTGCTCCCATTTAATGTATCAGCTGATCATCACTTTGCGTCAAACTCTTTTTGATCTTTTCTAACCCTTAATGATCGGTTCTTAATCCCTTGCTCTCACTGTCGGGAGCTTTTTCTGATTCATGTGCTATGTGGGAGGATTTTTGTTTACATGTTGCCCTTCTTGACACTAGCACTCCTTTACACACACCTTCTGGGTGATCTCATCTCATCTCCTTTGGCCACCCTATATGATGGCCATGCTTCTTCGCTTATCTTTGCCTTTTCCTTTATTTGTTAATCTTTGCGACATCGATGCTTGCATTGAAATTTGCAAACGATCTTGCGATTACAATTGGGACAACAGGTTTTGTGGGCTGAGTAACCTTTTCTACTCTTGATTAATATACCCTGCAATAGACTTTGAGAACCTAAACAAATGTTTCTTTTGTCAGTACTGCCAACACAGTTTCCATATTGTTACATCAACATCTTGATAAACAAATTAATCTTGATCATTCCCTTTTATGAGGACAGCATTGCGTGGAGGAATTCTGAGGAGTTCTTTCTCAGAACAGAACATAAGGTTTCCATGTGGGAACTTTGGCTTCAGATTGATCGAGAAATGTTTATGTTGGTGATTTTGAAAAGTTGCTTTTTGGGTATTTATTTGTATAGCATTGTAAATTCTACTTATTTGCCTGGCAATATAGATTTATTACACACTCTGTCTCTCTCCATTGTGAAATCATTCAAAGAACAAGTGTATCTTTTTTACATATCAGAAATATGGGGTTGAAGGAAGACAATTTTACGCAATTTCTAAGGCAATCATTTCTTACTGTGTGTTGTGAAAACTGTTGAAAGGAAAAAAAAGAAAAAAAAAGAAGTAAAGTTTGTTTCAACTTTGTTCTCCATTCTACTGTGTGGGTGATGCAGTGATTTGCCAATGTCAGGAAGTGTCGGCATCATAAAAACCGTTCTGGTATGGGTCATTTGTGTCTTGGTACAGGGGCCCATCAATTAGTCTTGGATACGAGACCTCCGCAATAACAGATCCATTTTTATAATTCCCTTTTCTGATGGCAGCATTGCATAGAGGAGTTCCAACACAATTAATGTGAACTTCCATCTCACCATTGCTCCCAATTTACAGCCGAATATTCAAAAGTGTTTTTTTTCTCCCAATCATGAATAAGACGAAAGTGTTTCATACAGTGTTCTTACTTAATGATTCAATCGCCAGTCTTCAGCCCAGGTGAGAAAAATAAGGGTAAAGTGCATCACTAAAATTAGAGAAAGATGTTCATCCTTTTCTGTAATATTCAACCATTGTCACTTTTTTGTCATGACGCTTTCCTGATGCCACTGGAAAAGAAGTCATGCCTTTGGCTGTGAAACCTTTTTGAAAAAGGAAAATCTTTTTGACTTCCCCTTTGGATTTCCAACTTCATCACAGTGGTTTTTCTTTCTTCCCCTCCCCTGGTTTCTGGCTGTGATGGTTCTGTCGCGACAAACAATGCACCTGAACTTAAGACAAAGGTGACTGTAAACTCTGTCAGTTATTGTATCATTGCTGCTCATCGAATCTCATCCCTATTTTTAATGAAGTCTTCTAAAGCGCTGACTTTAAAAAGTTTAACTAAGCTCACCTGCTTCAAACATCTGAGTTTAGTATGTCTACGCTGTTAAAGGTCTGTAGAGAAATGTGGTTTGGCCAATAAAAGGTGGATATGATTTCAGCAAATGTTGGATAGTTTACAAGGATTTAAAAGGAAGGATTTCAATGTAGTAGGAGGCCATTAGTCCCACCAAAGCCTGAGTAATTGTGCTAATATCAAAGTACCACTCCCTCCAATCCTCACGACTTCCAAATACCTATCCAACTCAAATTAAAAACTATCTACTGACTATACTGTCACAACTCTTGTAGGGAGACCATTCCATGCATTCACCACTCTCAGAGTGAAAGATCCCAGCCTTACTACCTTCCAAACTCTTCTCTTATTTTACTCTTAAACTATGACCCTTGGTCCTGCCAGTGTTTATTCTGATGAAAAATTATTCTGCACTTATTTTATCTGTACATTTCATTACCTTAAACATATCTTTATCAGATCCCCTCATAATTGTCTCATTTATGATGTAAAAAGCCTTGTCTCTTTCAGATACTCATCGCCTAGACTAGATAGGCCCAGGATCAATTTAGTTGCTCGACACTGTACCTTTTCTATGGCAGCTTTATCCTTCCTCGATAGTGATTAAAACTGCACATTAGTTGCTGATTCTTCCATGTGACCTCTTAAATCGCACACTTTTGATTGAAAAATTTCTGGACTATAATGCATACTCTACTACAAAGGGAATTTGTGAACAAAGTTGGGTAAATCAGCTGAGCTGGCAGAAAGCTTCAAAGTATTCAGACCCACCTCTGAGCTGTCTAGTCTGGGTTCAAATCCAGACCCAGCTATAAACGGTCACTCTGGTGTTTCACATGCAGGGTGAGCAATCAATGTGTGTGCCATCCCTCGGATTGACGGTAAGCTGAAGGACCCATCAGCCACAGCTGGTTGTTGGTGGACGTTAAAGATGTCACTGCGTTAAAGATCTGGCTTTAAGGAAGAGTATGAGAGTTATTGCCAGCACCATGAACAAATCCCAAATTGCTGCCACTTCAGAAAAACATCAGGCCTGGTCAGTCAGTTCATGAAATGCTTGGCCCAAAAACGTTCCCTGGCCAACCCTACAAAATGGGGGGATATTCGGGGATGTTAAAGTAGCAGTAGCAGTAGTAGTAGTATTATCGGGTAAATCAGCAATCAAAATTTATTGGTTTTGGTTATTTACCCAACAAGTCGGGTCACCTGATCAAAGTGGGGTTATTTAGACTTTAGTAAAACGTGACAAGAAAATTGTTGTTTACAATAGCAGCAAAGATTAACTCAGGATTGCTTTTCAGCCATGATGAGCAAAACTTAAGCAACACAGCAATGATGAGTGAATTGGCCTCCTTTTTCCCTTATTTAAGATTGTACAGTAGTGTGGGACACCTCATTACACTAAGTGCAGTCCCACAGAGACTGGACACCATTTGTGTATCAATTTTCATGCTGTATTCAGAATACAAACATTTAAATGCAATTGGTTTGATTCCCCACAGAAAAGTAATTTTGAAATGTGGAGGCAATAGGGCAAAAGCCCCTCTCCCCACTGAGGGGGGCGGGGGGGGTGCGCACCTGACATACTACAGTCGATTGCAAAAGTGTCATTATTTAATGTTTTTACATCAATTTGATGTTATATCAATATCATTCTTCCCTCCAGCTCTTCAAAACAGCAGTTCACCACCAAATCCAAAACCATGATCTTTTCTACACCCATTAAACCACCCCACAGCCTACACCCACCAATTTTTCTTCTGTTTCCATCTTATCCACCCCTTGCATTCTCTCCTACTCCTCAACCTTACTCACACATCCTTTGTTGTCTGTCTGTCTATTTATTTTTTCTTGATTTCTGCATTATTTAAGCCACAATCGTAGGGTATGCCTGGTGTTGGCTTAATGGTTGGGGTGGTGGGTTTGGGATCCAAGGATCCTGTAATTCAAATCCCCCTATGCTGTTGAATTAATACCAGGTGGGGTTGACTCTGCCTGTCATCCTTCCGAGGTCGGCAAAATGAGTGCCAGCTTGCTGGTATCCTGTGTTGGAGTGGCGACCCGTCCAGGATTGTGTCCAATGGCCAAGGAGACTGCTTCGGCAGCACCAACGCTCTGCACAGAGTATGGTCCCAATGGATGGATGGATGGATCATTGGGTACTGATGTTTCAATCAGCAATGCTGTCTTTTCCTTTTTGTTCTCGAGAACAATGTCCGGTCGCAAGGCTTTGTTTTCTATGTTCACGCTGGACAGGATCATCAGGTCCTACGTCAGCATGATCTCCTTATTTTCAATGATTCTTGTGTCAAGCAACTAGATTGCCCTTGGTTCGTGTTTTCACGAGTTTTCTGAAACTGGGATGTTGAAATTTTTGCAGATAGGCCAAATAATCACTTTGCACACTTTGTTGTGCCGTTGTGTGTAAAGTTGTTCTGATAGTTTTTGCATCCCAAAAACAGGTGACTCGTACTTTCTGTTTCTAACTTGCAGAACCTACACTTGTCTAATTGGCTCAGTCCTGCCACCTTCTTAAAGCCATTTGTGTAATGTCCTTGGCCTCGGGCATTTATTATTATTTATTCTCCATCCCAGTTGAGCTGACCTCTTCTTAGCCATTCCAATGAGCCGTATTTGTCTATCTCCAGCAGGTGCAGATCCAGGAATTTCAAGATTGGGGGGGGGGGGGAGGGTTGGGAGTCCTCCCCCAGGAAATTTTGAAAAATTGATCGTCATGAACGGCATTTCCTGGGTTCTTGGAAGTTTTTTTCTTTAAAGTTCATTGTGCTCTTCCCTGGACCAACAGTTTAGCAGATTCTTAATGACTAATGAGCCAAAGTGGCAAACTTGCCCAGCCAATCCTTTGTTTTTTAAAAAAAGGCCGAAGTGGGAAATGATGGCATTGACTGACTGTGTGCTGGGCGAAGCCCGACACTGCCATGCGCCAAGGTTATGAAGCTTATGGCAGGGGATTCTCCTGC
The DNA here is from genome assembly GCF_056783735.1 of Eptatretus burgeri. NCBI lineage: Eukaryota > Metazoa > Chordata > Myxini > Myxiniformes > Myxinidae > Eptatretus > Eptatretus burgeri. The sequence continues at coordinate 30,050,703 of NC_140966.1, read as the reverse complement.
AAAAGAGATCAGATAGGACGGCGAAATGTGAATTATTTTATTACTGGGAGTGGTGCTAATTTTGGAATAGACGGCGCTTGTGTTTCCGAATGAAAATGTCACGCACATCATGTTAGGAGACGGGGAAATGATGGTGTATGTTCATGAAGGTCGGAGATGCCATCCGACTTTCTCCCATGGAATCTCTTGGGGAGGTCTTCAGGCACCACAGGTAAGAAAATGAGCACTAATCCTCAAAGGAACCTAAAGGGAGGGTGCATCAAATATGAAGTAGGACTTTGATCAATGGAAATTCGTCTCCATATACCACACGGAAACAATCCTGCAGGCCTACCCTGTTGTGCCTCATCTTTAGTTATATTATGGTCTGTCGCACTGACAAACGAAAACAAGTCAGTAGTCTTCCTCTTTTTCGGCCCTTCCATGACACTCATTCATTTTGTCTTAAAGCAAAGTTAATGATACGATGATGAAATTGATACAATTGATCCCTACAGAGACAGCGTTGAGTAAGCTCATAGGCTCTCAGTACTATCGGGTGGACGAGTCCACTAACACCCTTGACGAGGAGTGTTGTGTTGACAATGGCACGTGCATATTCTGGTACGGTCCACTCGATAGTGCTGTGAGCCCCTGATAGTGCTTGCAGATTGCTCACTCCAACCTGGCATATGCATTACCGCTGACAACAATGTGGTGAGAGCTCTGCATCGATTGAGGTACTGTATATGCTGGAAAAATGGAAATAAGAGCTGTTTTTCCCCCATAATTTGGAGATAAAAATTAGGGTGAAAATGTCCGTTTGTGTAAAAGTGAAACAAACATATGCAAAGTCCGAAGGGGGTGATTGCCCACCTGCTGCACCCCCCTCCCTCCTTGAATCTGCCCTTGCCCATTCTGTCCAATTCTTTTTTTGTATTTTCCTGCTCTTTTGTCATTCTCCCAGTTGTTGGTGTATATTTGTTATTTTCTTTTTATATATTTATTTTGTCATTTTTGCTTATTGGTGTGTGTGTGTGTGTGTGTGTGTGTATGTGTGTGTGTGTGTGTGTGTGTGTGTGTGTGTGTGTGTGTGTGTGTGTGTGTGGTGTGTTAACTGTTTAATATTTCACTGGTCAAATTCATACATGGACACCATCAACATGCACTATCATTACAAACAGATGTGAGGATGGACAGGGAGAAACCATTATTCAAACAAACATCTCAGGATGGTTTCACCTGATCATTTATTGTGACCATCCCTATCTTGTTTACGTACTTTTTGGAACACCATCCCCACATCCTGTTGCATTACGAAAGTTTTATATTACTTGTGCGTATATATTGGGGTTTCACAACTAAGCACCTCCGGCATAACTATGGCATCCACAATCTGCTCGTCCGGAATTCACGAGTTTCATGCACGTCAATGTGTTGCCGGTCCAACGAAGGGAAGTTCCTCAGCTGGCCTTGGGGCAGTGGAAGATCACAAGGCTTTTCAGTGTCACTGCAATAGACATGATATACGAGTGACGTGTGGGCAAAAGGTTAAGTTAGGTACACAGGCTGACCAACCAGTCAGGTTATTGTGTGAAATCAACCTCAAGTGCGTTCAAAAGAGTTAGTGTAAAAAAACCCAAAATTCATCGCAATGCTCAAAATGAAGAGAAATGAATGACGGAACGAGTTTTAAAACGTTCGTGCAACTGTGCAACATACCTTTACGTGAAAACAAGAAAGACCTGAAGTTGTTTCACAGGTGCGTAGTGAGATACAGTACTTGATAAACAACTTTCTTGTTTCTCCAGTAGTCACATAGAAAGAGACAACAAGGCCTTCCTAACGAACACATAATCCACACAAATGGATGTAAAAATTGACAATTTAAAACAAAAGGTAAAATTGTTCAGTGGAGATTTTACAGCAGATGTTTCAAGAGCAGAGGAAACCTGTGGTTTTGGTGACTATTACGGTCTGTTTTGAGGAGGTTATCACAACATTTGCGTCAAGGCGGCTTTACGTAGTGGAGTGCTCGACTTTAGTTTTGAAATATGCACTTATTGCCTTCCCAAGCTATTCTTTCACAACTAAACACCACCGTTCCCCTCCCTCACCCTAACCCACTCAACCCTCCAACCCTCCGATCCACACACTTCAAAGCCATGATATTTGCTCAATTTTCAGGATTGTGATCTGGATTGCTATGATGTAATGAGCCATTACACGTCACAATTGCTCCGATCTTTCAACCGACTCATTTTGAATGCCATGTACCAGTAGTTTAGGGTTTACGACTACAAGGAATAATTCATTTTAGAAACTGCCATCGTATTAAGGGGTATGCCAGCTGTTGTATGGAGGAAACATTGAACCTGCTCTCTTTATTCAGAATCCTCCACAAATTCACGGACCATCCTGTGTTTGTCTGTTTGTTTGTTTGTCACGCTACTCCTGAAGTTGTGGGCCGATTACATCCAGACTTGCTACAGAGAATCAGCATGCCCCCAACTAGTACATCGGGGTGTCTTTATCTTTGCCGGTGGTCTTGGGGGAGGAGGGAGAGTGTGGGGGGAAGGGGAAAGTAAATTCTCTATGTAAATGTGTTTTGTGTAGCACTGCTTCAGGTGGGGGAGGGTATTACAAGTCTCCACCATTTACAGCACAGTATTCCTGTCCACACGTTTTCTAGTGCAGTCTTCTTCCTCTTGCGTATGGCAGCTTGACTGCCGGGTAGCTATCGTTTTGTTGGGACGCAACTGTGCTGCTGATGCTGTGCCCCTATACCAATACACTGGTACTCATTTCACCAACTTCAGAAGAATGACAGGCTGAGTCTACCCCCCTGGTGTTAATTCAGTGGAAAACAGTGCTTGAACTCAGGACTCTAAGATTCCAAGCCAGTTACCCTAACCACTAAACCAACACCACGTTTTCCAGTGCAGTGAGGTGTTTTAAATTATAAGCATTAGGTATGTTTTGCTTCATGCACATAACCCAGGTTACATATATATATATATATATATATATATATATATATATATATATATATATATATATATATATATATATATATATATATATATTCGGGAGAGATTGAGCACCTGTAAGTTCCCTATACACCGTCCGAATAATGAGATGTACCATACTCTTTACAGAGCGATGGTTCTAGAGAAGCAGTTTCTTGGCATGGGTTATGCTGGTGTTTTGCCATTGCCTTCCCAGCAGTCAAACAGGACTTATATGAGGAATTTGTTCAGGGTGACAGTGATAGCTGGTCTACTCTTCACGAAGGACACAGATCTTTAACGCCCAACAACTAATGCTGGCATATGGGATGCCAGTTTTACATCCATCCAGAGGGATGGCACACACAATGATTAATCACCCTGCCTATGAAACCCTGGTATGACAGTTTGTAGTCTGGGCGAGATTCAAACCCAGGCTAGACAGCTTAGAAGCAACTGTGTATATATACAGGCAATCCTGCAAGCCCCAACTAATCATAGTGGTACTTTTATTTTACACCAGCCAATATCACCCGTCGCTTTGCTGACGGTAATATGAAAGTGGGGAGGGAGAGAGGGGTGGGGAAGAGGGAGAGAGGGGTGAGGAAGAGGGGGCAGGGAGAGTGAGGAGGTGGAGGGGAATGGAGAGAGGAAGGAGGGGAAGCGAGGAGGGGTGGGGGAAGGGAAGATAGGAAGAGGTGAGAGGAAGGGAAGGCAGACGTGTGGTGGAGCGTGAATTACGATTCATACCGTTTCATCAAAATGATTCTGCTAGAATTACAATGAAGATGGAAACAAAATAATGTCTGAAATCCATACTCTACCGGTCATACTATAAACATGACCCAGAGACAAACTCGTGTCCAGACATAAATACCACCGGGACGCATCCGGAGACGAGCAACTCCTGGACATGTCTGGAGACGAACACCGCCCGGGCATGTCCGGAGACGAACACCGTCCGGAGACGAACACCGCCCGGGCACATCCGGAGACGAACACTGCCCGGGCACGTCCGGAGACAAACACTGCCCGGGCACGTCCGGAGACGAACACCGCCCGGGCACGTCCGGAGACGAACACCGCCCGGGCACGTCCGGAGACGAACACCGCCCGGGCACGTCCGGAGACGAACACCGCCCGGGCACATCCGGAGACGAACACCGCCTGGACGCGTCCAGAGAGAGAGAGAGAGGTAGTGTCGTAGATAGTAGAAAAATCGTGCAAATTATGATACAAGCATCAAATTTGGCATTTCTGTTCTGCAGGGCTTTTTGATCAAATCTGTCCGATTGGCCATTTGAAAATCAATTTTCAAAAATTTGAAGGAAAAAAAAAAACTTCAAAAAAATTTGAAGTCACAGCTGGCTGAAATTCTTGAAGCGCAAGTGAACAACCCAGACAGAGAACCAAGGGGAGATGCAGTCATCATTGATGACTCAGCACTTATCAATGCCCTACCTCCACGCACTTCAAAGATATATGATGACTATGCTGAAGAAGACATCATCCCAAAGGTGGAATCCGATGGTGCCAGGTACGAGAGGGTGGACGTAGTGTTTGATGTGTACAAGAAGTCAAGTCTGAAGTCCGAGGCAAGGTCGAAAAGGTGGCAAGGAATCAGAAGAAGAGTGACAGGAACCAGTAAGACCCCAAGTAACTGGAGAAGCTTTCTTCGAGATGACAGCAACAAGACTGAGCTGTTTCACTTCATTGCGGAAAAGATGTGTGAAGCACAGATGACAAGCACAGTCATTGTCACAAAAGGAGAAGATGCCATTAGCAACACAAGGAAGTCACTGGATGCTGTGTCTCCATATTATCATGAAGAAGCTGACACTCGAATATTTGTACACACCAGGGATGCAACGACGGATGGTAGCATGTCCATTATCATTAAGGCTAATGACACGGACGTACTAGTCATAGCAATATCTGTACTGCCATCCTTACAGGAACTAGGTCTTGAGAACATGTGGATTGCCTTTGGCCAAGGAGCCAAGGCGCAATGGATTCCAGTCCATGAGGTCGTTTCTTCAATAGGGGCTGAGAAAGCTAGAGGGATCCCATACTTCCATGCGTTCACTAGATGTGACGTCGTGTCTGCCTTCTGCGGTAAAGGGAAGAAAACTGCATGGCAGACTTGGAACGTCTTTGATGATGTTTCTGAAACATTCACCAATCTCAGCCAGCATCCAACATTGATTCGTGATCCTGACCTTTTTTGAAGTTTCTTTTTTTTTTTTCAAATTTTTCAAAATTTGGATTTTCAAATGGTCAATCAGGCAGATTTGATTGGAATCCCCTGGAGAACAAATGTGCCAAATTTGATGCTTGTATCATCATTTGCACGATTCCTCTCAAAAATTGCTGTTATCTGCCCCACTAGAGGGGAGAGTGAAAGACGAGATGCGGGAGGAGGATACTGCACTGTATTGAGAGGGGGTTAGAGCAAGGATGAGAGAGAGAGAGAGAGAGAGAGAGAGAGAGAGAGAGAGAGAGAGAGAGAGAGAGAGAGAGAGAGAGAGAGAGAGAGAGAGAGAGAGAGAGAGAGAGATAGAGAGAGAGAGAGATATATATATATATATATATATATATATATATATATATATATATATATATATATATATATATATATATATATATATATGGGAGTGAGCAGGAAGAATATGTTATGCTTCATGAACAACACACACACACACACACACACACACACACACACACACACACACGCTTGGCCGATATCGGTAATTTTTCGGGAATCGGCAGGTTGGAGTCAGTGTGATAATTATAATCAATCACAGTACTAACTGTATCCAACCTCGAAACCTTGAGTAGCTTTCACTGAAAAACAAAGTTGCATTTATATAGACGTTTCAGGGATATGTTCCAAACATTATTCTTTATAAACAGCTACATGTGGACGGGTGGAAAAAAAATTGGCCCGGTAATTTAGAAAACACGTTAATGTGGTAAACGGCCCGGAACTCAGGTGTTATTTCAGAGAACCACTCGCTCAGGGAGACGGAGTAAGAACCACTCGCTCTGAATGATGTGGCATGGCAAAAGCGTCTGCAGAGAGTGAACAGTTCGCTCAAAATGATGTAGCGCATACTGCTGTCGACAATGGGTGCTCGGCGAGTGGCTTAAGCACGCATGCAAGCACTCCAATTAAATGGTTGATAAGGAACGGTTGGCCAGGCTGTCGCTGCTTATCATAAAGAATCCCTTTAACTTTAAAGCCGGTCTTCACCACGCATGCAGCAGTTAATGAAATATAATGATTTTATTCACAAAAGAGTTGCAGCTTAATGCAGAACATCCCTGGAGACATCTCAAAGTTCAATTTCCCGGGACATAAACATTGCAGAAAATCCGCCATTTTGCCTGTTCGTCTGTGCACGTGTCACATGCTACATTGGTTAGAGGCCCACGCAAACATTAGAACTTTTTTTTTTTGAAACGTCTGTTTTTTTTTCCACCATATTTGTTTTGATTCCCTGTGGAGCACCTCGCAAAATCTCCAAAAATATAGACACTGATTTGGCAGATATTATGGATAGGTAGTCCCTCTGGGGGACAGGGCGTGAGGTCGAGCAGTGAATGCATTAAATCATATAGCTTAATGAAGTTGGTTAGTTTTGGCACATTCATAAAAAAAATTTGTTTACTCAATATAATTCTCCAAACAGCAGAAAAAGATAAGTTTAATGCTTTGGAAATTTCACATTTTCTTGTGTATGTATGGCGAAGAAAGCATACCTTTGCTTGCTTAAAGTAAATCGGTATATCGGCTTAGTTATAAGACTCGTTATTTCTTTAAATAATCAGATTTCACAACAGAGTTCAACACTTATTTAGTCAGGACGATATCCAATCCTAAAGAGCGAAATAATATTTTGATGATATACTTTAATTAGTCGGTGAGAGGAGCTCGTAGAAAATTGTATCATATGATGCATGAAATCGCCCCAAGCTCCTAATTTGAAAAATATAGTGCTTACAAAAGTGATATACACAATGATTCGTAGCTATGATGAACAGGCATTTGATATGAGTGAGGAAAGTGAAAAATAAACTTTATTGTTAAGAAATCATTGCGCCCTGTGCCGAGTCAGGGTGAGGTTGAGTAGGCCAAAAAAACAAGGTGGCTTTCGGACCCCAGCGAAGTTACCCAGGAAACGCCTTGAGACCCGAGACAGCGAGGTGGCTGAGGATCGCCTGTTGAAGGATATAATTAAATAAGGCTGTTAATGATCTTCAAAAGGGATGTTTTAATTAACCCAAACCCCCAATTTTCACTCTTGCACTTCCTTGGAGTTTTCTTAGTATGCTTGCAAAGTTTCAGGCTGCTAGGTTTTATGGTTTTGGAGTTATAGAGGAGACACACACACAGACACGCACGCACGCACACACGCTGCCTTTTATTCGTTTAGAAGATACCTGATATGAAGAATTGGAGAACTATAGACCTGTTAGCTTGACTTCAGTTGTGGTAAAGGTGTTGGAAACGTTAATTTAGGAATGGATATGGAACCATTAAAATAAATACAAGCCGGTAGGCGACATGGGTGGTCGCGACAATTGCATACGTCATTCAGTTTTTGACGGATCGGGCTGAAATTTTTTGACAAAGAGGTTGATTATAGTGCGCATAAAAGCGTGGAAGCCCATTTTTGATTTTCGAAAAAATTAATTTTTTAGGATTTTTCTAAAATTTCAAAGTCCCGTTGCTAGGCAACGGTGGTGTCCATAGCAACGGTGCTCAAAAGCATAGAACTAGATCCTGGTATGAACCTACCTGTCAAGTTTCATCAAAATTGATTGACTCCTCTGGCCTCCAGAGCTGTCCATTACATACAAACAAACAAACAAAAAATGACGGTAAATAGACACCCTATTTTTGAAGGACAACCATTTGAAAAATAAAACCTAAATCAAAAATCGGCTCGAGTATAATTTTCTAAATATCTCGAAGTGTTTAATTCCGAAGTCTTGTTTCTCCACATTAAAACTGGAGGACAAGTATTGAATACTTAACTGTTTGGGTTCTTAAAACGCGCACACTCCCAGCTCATGGCACCTGTTCGCCAAGTGTCATCAAAATCGGTTTGCTGGTTTGTGCTGTGGAGCCTCGCGTTGCAGACCACACACACACACACACACACACACACACACACACACACACACACACACACACACACACACACACACACACACACACACACGGAAAACCCAACAATAAGGGTTCTCTCGCGACCACCCAATAAACTAATGAAAGGCAGTCAGTGTGGATTCACCAAAGGGAGATCATGTTTCACAAAATGATTGGAGTCCTCTGAAGCAGTTTCTCGCTGGGTGGATGAGGGAAGTGCAGTGGTTGTAGTCCATCTTAACTTTCAGAAGACATTTTATAAGGTATCACATCGTAGGTTGTTCGCTATGTAAGGGCTTGGGGAGTGGCTGGCTGGATAACCAACTGGATTGGAAATTGGGTTAGTGATAGGAAACAAAGATTGGCCGTGAATGGGAGGATGTCTCACTGGGAAGACGTAAGTATTGGCGTTCCTCAGGCTCAGAGGTTAGGACTCATATCGTTATAATTTATAATTTACATCAATGATTTGGACAGTGGGGTCATGAGTCTGCTTTCTAAATTTGCATGTGACACAAAGCTAAGTAGGGTAAAGAACAGAGATGGGGCAATCAGATTCAGGAAAGTCTCGATACTTTCATAGATTGGGCAAAAGATTGACAGATGGAGTTTAACATAAACAAGTATAAGGTGCTGGGGATGGGTAAGAACAATGAAAATAGGGATTACATGATGCAAGGGGCAATCTTGGAACATGTCACACTGGAGAAGGATTTGGGGGTGGTAATGTATTGGAGGAGGGGTTATAAGCAGACAGCACAGTGGCAGGCAGCTCGAGGTAAAGCTAACTGGGTTTTAGGTTTTGTAGAGAGATAAACTAGAAATCCAAAATAGGTGGAGTGTAGGAATTTAGTGAGGGATCTCATCTAGAATATCATGTACAGTTTTGGTCACTACATCTGAGGAAGGACATAGCTGCCATGGAGAGTGTTCAGCATAGGGATACTCCATTTATTCTGGGCCTAGTTAGATTAAGCTATGAGGAGCGGTTGAAGAAGATTCGTGTTTGTACATTAAAAAGGAGGTGATTACGAAAAGATTTGATTGACATGTTTAAGATGCTGAGTACAGACAAAACTAGAGGGGGAGCACTTGGTAGAGTGCAAAACCTCCGCCGCCAATACTGCTGGGTCACTTAAGTGGACATGATATCCTATTCATTGTAGGTCAAAACGGATCAGACTCTACTGAACCACGATTGAATAAACTAAACTAGATCGACGCGCATGTAGAAATGCCAAAAAAAAAGATCAAAATTTTTTTGAAAAAAAAGTTGCAAAATTTGTTTGTTTTTTTCTCGAACAAATTTTTTGGGGGGGGTTGGAAATCACTTAAAACATGTAGAAATGCAAAAAAAAATTCAAATATTTTTCAAATAAAATCGAAATTTTTTTGAAAAAAAGTTGCAAAATTTTCTTTTTTTTTCTCTCTAACAAATTTATTTTTTTTTTGGTTGGAAATCACTTAAAACATGTAGGAATGCAAAAACAAAAATTCAAATATTTTTTCAAAATGGCCACCATAGTGGCCATATTGGACTTTGGACCAAGTCCAAAATCTAATGGCATGATCCTTGGACCATACCTAACCCCCCCCCCCCCACCAAGTTTCGTCAAAATCTGTCCAGGAGTTTTTCCGTGATACTGTTCACAAACAAACAAACAAACAGAAAGGGGTGAAACAGTAACCTCCGTCCATCTTCGATGGCGGAGGTTAACTTGAAGGGAACTCAGTGGAGCACATACCTCTGCCACGTAATGCCTGATCTACGAGAACGTATCGGGCGGAATACATTTTTGAAATATCATGCTACATATCGTTTCTGGCCCCATCTCTCAATGGTGAAGAATCACTTTAAAAATTAAATAATCCTCGTATCCAGATGCGGATTCAGATCTTCACCAAAATCGAATCAATTTGTCATGGTCACACCTGTCTACCAAGTTTGAATCCGTCCACAACTTTTTCAGATATCATGCTATATATTAGTTTAGCCCCATCTCTCAATAGTGAAGAATCACTTTAAAAATTCTAGCAGTCAGATCCGGATCTTCACTAAATTCTAATGAGTTTGTCCTTGTCACACACCCAACCTGCACACCAAATTTCATCCGGATCTGTCCACAACGTTTTGAGATATCCTGCACACAAACAGACAGAGAGGGTGTGAAAACATACCTCCTTCACCTTCAGGTGGCGGAGGTAATAAGTGTGGATGATTTCTTCAGCAGAATAGACAGTGATAGGACAGGGGCTTTAGCCTGAATGTAAAGAAGAGGAGAAATAGGACAGTAATAAAGTAGTGGTTTATCAGTCAGGAGACCATTACAGGAAGTTAATGTCTGCAATGATGTCTTAAGAAAGGTAGTGGCAGCAGAAAGAGTACAAAAGTCGTAATTGGGCTAAGATGGGTACCCAGATGCAGTGGAATTGGAGGGGTTGGGGATATTGGCAGGACGTGAGGGACTTGTGTTTGGGTGGGTGGTGATATCTGTTGGTGTAGCACAGGCATGATGGGCCAAATGGCCTCCTCTTATGCCAAAGTTTCTTGTACATCCTTGTGTTTCCTTCGTACAATCAACAAGCATGAAATCAAGTCCCACCATGTTGTTTTTACTTGAATCTCAAGTTCTAAAAATCTAATCTGGAGGGTTAAGCGTCAGGTTGATTCTCGAGAGTCAAGTACGACAGCCCTGTCAGTCAGTCATGTACGTGACCTTGCCATTTGTGGAAAGGATTAATGATCTTTCTTCGAATGCTATGTAGATACCAAGTTTGAAATGTCCCCAATTACAAGTCACGTTTCAAGTGAGAACCGGCTGGACCAGAAACCTGACCTGATCACTGCCACTGTCACGCATGACGTGTTCAGCTCCTTCTTTCTTCATTGTTTTTGCATGTATTCTGTTAAATGATATAAAAGCCTGACAAACACTTTCCCCACGTTGAGTAATTCTTTTTTTTTGTTTTCAGGCTGGTGTTTTTCGGAAATTAAAATAAAAGTGCGGTATGTTCAATACTTTCGGAATGTTGCTTCATCTTTGCTCTTTTGCACATGCCTTCCTTGTTTGCTTGGGTTTGCAAAAATATTTCTTCACATTTAACCAGAGGTCCATATATTATACTCTCTAGGCAATAGCTCCAGTAAGTTTGCCGTTCTCCTGTTTCATACTGGAAGGGAAGATGGGGGCAGTGAGTGGGAGCGGGGGATACTCAATATATTTATTTGGAACCCATTCACGAAATTTAATGGAAGGTCTTGCTTTTTCCAATCCTCAAAACTCCTAAACCTTGTTTCGTCATGTACGACCGTTGCCGACCCACCCCTCTTTATTCCTACAGCTCTTACCACCGTCACTGCTCTGCTGAGCTTTATCACTTGGTTCTACCTTCATATGAGTACGTGTCCGTATGGCCTACTCAGTTCTCTTGGGCACAACATCCTTTAGTGGTTTCTTCTTCCGACAGTCTTGCTCTTCCACTTTTATTCCTCCACTCCACCTCCTACGGCCGACACCAACCCACCTCGCCACCTTCACACTGTAGATTCCTCTTACTTCCTGTCTTTCCTGTGTCCTACCAATTCCATTCCTTCAAATGCTTTATTAATCAACTACTTTATTTTTCTTCCGAACATGCTTTTCACTGCTTTCATGATCATTGTTCAGCCATAACGCGTTATTTCCTGGGGTCCTAAAGACATGTCGCTGTAGCCAACAATGAGGAAGAAGTTGAGCAGTTTCCCCTACCCCACCTTTTACCATTCAACCTCTCAAAGCATGGATGCATCAAAGGAATTCCAGGATTGCAACAATACACCCATTTAAATTGGTTGCCCTTCTCATCTGAAGAAGGCCGTTCACATGAAGCATGCAAATCACCTGGTCAGTTTGTTTTGCAGTGCAGAAGCTTCTGACCAGACAACAACCGCACTCTCAGATAGCAATCAGTGTAACCTGGAGTCAAGGAACCTCCAAGAAAACCAGACCACCTGTGAACACACAGTCCAGACAGGAATTTTTAATTTGTTCAGGGTGCCAGCAATAGCAGGCTGACTCCAACGAAAGACACCCGTGGAATCTTTTTTTTTTTTAATCTACCAACTAATGCTGGCAGACGAAGACGTCCAGGTTACCGACCGTCCGTGCGAGCGGCGGCACACAGACTAAAGCATAGCCCTGCCAGCGAAACACCAGGGTGACAGTTTATAGCTGGGCCAAGATTCCAACCGAGGCGAGACGGCTCAGAGTTTCATATGCATACCTCAAAACTATCCTGACAGCGCATAAATCTCCTTATTATAAGGTACACAGACAAATTTAGAAAAATATTCCCGACATGACTGGTTAGCTGATTTAATATGATGTACCAATAGGCCATTGCCCATGTATGCTGCTTTTATACTTTTGTCCAGTACTGCATGTTCATCTGGAGCCTTAGATTTTTACATTCATTATCTGCGCAGAGTGAAATGTTTAAACATTCAACACAGCAGATAACATGTCCAACACACAAAGGGAATCTTAATTTCTTGTCCTTCTTCTCCAGACTGTGCACTCTGTTGAAGCCCCTACATTGTTCTCTTTATGCAAGGTGAATATTTGTCTTCGTTTGGATGAGAAACCCCAGGAGCACGTTGGTGTGCACACCCTACAACAAATCTAATCAGGCACACTTGAGCCTTTCATTGGGCATGTGGGTTCATGCAGGTATGTGCATACTGGCGTCTCATCCCAGGTGAAGTAAGAAGATGCACAGCAGTCACAGCCGACAGCGAGATCTGCCGCACTTTCCAGTCGAACAAATTTAAGATCGGGCCTTGCACTCCCAGGTTCAAAAGGATGAGAAGGAATGCTCTTGCACAGGGGAGCAAATCACCAAGATAGGCCTTGACAGCAGGGGCTGATCGCAAAGAGAAAACGGAGCTTTGTTTACTACAGCGGTCAATCGCTATGAACAAACAGTGAGTTTTGTTTGACATTTTCTATTGCTCTTTTTATGTTTCCAGGTCTCCCCTGCACTGGATAGCCTTTTCATGCCCCACTTCCGTGCTCCTGGAAGCCCAAAATCCTTTGTTGCTCATTGCAGGAGTGGGGTTGAGAGGAGGGGCTGGTGTCTTGAGGAGGTGCCACTGGGCCCGACCTATTTGAGCCGGCTCTCTCAACTTTCCCTAACCAAGCAAACCGACTGCACGAGTCTCGCTTCTTTCTCTGGGAGCATCCACTGTCCCGTAATCAATACAGAGGCAAAACACCAAATGTTGTCTCCACAGTTCCAAAAGGGGCATCAAGAAAGACATGACTAAGACACTTTCGTGCATTTATACAGCCTTTATAAAGGTTTCGTGTTACAACCTTTATGATATCTACCCCTTATTTGGTGCTTGTAACAGTAGCTTAGCATCCCCACACAAATCTAATTATAATGATCCCAAATTGAGAAATAGGGTTTCTTCTTTCCAGGAAGAATCATGGAGACAAGATGACAGTCAAATGAGCATTCACTGGCATGGCACATTGGCACAGCACACCAAAACACAGTGGCATCCCAACCTGGCACCTTTCTCTTCCACCTCCAATAAATGAGCAGTGCTTGGATTCTGATGCTGTCATGGGTTCAGCGGTTTCTTTCATGCTCACGCTCCTCGTGTTGTCGTGCAAAGTTAAGGAGCTCCTCATTCATATGACTCTGGGTTTCATTTACTGCAATCGATTCATTGAAGACAAGTTCATGTCAGTGAACAGTTGACGCTGTAGGATGCTACCCTGTGTAAATTAGCATCGCTTTATCACCCTGCAATGGACTGGCAGGATGGCCTAGACTGTCGAGGAATGCTCACTCACCTCTGAGCTCCCTCGCTCGGCTCAGCTGTGAACTGCCATTTCGGTGTTTCGCAGGCATGGCGAGACATCAATGTGTGTGCCGTCCCTCGGATTGAAGTTAAACTGGGTGCACCATCTGCCAGCATTGGTTTGTGGACTTTAAAGATCCCACGGTGTCCTTCGTCAGTCGGTGAGCTATCGCCGGCACCCTGGCTACAATCAAAATTTTTGCTCTAACTTACAGGGGGCACTTCATCAGTCGCGTCGTCGCACCTCTGCAAGAACTGATGCTAACCTGCAGCTACGAGCTGCATATGAATGAGACTAGAGCATAAATCCAGAGAAGGGAAAGGTAGAGTACTTCTTGAACCATTGAAACAAAAACGTGAAGCGTCTGCTTATATCTGCGGACGTGATTGAAGTGAGAAAGGCTGCTCAGCTCGATGATGTGGCTGTAGTTTGACGTTGCTCTTCCTGTACTACTGGTGGGGATATGTTCTTCATGTCCAGCATTAATTATATGTGGAGTATAAGCTTCTTTATGAGTCACAGAGAATAATGATGAAAGTACTGGCACATTCGTCTGAGCAATTAATCTTGACCAGACAAGTCAGGGGCAACTGGGGTGCAATGGGACATCCCCTCCAGCAGCTATTTTTGGCCAGTGATATGAAGTGCCAATGCGTTGGCTGTTCACATCATAACAACATATCGGCACTTCTACCTTTGGCCGCTCGTGGAGGGGATGTCCCAATACAGCACATGCTCCATTGCACACGTTTCCCCCATCCCTCCGTCGGCCACCTGTACGTACGCACTGCATATAGCAACGGAAGCCACCTTTAATTGCAGGTAGATTTGTGGAATAACAAGTGTTGCTTCATAGAAATGAGGATTTCTGAAATATTAGATGCGTTTACATTTATAACAATATCTGTTCACCTTTTGGTATCCAAAGTCTTGGGAAGTGTGATTTGAACAAGGTAGAGTTCTCTTTGCAAGAGTTCATGAAGCCGAGCTTATTCCGCAAGGAATCGGTTCAGGTTTTTGTACGCTTCATTATCCCGCTTAATCACGATGCCTGGATCGCTGTTTCAAATCCCATGTACAGCAACTGTGTTGATTTGTCCATTGTCTACGAATGTCGTTGTAATTCCAATGGGAGTACAATGGTGTCTCCTGACGTCCTTGTCTTGTGTGTGATACATGCACGAACTCTTCCGTTCGCCTTTATATCACTGGGAATTATAAACAAAGCAACATCAGCTGAGTTCTGCAAAAGTACTTTGTGTGAAAACAATTGAAGATAATAAAAAAGAAAGGAACAAGCTTCCCTACGAGAGAGAGAGAGAGAGAGAGAGAGAGAGAGAGAGAGAGAGAGAGAGAGAGAGAGAGAGAGAGAGAGAGAGAGAGAGAGAGAGAGAGAGAGAGAGAGAGAGAGAGAGAGAGAGAGAGAGAGAGAGAGAGAGAGAGAGAGAGAGAGAGAGAGAGAGAGAGAGAGAGAGAGAGAGAGAGAGAGAGAGAGAGAGAGAGAGAGAGAGAGAGAGAGAGAGAGAGAGAGAGAGAGAGAGAGAGAGAGAGAGAGAGAGAGAGAGAGAGAGAGAGAGAGAGAGAGAGAGAGAGAGAGAGAGAGAGAGAGAGAGAGAGAGAGAGAGAGAGAGAGAGAGAGAGAGAGAGAGAGAGAGAGAGAGAGAGAGAGAGAGAGAGAGAGAGAGAGAGAGAGAGAGAGAGAGAGAGAGAGAGAGAGAGAGAGAGAGAGAGAGAGAGAGAGAGAGAGAGAGAGAGAGAGAGAGAGAGAGAGAGAGAGAGAGAGAGAGAGAGAGAGAGAGAGAGAGAGAGAGAGAGAGAGAGAGAGACAGTACCCATCACAGCTACGTGTCACCCACCCCCTCCTGCCCACACCACAACCATGTTAGCCTTTGACAGAGCAGGCATTGAAGCAGCTGGGGTGCACTCGGATAAATATCTGGCTTACAATTGCAAAGTCATTTGATTCCCCGTTTAACCCCGCTGCCGTTGTCGTTGTGAGTCAGCCAGCATGTGCCGGCTTGCCTCCTGACCTTCCCATTCGTCCGATCCTGGTCGACGAGTGTCTGCCACAGTCAAGGCATGCCTTGGCCTGTCGGGCCACCAGCTACAGGATGTCCCTTTGGATCCAGCGCCCTCCACCTTCCCGGGCCACAGTTCAGACGATCTGCATAATTATCACACCAGGTGGTTGGCCTGCAGGCTCAAAATATCGACATTTGTTTCTTGATGAAGAAAGTGATTAAGAAGGTTAATACCACCACAACCCCGCCTACCCCCACCCCCACCCCCATGGAAATACGAGTGTATGAAAATTATTATTGGATCGATTAAAAACGAGCAAGTTCATTGAAGTCGTCTCAAGAATTGGTGAACCCTTCATAGGGTTATCAGATTGAGATCGGCCCTTTAAAAGCACATTTGGAGGTCATTTAAAGCTGTGGCCCTTGAGGAACGCTTCGTGCACCAAGCTCATTAAGTCCCATTGGTTGGACATGGGCTGCTGATGAATGGGCCAGGAATAAAAGGTCACAGGTCAATGCCCTTGGTTTTCAACTGGGCCGAAATACGCACCCATTTACCTTTTACAAGATATACCTGTGTCGGAGGAAGGGGAGAGCATTTGGCCCGTCGTACCTGTGCTATGTTTAAATATACACACCTGTACACACCTCTTAGCTTAAATATCCAATAAAAAATGTACTGTATATATATATATATATATATATATATATATATATATATATATATATATATATATATATATATATATATATATATATTCTCTGTGTTAACCCCATTCTCATCATCTAACAATTGGGGTCCACGATAACAATATAGGGTTTACAACGAACGCACGCGTCTGATTAATCTCTCAGGCACCGGCGCTCAATGGCATACTCCTTTTGAGAGACGGCGTGGGATGTTTAACGGCCGAAACCGATAGACGCTTGCTCCGAGATACAGCAACTCTTGCTGCTGCTGCGTTTCCTGGACGGCACTTTTCAGTCCGTCACTGGAATGTGCAGGGAAACAAATCCAGGACGACTGGGCTATCCTGCCCAACAACAACAACAACAAGAATAAGTAGTACGGGCCTTCCACAAAGATCCCCAATCGGGCTCAACTGTTCTTAACTTCCAAGATGTGAGTCACTGAGTGAATTCAAGTGGACATGAGTTTTCCTGGAGATCGACATCATGATGTCCAAGAAAAACAACCTGCGATATGATATCTTGGACGATATTGTGCAAGAATAAGAAGAGCAAATTGCAGCATGGTGTTGTTTTGTAAACACAGACGACTATATCCCATGAACAGACAAACAAGAAGGAAAGGAAATGTCAGACAGATGTGTCACCAACAAACCAAAACAAAAAAAACCCCTGAAAGTCCAAGTTGTCCTCACGTGGTTTGTGTTCCACCACGAATCCTCCTTCTATGCACCTTTGCCAAAGGTCCCACCCACTTGATTGCCGCCTCATTAGTACAAGTGAGCCGTGCCTCGGGTTCCAACAGAGCCAGCCATGTGGCCCACACCTTTACTGGGAACTCATTGTCTGGATAACCAGCACCTTGGGGACCGAGACACCTGTGGTCACCAGGTAGACAAGAGTGCGGAGGATAAGACGGGACAAGGAATGATAAACCACAAGAAATCGATCGCATTTTTCAATTATCTCCTTGTGTGTTTTGCACCTCATACTATATATATATATATATATATATATATATATATATATATATATATATATATATATATATATATATATATATATATATATATATATATATATATATATATATATATATATATATATATATATATATATATATATATATATATATATATATATAAAATACTTAAACAAAACTTCTGGTATTGGCTTCGTGGTTCGGGTGGCTGGCTTGGGATCCTCGGGTCCTGAGTTTATGCCGCGTTGGCTGCTGAATTAACATCAGGTGGGGTTGAGTCAGCCTGTCATTCTCCTGAGGTCAGTGAAATGAGTACCGGTGTAATGGTAGAGGGGCACAGCATCAGTGGCACAGCTGTGTTCCAAGAAATAGTCGGAGTGGTGACCCGTCCAAGATTGCGCCAAATAGCCAAGGAAAAACAGCTTTGGCAGTTCCGATGCTCTGTTCAAGAGTGTGGTCCGCAACAACATAATAAATAAATACATTTATTTATATGTAAATAATAAAATAATTATTTTCACTAATTAAACAACCAATAAATTAAATAAATTATTACATTAAAAAAATTAATTAATAAAGCAAGCAAACCTCGGTAGTGTCATGGTTGGAGCGTCTGCTCTGAGTCTGGGAGGTCGGTGGTTCGAACCCTCGCTGGGTCATACCAAAGACTTTAAAGATGGTCTGTGCTGCTTCCTTGCTGCTACTCAGCGTTTAAAAGCACAGAGAACGGACGAACAACCATATGTTGGTGAACTCGTGTTGTTACTGTATACCGGACTCGTGTGGCTTCAGTGTTAGATATTTCACTCACAGACTTGCACGCTGTATTGATGGAGAGTCGACGCGTTTGTGACGTCATACAAGGGTTGGCCTTTGTGGATGTCCATCGAGTGAATGAGAGTGCATTTCTCTCTCCTTTCGAATCTTGACAACCTGGGCGGTTTACCATCGTAGAACCCAACAGAACAAACGTTGGGCAGCTTGCCCTGCACCCTCGCCATCGGTCTCTGCTGCTACCCGTGCGTTTAAAACACAACCAGATGTGAGCGTGCTCACGTGAACGTGCGGGAGGAAGGACAGACCGAATGGAAGGCCTTGAGGATCAACGACGATTCCACACTTGTCCTGTCTTTCAGCTACATTGTTATTGAAATGTCCTTCATTATCGTCGTACATCTAAATTAGTCTTGATACCTGTTCCTTGAGCACCATGACACTGGATCGATGAGCGCCCCCCCCCTTCCCTTGTTTCAAATTTACAAACATAATCTTCACTGCTCTGGGCTGACATGGCCGACACCCAGGGGTACGCACATTCACTTCTAAGCTGTCTAGTCTGGGTTCGAATCCCGCCCCAGTTCTCAACTGTCATGCCGGTGTTTCACAGGCAAGGTGATTCATCAAGGTGTGTGCCGTCCCTCGGATGGACGTTAAACTGGCTTCCCGTGTGCCAGCATCAGTTGGGGGACGTCAAAGATCCCAGATGATGTCCTTCGCGAAGAGTCGGCGAACTATCGCCGGTACCATGAACAGATTACAAATTCCTGCCCGAAACATGTCGAACGTCAAGCCTGGCCAGCCGGTTCGTGAAGACCGGAGCCAAGTGAAGTTTCCCCCGGCGGACCCCACAAGAAAGGTGGGATAATGGTGAAGAAGAAGAAGAAGAAGAAGAAGAAGAAGAAGAAGAAGAAGAAGAAGAAGAAGAAGAAGAAGAAGAAGAAGAAGAAGAAGAAGAAGAAGGAGAAGGAGAAGAAGAAGAAGAAGAAGAAGAAGAAGGAGAAGGAGAAGGAGAAGAAGAAGAAGAAGAAGAAGAAGAAGAAGAAGAAGAAGAAGAAGAAGAAGAAGAAGAAGAAGAAGAAGAAGAAGAAGAAGAAGAAGAAGAAGAAGAAGAAGAAGAAGAAGAAGAAGAAGAAGAAGAAGAAGAAGAAGAAGAAGAAGAAGAAGAAGAAGAAGAAGAAGAAGAAGAAGAAGAAGAAGAAGAAGAAGAAGAAGAAGAATCCTACTTGCTCCAGATTCATTTAATTGTCTTCATAAGCTCCAATGGCATTCATATCACGAGCTATCAATTCTCCAGTGCAAGCCAGCGACAACACTTCAAGGGAACAGGAAGGAATCTCTGGCTGAGTTACGAAATAAAGGAACAAATATCCAACAAGTCAGGTCGACCATGTTCAATGAGAGGTGGTTACGGTTATCCACACCACCACCATAATGACCAATGGAGAATTCCAGCAGCCGAATGGACGTTCCACGTGCTCGGATGGCTACATTATGTCACAAACAGGTGAAACAAATTGGCCATGAAAGGTAACCAAAACACATCACTTAATGAATGTAATAACCAGGTCAAGCCTTTCCATCATTACCACCACCACCACCACCACACAGGGTAAACAACAACAGAGACATGCCTAGGGGAGGTCTTTCTCCCCCACTCACTCCCTCCAGTCTGTTGCCTGTGGGCAGACGCTTCACCGGATGACTCAGCGATGCTGTGGTCTCAGCAAAACAGACCGGGAAGACGAGGGAGGGTGGCTTGGAAGCGGTGGGGTGGGAAAAGGGGGAAGTCGGGTGAAACAAGACGATCCCTTTGCCTCCTGGTTCACCCTTTTTTTTTTTAAACATGATCACCATGCACCCACCCCATCCACCTCCTTCGATCCTCACATCCTCTCCTTCCCCCTTAATCCTTATTTTTTTTAAACATGATCACCATGCACCCACCCCATCCACCTCCTTCGATCCTCACATCCTCTCCTTCCCCCTTAATCCTTATTTTTGCATGTTGGCTTAATGACTAATCCAGCGGCTGATAATGAGCAAAGGAGAAAATTATCTGCAGGAATTGGTGATCTGTTTGGTCTCGTTACAGCCTTATCTCCCCCTGATTCTCTCGGTGTTTCTTCTGCGGCTAAAAATCACAATTACCAGCTTTTGCGGTCATCGTCGGAACAAAAACAAAAGAACAGTCTTTGGCGTCCCGAGACTATCTCTGTATGAAGAATGAGCAAGAGCTTCCATTGGAAGCTGATACCGTCAAACACTTGTGCAAGGAGGTCTCGCTCAACATCCTTGAGGTCCAGAGACTCGTCGTGGACCTCTGAGTTCAAGGGAGGTAGGCAGAAACTGACTGGAGAATGTCACCGGCCTAACGACCGAGCAGCATGTGGATTTCAGGTGGTGGAGCCTGCATAGCTGGGGCCACCTCTCGCAAAAGTAGGCGCCATGTTTACACTTGGTTAGCGTTACCATAGCATTGGCAAGGGCTGGGCCTTCAGCCGCCCATCTGGAAAAACTCGCAGAGCTGCCAGGCCCCACAGGGCCTTCCCACAAGAAAAATATTTTTAAAAAAATAGAGCTAGAGAAAAAAAAAAAAACAACAACCCATACAGAAGGGCACCTTGTGGCATTGAGCCTCTGTGCTGCGGGTCAGATGCCACCAGGTTGGCAACAGAACTGCACATCATCACGTGGGTCAACAATTCTTCTCGTGAACGTACGGCTCCTCGTACACAGTCACAACGTGGCAACGCACGCTTATACCGAGGCTCACACCAAATCTCTCAGCACAACTTTTGACCCCTGAAACCCAACTGCAAGCTCTCCTGTTAAACATTCAAGCCTGGCTTTTACATGTGTATGCATTCAAAGCTACCCAGCCTCCATTATAATATTAATAACGCTACCACGAGTCAGGCACGTCTCGACCCCTCTTCGGGGAGGAATCGAGCATGGCAGAGCTCCCACAAACCTGACTTTGATGTGCGACATTCAAGCACTAATGAGAAGCCTGATGTGCCAATGACGAGAGCAGACTGCTAATAGCTCGGACACAGTTTAACCGCAGGCAAGTCACCTCGCACGGCACTTTGTGCATCGATTTTTGTATCCACAAAAAGAACCCGACGAGCGGCCATTTGGGGGATAGAACGTTCAGTTCCGCCAAGTTCAGCCTCGAATGAAGACCCATTTCCTTCGGTGATGCTGACCATTTAATCTCACATTCCTTTCAACCCCAGAACATTCTGCTCGACCGCTGGGCCGAGTAAACACAAGCAACTTGACGAGAGAGAAAAAAAAGAGCGGCCAGATGCAAAATCGGACACAAAAGATCTTTACAAAGGGGAATCATAGCAAAGAAAAGAAAGTTTGGAGCTGAGGAAGTGAGATGGAGTGGGGATGCGGTGTTGTGTGGAAGGGAGGGGAGGTAGGAGGGTAGTTCCATACTGTAGTCTTCATCTTCACCCTGCATGAAACTCCATCGCCTTGCCTCGGAGTCTGAATCAGAGCCAGGGCATTACAGCCTCGTATTTGGCTTGGCAAACGGTGAGAGATAGCCCGCTTGGTTTCTACTCGACAGCCAAGACTCTGCACTCTTCCCAGCCATGCCCATAAGCAGTTGTGATACCTGCTGGAACATGTCGCCACGCTTCGGGCCGCCATACTTTCCTACAATTAAGTACCGACGTTTGCTTTCACTGGGAGAGAGCGTAAAATAACAATGACGATTGTCATTGTAATCCAGATGCAGACGAATAATTGTATTTGTAATATCATGTACATTACATGCGAGTGTGGCGTCGACATGCAATAGATACTGGAAGTGAGCCGATTCACAGTCAGTGTATCTTTTAATGATATCTAATGCTCATATCACTTGGACATTGACTACACAGTGGACATTTAAACGAAGAAACAAACAAAAAAATGACATTAAGTGGCTCTCAGTTCCTGTTAAATATCTCGGCCACGTGATTTCTGGGAACTGGTTACTGGGATTGATGAGAAGGATCAACCTGGCAAGAACGTTGAGCGTAAGAACAAATGTTGGCCTGTTGGCGTTCCCATCTGCACTCCTCCGGCTCACGATGTACGGAACCCAGGTTCAAATCCCATACACCGCATGTGTTCGTCCATTGTCTACAAATGTCCTTGTGATTCACAAGAGAATATGCCTACTGATGCCTACTGATGCCTACTGATTAATTTGTCCTGAACGGGATGTACGTTCGTGGTTCACCGTGAGTCTAAGATCGCCGGAAACAATACAAGTAAACCAATAAAAATAAATGTATGTATCTAGGTTAAGGCCTACTTACAGTCGTCTATGTGAGCGTGCTTAAATAAAGAGGCATCAGGATTTTCTTGCGTACATGGTCGAGGCTCGTGGACGAGCTAGAGCAGAATGGAAGGGAGCAAAATGGAAAGGGGGAAACATTAACAGCAGAGTAGGCGTGAGAGTGGGATCGAGGAGAGGGGAAGAAGGACATTGGGGTGAACAAGCTGATTGAAACACAGAAAGAAGAGGAAGAGGAAGGCAGGGATGAAACAGGAAAGGAACAAACTAACCGACAACTAACAAAGGAAAAGAGGTGAGGGAAAGCAGGCAGAGGGGGGGTGTTGACAATGGCCTGGAAAAATGGGAGTGCTTGGGAATGAGGTTATTTGGGGAAGAAGAGATTATGAGGAAGTGGTGAACAGCTGTCTTGAAGGCCTGGAGGGAAGAATGGGACTGAACAGTCTGGGGAAGTTGGTTGCATAGGTGAGAGAAAAGAGGAACAAATGAGTGGAGGTGAGCAGCGAGCCTGGATTTTGAGAGTTTAACAAGAAGATAATTACTGGCAGACCGTGTATACCCTGCAGAAACTTGGGAGGGACAAAGCCAAAAAGGGGCAGAGGGTGCAAGACCAAAAAGGAGGCGGTAGAATACAGAGACCACCAGCCTCCTTTTGATGTAAAAGCAACACGCCTTGACACCCAGCTTCGTCGCAGGAGATCCCAATGATTTTGAGGGCCTTGCTTTCCATGGCATCAAGAATTGCAATATGTGAGGCAGGGGCACCAGTAAAAGGGGGAGAGCAGTACTCCATCAAGCTGAGAATGATACGAGCATATTTTTATACGAGAATGATATGAGCATATTTTTGAACTTTTTTTTAATGAAACTTTGTAGACGCAATCAACATTGGGGGACGCATGAAATATATAACGATTTTTTGGATTTGACCCCCGGTTCATGCCTCGGGGGGGGGGGGTGGTAGGGACGTAGGCTCAGAGGGGTCGAAATCGAAGATTTTTTTTTAACTCAAAATTTGATATTGGGTCATTCCTGGTGGAACGCTCCGCAATCTTTCAACCTTGCTTTAGGGAGGAAGCGTGGGGATTTGGGATGGCACGTCATCGACTTCGCTCGAGTTTTTATATTATGATTATAAAGTTTTTTTTAAAGCGGTGCGCTGGGCTCACTCAGGAGTTATCATACAACATATCACATGTAACTTCTTACGAGCATTGTAGGTTTCGTGTTGAACAATCTTAGCAAAAGTTTTTGTTTGTTTGTTTGTTTTTAATCATGGACGGTACTTGTCTGCACATTGTAATGAGATTATTTGCTGAAATGAGAGATAAAAATAAGTTGAAAGTTTATCCTTTTTTCACGTTTCCCCTTCAGTTAGTAAACACAGAGGCTTAACTAATGAATATAATCCATTACAAGGATGAACAAATACATGGATATCGCACAATACATGCATATAATGAAAAAGGTTTGCGGTTGTGAAATTAAAATCATATAAAGCACAAAGGCTTTTGGCATCAACGGATTGTGATGAATATAAGAACCAACAGTCAACGTACACGTACATGTTAAGAAAAGGGAGTTTTCATTGAAATAATTCCCTTTAATTGTTTGGCATATTTTGAAGAAATATAATTTTTGATATATCGTTGTTATTATCGTGTTAGTACTGTAATTTAGAGCTATACTCGGGAAGGGTATAAGGTTGGCAATATTTAATGTTAAAGCACAGTCTCTTTTGGGGTAAATCAGATCATACAAGAGCGCATGTCAATAACTCTCTCTTTTTTTTCTCTTTCTCTTGACAGCACCCTATAAATCTGCTGTCTTTTATGTTCCTCTGCTTTAAATAACCATATGAGGCATGTACAAGCTCCTCCATCACTTGCATTACATTGGAAACGTCAGTGAGCCTTTGGTGGGCTCGAAGTGTGAAAGTCGACCGGAAAAGGCATGGAAGACCCTCTGGAACACCAGGTATTAGTTGGTAACAAGGTCAGTCGGCATATCCATCCTAATTGTGCCTGCACCTCTCCTCCGGAACTGATTGTTGCTCTGCTTTTGGATGGTAGGCTGGACACATTTCCTTAACTTGGCATGGTAAACAGCTGTGGCGATGATTGACTATGGTGGTTGAGTATGCATCAAAATGAGCTAGCACTTTAAGTTTTACACAGAGGTCAGTGGAAGAGTTGGATAAGAGAGTACAGTTGATAGACAGACCAAAAACAGGGTTGAGGGATACAGGCAAACGAGGCACAAACAACATTAGCATGAAAGAGCAGAGCTCTTAAATCCCAGACATTAAAGAATCCAGAAGTAACCAATGGAATCGACAAGATTCTCACTTCATTCCATAAAAAAAAAACACGTTCACATTCTCAGACAGGTGGACCATTTGTAATCATTGACATTGTCAAGGGATGTCTAGATGTCAAAATCATAAAAACAGAGCAATGTGGATGATGGTTGAAAAATAAAAAAAACAGTTCAAAACATTGTCAGGCTGCTCGTTTGATTCAGGGATAAATCACTGATGAAAAGGAATGGCTAACCATATAATAAACTCTTCCTATTGAACAATCAAGCCCTGACCTGTGTAGCAGACAGCTCATAATCAGGCCACTTAAGCTGCGCATCTTGCATGTCGAGGCCTGCATGCCCAGGTGCCCTACGCAACATCGCTGCAGCCTGAACAGAACCCCACGGCATCTCGCTGTTTACCATTCCCTGACAGTGACGTCTGCAAGAAACCTTTGCCCTTGGGCACCGTTGTAATATTCGAGCTTTCTCACTACAGAAAGAACTTTGGAAGGCATGACATGATTGTCCTATTCACCACAACACATATCAAGTTTCCATTGTGTATAAATTCTTATTTGGCTTGTCGTAGGTGTGCAAATCAAAATTGATTGAACACTCAATGACCTTTCAGGTTTCAGATATGATTTTTGAAATGAGTTTCCACATCCACAGAATAAGCAAGTGACTGACATTTCATGTTGGTATGACAATTGCCTGGTGTTCTGGATGCTCATGATTGATGCCAGAGCTACCAGGCCAGGTTACGGAATAAGTGAGACTTTGTTTTAATGCCTGAGGTTGGCCTGTTTGGTGTTCCCATGTGAGCAACAAATATATCACGAGGCTTTGTCCGTTCTCCACTAATGTCTTTGTTGTCCATGTAAGAAGTGCACTGATGTCTCCTAATGTCCTTTTCCTGCATGTGATGAATGCACAAATTCCTTGTTTATCAAATATCACTAAAATAGCAAATAGCTAACATTGGCGAAAATGAAAAATAACTTTTAAGTAAATAAAGTATGAATAACTAATGTACCTCACTTATAAAACTTATTTCCCTCTGTTAAGGCTCCGTCTCCATATATACGGGTGTTCCAAAAAGACCTGGACAAGTTTGGTTGTTAATATATTTAGTTCCACAAATAATATAATGATACCCTTTCTTTTATATGATGCAGAAACTCATAACGTTTTCTTTATTTTCAGGTCTGGTAGTTTAATGTAAAACAAAATGGCGACTCCACAGGAGGAAGCTCAGTCCGTCGAATGGTTCATCGAGACGAGATCCGACATGCAAGTTCAGCGTAAGTTCAGCGTAATTTCAGCGTGCAGCAGACGTTGAACGAGTGCGTGAATCATTTCAACAAATTCCCAGGAAATCAATTTAACGTGCATCCAGAGAACTGGGACTACCAACCCACACTGTACACAGGATTTTGCATGAAAGACTGAAGCTTTATGCCTATAGGGTGCAGATTCTATAGGAACGCAAACCAAATGATGGACTCAAACACGAGGCGTTTGCTTTGGAAATGCTCAGTCACATAGTGGATGACGAAGATTACCTGAAAAAGGTCATGTCCACAGAGGAAGCTTGCTTTCATGTATCAGGGAAGGTCAACCGATACAATGTGAGGATCTGGGGCTCTGAAAACCCCCACGTGGTCATTGAACACGTACGCGATAGGCCAAAGGTCAATGTGTAGTGTGACCTTCTCCATGACCGCTTGGTGGTTCCATTTTTCTTTGCCGAGGATGCAGTGACCTCAACAATTTTCATGAACATGTTGGAAGGATTTGCCTTCCCACAGATTGAAGATCTGCAACTCGATATCATTTTTCAACAGCATGGCACTCCTTCTCGTTGGGCCTTAGTCATTTGAGCTGTCCTCAATAAAAAAAAAATTCAGGTCACTGGATTGGCTGAGATGGACCAACTGCCTGGCCCCCATGATTACCAGACATCACCACACTTTATTTTTTACTTTGGGAGTTTATCAAAGATGTTGTCTACAACACCAAGGTGGCAAACCTACAGGATCGTCGTTCTCAGATCACAGCTACATGCACACTGGTGGACGCAAACATGCTCAGCCAAACATGGCATGAACTAGTGCACCGCCTTGATGTTCAGCTCGTGACAAATGGAGCTCACATTGAAGTGCATTGATGGTGTGCACAAAACCTTATGAGTTTCTGCGTCATATAAAATAAAGGCTATCATTGTATCATTTGTGGTTATAAATATATTAACAACCAAAGTTGTCTCAGTCTTATTGGAACACCCTGTATAATCTCCCGTGTTTGGGGTGTGGATATCCATCCTTTGGGCCATACTCTATGCAGAGCGCTGGTGCTGCCTAAGCAGTCTCCTTGGCTGTTGGGCACAATCCGGGATGGGTCGCCACTCCGACACAGTATACCAGCATGCTGGCACTCATTTTGCCGACCTCGGAAGGATGACAGGTCGAGTTAACCCCACCTGGTATTAATTCAACTGCTGAGTGGGATTTGAACTCAGGACCCTAGGATCACAAGCCCACCACCCTAACCATTAAGCCAACACCAGGCATGGGTGTGGATATGGCAAATGCATGATGAGCCAAATGACCTCCTCTTGGGATTAAGTTTACCCTATGCAAGGATAGTTCCTGACATCGACTTTTATTATCAAAAGGTGAATATGATAATCATTAAATCATCTTGAGTTCTCGAACCTTCAATGAACATCTCGATTAAAGTAGCGCTTCAGAGTAAAATCAAATTTAAAAAAAAAAAATATATATATATATATATATATATATATATATATATATATATATATATATATATATATTCAAAGGAATATATTTTTATCATGCCAGTTACTTTTTAGAGTGCTGGTTACTAATACTGTACTCGTAATCATTCACGGGGTAAAAATAAGGATGGAGGGAAGTGAGATAACAAAGACGGCAAAGAAGAAAACAATTATGAAATGTCTGATCAGTGAAATATTTATACATACTAGTACGTGCCCTTACGTGCCCGTACGTGCGTGGCCGTACCTGCAAAAAAAAAAACTTTCAAACCGCGTGCCAGAAACAACAACCACACAGGCAATTCCTTCGCTCTCGCGTGGCCATATGTGCGTGGCCGAACGTGCAAACCAAATATAAAAAATAAAAAAACCCCAAAAATCTTTCAAACAAACACACAGGCCGTTCCTTTGCTCTCGTAAACGACGACTGGATTGGGGCATTGTGTTTATCTATAAATGCGCATAAGAAACCGAGAAATTATTAGAATACAGGAAGTCATCACTATCCGGAAGTCCGTACGTTGTAACCCGTAATGGGGAACATGGCTGAGGATCTCTTCCCCAACCGCCACGCCTACGCAACAACGTGTCCTGTCATTGGTTGGTAAATAAATGACCATAACTTGGAAAGCACTTGTCCGATTAATATCAAACCTTGAAAGGCACATACTCAGGTCCCCAGCAATATAGCTGGAAAGTTTCAATGAGATCGGACCAGCGGTTGTCGAGAAACAGCGGTCACACACACACATTGCTGGAATTATAGATAGATGATTGGCTGCACAGCATGGCAATGATTGCTGTCTTTAAATGGCATTCATAACTAGAAGGGCACTCGGTATAGCGAATACCTCCGGCATGCAATGTCTGATCCATAAGAACATATCGGGCATAATACATTTTTGAAACATAACCGCCTTCACCTTCGGTGGCAGAGGTAAATATCATGCCAGACAATACTATATCGTTTTTGGCCCTATCTCTCAATGGTGAAGAATCACTTTAAAAATTATCAGATCCGGATCCACATTCGGATATTCACCAAAATTTAATCAATTCTTCCTTGTCACACACCCAACCTGTCCACCAAGTTTTATCCGAATCTATCCACAACTTTTCGAGATATCCTGCACACAAACAAACAGATAAACAGACATAAAGGGGTGAAAACATAACCTCTTTCACCTTTGGTGGTGGAGGTAATAAAGTAGACCTTGGAAGCAGAGGAAGTTTTTGGCTGTTAAGCAGGATGTTCTGCACTGGCTACGTACATGTTCAAGAGAATTCTACACTGAAAGGAGTATGAAAGCATCCACGTTGACAGGACATGTGTGTGTCCGAAGCTACAGAATATTTTGAAAAATATAATAAGTAGAGTTGTTGTAACATACACAAATACACACAAGCACAGTTATACAAGTACTATAAACTAAAGTCCTCATCAAATATCAAGCATCCACCTAATTCATGTTAAAAGTCCAATGATGTTTTCTAATGCCCTTGGACTCCATGTGATCAATGTACAAGCTCAACAACAATTATCATATATATATATATATATATATATATATATATATATATATATATATATATATATATATCTCAAATTGTAGTGTCTGTCTGTGCATTTGTCTGTCTCCCGTTTATGGCGGCCATTTCGTGTGCTGTGTTTGAAAAGCTGCTGATTGGTTATTTTGCATTTTCATTTCACTTTCCTTGATGCAATATCGTCAGTCACTTTATTGTCCCTTCCAGTAATTTTTAAGATCAACAATAACATCTGGATTAAAGTTGATTTAATACTGATTGTCATGGAGTAACACACAATATTTAAATAGCTATCGTGCCTCTCGAAAGTCTACATCCCCTTTCAAATTTTTCACCTTTTGTTGCCTTATGGCCTGGAATTAAATTGCATTAAATTAGACATTTTCCACCTTTATTTACACATCGTAACCCACAACTTCCAAGTGAAAACAAATTCTACAAATTTTAGAAAATTAATTAAAATTATAAAACTAGAATATATTGTTGGATAAGTGACCATGCCCCCCCCCCACCACCCACCCCTTATAATAGCAACCTTAAATTAACTCAGGTAAAACCAATCACTTTCAAAGTCACACATCAGGTTAATTGGCCTCTACCTGTGTTAAATAGTAGTGATTCTGATTATTTCAGAATAAAATCAGCTGTTCCCTGTGCTGAGTAATGCATTTCACAGAAAAGACTCAACCATGAGCACCAAGGAGCTTTTAATAGACCTCTGGGATAAAGTTTTGGAAAGGCACAGATCAGGGGATGGGTATAAAATATTGCAAAGGCCTTGAATATCCCATGGAGCAGAGTAAAGACAATCATTAAGAAGTGGAAGGCGTATGGTACCACGAAGACCCTGTCTAGATCAGGCTGTCCCTCCAAACTGGATGACGAAGCAAGGAGGAAACTGATCAGAGAGGCCACCAAGAGGCCAATGGCAACTTTGACAGAGCTACAGGAGTTTATGGCAAAGTGTTCACTGTGTGCATATGACAACAATATCCCAAGTACTGCACAAGTCTGGCCTGTATGGTAGGGTGACAAGAAGGAAGCCATTACTCAAAAAAGCCCACCTTGAATCCCATTTGAAGTATGCAATAAACTACTCTGGAGATTCTGAAGCCATGTGGCAAAAAGTTTTATGGTCTGACAAAACCAAGATGGAACGTTTTGGCCAAAATGCAAAACGTTACGTTTGACGCAAACCGAACACAGCACATCACCAAAAGAACACCATCTCTACTGTGAAGCATGGTGGTGTCGGCATCATGTTATGGGGATGTTTCTCATCAGCAGGGTCTGGGGCACTTGTAGAAAGGAAAATGTATGGAGCAAAATACAGAAAAACCTTGAGGAAAACCCGCTGCCCTCTGCAAGAAAGTTGAAATTGTGACGGAAGTTCACTTTTCAGCATGACAACAACCTGAAGCACACAGCCAAAGCTGCACTGGAGTGGCTAAGGAACAAAAAGATAAATGTCCTTGAGTGGCTCAGTCAAAGCCCCGCCATAAATCCACTTGAAAATCTGTGACATGACTTGAAGATTGCTGTCCATCAATGCTCCCCACACAACTTGACTGAGCTTGAACAGTTTTGTTCAGAAGAATGGGCAAATATTGCCAAATCAAGGTGTGAAAAGTATGTAGAGACCTATGCCAACAGACTCACATCTGTAATTGCTGTTAAAGGTGCTTCCACCAAGTATGAACTTAGGTGGGGGTATGGGGGAGGGGGAGGTGGGACATATGTATCAAACCAAGATATTCTAGTTTTGTATTTTTAATTCATTTTCTGAAATTTGTAGAATTTGTTTTTCACTTGGAACTTGTGGGTTACGATTTGTAATTCAAG
Source organism: Eptatretus burgeri (assembly GCF_056783735.1). NCBI lineage: Eukaryota > Metazoa > Chordata > Myxini > Myxiniformes > Myxinidae > Eptatretus > Eptatretus burgeri. The sequence goes on along the minus strand of NC_140966.1, from coordinate 30,019,445 downwards.
GTGGAAAAAGTCTGATTTAATGCAAATTTATTCCAGGCTATAAGACAACAAAAGGTGAAAATTTTGAAAGGGCCTGTAGACTTTCCCTTGGCACTGTATTATATGTATATATATATATATATATATATATATATATATATATATATATATATATATATATATATATACATTGTTGTGGACTCTCACCACTCTGGTGTGCAGGCGACCACTTTTAGCTAATTGCGGCCGCACGCCTACCGACCGTGGCAATCCAGTCGCAGCTTTCAGATCTACGCCGAAATCCAGCTACGGGTGTGTTTTTAACCACACCACAACCTTGTCAATGCTCTGCCCGCGCTACAGGGTCGATCGCCGAATTGTCGATTTACCTAATTATTCGCGCGACAGAATACCAAGAGGTTGTACCTCAACGGGACTTGCTTGGAAACTATCCGCTTTAAGCAGCTCTTTCCGTCTGCGATTGCCGAGCGGTTTATTATCACCAAGCCCCGTTGGACCCGATTATCTTATCGGCTATTAATAACCAGCTGTTTATTCCGAACGCAATTATGGCAGTTCAATGGAGGAAGGGACGCAACGAGCCGGTGAATATTCAAACAGTGCGGACATTTATTTCCAAAGCAGGCACGTATGCAATGAATGGGGGTAAGGGACAAGACACGAGCAAAAAGACCGACAGCCGTTGTCTATTTACCATGTGCATGCACTTAACAACAATTCTACTTATCGGACAAGGCGCCACAGACTTCCATGCAAAAACCCCAGAAAAGAAAAGGGAGAACAGGGCCTGTAGGCCTTTAATGTTCCTCGGAGCTTGGAAGACCGAAGGAGCTCCACGAGACCGTGCAGGTCACCTGCTACCCTCGTGGTGACTCACTGGGCCCTGGTTCAGCGACCCTCCGTATGTCTCGTCGTCAACACGGCAGCTGGTGTAATGGCAGCTCGGTTGGTCCAGCCCTTGCCGTGCGGCCTGGTCGATCGGGCCTGGCCGACAACGCCTCATAGGAGCGAACGGGCCTTGCTCTTTTGGAGTTCATGCTCTTTTAAGAGCCCGCTCACTCCTCAGCGTCGCTTGGACTGTTCTGGGGCCCGCTCACTTCAGACCGTTATGTCGCTGGCTGGCAACTTCTCTCCGGCTGGCGACCTCTCTCCGGCTGGCGACTTTGCTGCCGCCTCTACCGACCAACAACTCTGCACGGCACTGCAGGCTTGACTGGACTCCAGGCTCCAAACTCCACCGGACTCCAACGACCGAGCTCCAGTCCGAACTCCAGAGCTCCACTCCGAACTGCCGACTCCAGACTCAACCCCGAACTCCAGACTCCAGACTCCAGACTCCCCTCAACTGGTTTCTTGGCATTTCAGCCCGGCCTTTTATCGGGTTCGGAGGTGGTGTTTGGTCTTTCACCTCCGACCCTTCACCCCCCGCTGGCTCCGCCCCTTTTGTCATTCTGATCCGATCTTGCCGTCAAACGCGGCCGTGGTAGGAATCACTGGCTTTCGCTCCAACGAGGGAGTTCTCGTGTTTGTCGGCAGAGATGTTGTTTGTTTGTGATGTTGTTTGTTGGGGAAAAGATGGCGGCGCCGTGGAGATGCTGGTGAAGAGATGTTGGCGGTTGTGGTGAAGAGTTGTTGGCGGTTGTGGCGAAGGTGGTGAGGAGATGTTGTTTAAAATAAAGATAGGAAAGAATAATACTACCTCAAAGGTTCACTGCCCGGCACACAAATAATTCCCGTTAGACATCGGTGGGGAAATCTAATCTGGACACACACTTATCGACATAACTGATCTTCGTGGAACCTGAATGGTGATCTGTGAATTTCCACAACCGTAACACTATATACATACATATATATATATATTATATATATATATATATATATATATATATATATATATGTACATACTGTATATTACTAACACTAGTACGTGCCCGTAAAAAAAACAAACAACAACAAAAAAATTAAATAAATAAATATTCAAACCGCGAGCAACAAAGAACAACCACACAGGCCATTTCTTCGCTCTCGTGTGCCCGTACATGCGTGGCCCGGAAGTTCGCATATTATTCGCAGTTACGATTATTTGCAATTTAGTTTTAATGCCCAATTTTTCAATTAGCGCCAACGTATTTTACCTTTTCACAATGTCGTGGCAAGGAAAAACAAAAAGAGAAGAGAAGAGAGAGAAAAAAATTTACTTCCTGGTTCAGAGCATACCAGCACTCTGATGTTACCGAAATTTATGCACCGTCTAAGATGAAAACGATCATAACTTGGGGCATTATGTTTATCTATAAATGCGCATAAGAAATCGAGAAATTATTACAATACACGAAGTCATCACTATCCGGAAGTCCGTACGTTGTAACCCGTAATGGCAAAACACAGCTGAGCTTCCCTTCCCCCATCGGCCACGCCCACGCAACAACATGTCTTGTCATTGGTTTGGTAAATAAATGGCCATAACTTGGGAAGCACTTGTCCGATTAATATCAAACCTTGAAAAGGCACATCCTCAGGTCCCCAGCAATATACCTGGCAAGTTTCAATGAGATCGGACCAGTGGTTGTCGAGAAACAGCGGTCACAGACACACACACACACACACACACACACACACACAGATTGCTGGAATTATAGATAGATGACTACTTCTCTAACGGCCACAATTACAGATAACTCTGGGTTTGAGAACGAGTTACATTCCTGGATCCTGTTCTCAAAGCAAAATGGTTCTGAAACCTGAACATACTACAATATAATTGAAACCAACATATATTACACCATATTAATAGGTAAAACAATGTAAATATCCTCTTCAACTTCCACGTCCTCTTTGATGTCATTTCTTCCCTCCAGATATTCAAGACAGCTGATCACCGCCATCTCAGATCATCCCCAATTCAAAACCATGATGTTTTTACCACCGTTAACCCTACACAAGTTCCTCCTATTTTTCCAGTTTTTTTTTTCCTCCTTGGTGTTTCCTTCTCCATGTATGTGCTTTGCGTCCTGTTTTTGTATGTTACGTCCTGATCCGTTCAGTGTGATCCCTCACCCTAACAGCTCTTCCACGCGAATGGACTCTGTACACAAAAAAATAGTCATTAAAGGAGAATTAAAAATGATATAGAATGCAGTAAAGTTAATATTAAAGTAAATATAAAGGAAGTACAGCTCAATAATACATACATATGGACATAAAACAGTACAAAGGCACTTAAATAAATCAAAATGTACATCAATCAGCCAGTTATGCAGACAAAAATGACGTTCTTCATTGCAGACGCTCTCAAAAGTTCTCAAACTGAGAGTTGTCTGTATGCCTACACTCTTGTGGGGTCAGCTGATCATATCATCATACCTGTTTGCAATCCTTACTCCCACTCCTGACAAAAACACCTTTCATTTTGAAGACATTCTTGTGCTGGTTTTCAAGACTTGCTCGACTTAAAAAAAAACTGAAACAACATACAAATGTTATCTGAAGAAGGTTTTACTTGATGAATCATTGACAACTCAGTATCAGCACTGTTGTCTTTGTTTCAGGTCATCCACAGTCACAGCTATACTTTAGCTTTAAATTAATCTTTATTTGTCATCTTAATGGAAAATACATCTTGCACTATGAATGGGGATTAAAGTTCCACAAACTTTTTCACTTCATCATCTTAAGATCAACCAACTTATCACTGAAGTAGCACTATATTGAACAGACCCCCTCATGAATCTCCCCCTCTTCTGTATTCCTCTTCTTTCTTCTTTCTCACCTCCTTTTCCCAGACCCTCTCCCTCTCTGCTCCTCAGCATGTCATTTCTCATTCTTGCATCGAAGTGCCAATACATTGCAATCAATTATAGCAAAAAGTGCAGATGCCAAACGTACAGTGCAAATATGTACATCCTGGAAACTTTTCATGGTGCCATTTATTCTGGAACATCACAAACCAGAATCTGCTCAAAGTCAAGTTATCCTTGGGGCACTCCATGGAGCACATATGTGCCAGGAGCCAAGGAACTCGAAGTTCCAGCTACAAAGCCACATTCTTGCACACAATAATAGACGAGTTCAGATAAGCATTCCCGCATAAACTGCCCAGCCAAATCATGGGGACCTAACATGATGAAACCACCTTTACTGCAATGTATGATAGGTGATCATCGTAGTAATCAGATGATGCAGTAAATTTGTGAAAAGCTTTATACGAATTGTGTGGATCTCAAAACGAATAACTGATGCTCATGGGGATGGCTCAGAGGAAGTGTACTCAACTTTGAACTGCCTTGTCTGCAGGGTTTCATTTCAAGCCAGACTATAAACTGTTGTGCTGGTGCTTTGCAAGCAGGGTGTTGCACTCATGATTGTGCTGTCCTTTGGAGGAATATTAAATCGGCTGTCCTGACTGATAGCATTCAATGTGGACATTAACGATCCCACTATATTTTTCTCAAGAGTAGGCCGTCATGGGTCAAATTAAAAAAAAAAATCTGCCCTAACCTTCGACACCCTCTGATGAAATGGCAACTTGTCCAGTGTTGGTTCTCAGCCATGGAAATGTGCATTATTTGTCACAAGGATCATAATTCTTTGTGAACAGTATGATCTTGTGAACCTACCTACCTGGTGGTTCACGCTCTACCTGGTGCTTACATCACTGAGTGTGACTGACATCCTTGGGACAGACTAAACACTGCATTCACGTGTGACACTCTACAGGGTGAGTCATAAGTCATAGTTTTCGCTGCTTATAAGATTTGTTGAACGACATGGATTAGACCATGAGATTTATTTCCAGCAGGATGGAGCACCTGTGTAGCATGCATGTGTGGTACAAAACTACCTCAATCAAACGTTTCCCAACCATTGGATTGGCAGGTCTTCGCCAAAACTTCTGTGGCCACCACGCAGTCCTGACCTGACCACTTGTGACAATGTTCTGTGGAAGTACGTCAAAGGTACTTTCATTTTCATCAAAGGAAAACAATGAACAGAATATTGCATGGCATCTGTTGATGAACTGAAACAATGCATTCAGGAAGAAATTTCAATAATAATCCATAATACCTGGTATTTTGCATTGGTTTTCACACCGCACGTGGAGAAAAATTATCTTGTGCCGTGACAATGGCGGACATCCTACGGATGCCCTCGATGTCTAAAGAGGAATTATAATTGTTGTATTACTGTTATATTTTATAATTACTCCTGTTATTATGTATTACTGTTGATACTGTAATATGTTATCACTCCTGGAGCTCATGGCTCACCTTGGTAGATGTCAAAACAAATCATGTATAAGCAGCTAAAACTGTGTCCTGGGACTTATGATTCATCCTGTCGGTACCACGGCATCTTTCAAAAAGAGTAGACGATTAAAAAGAGTAGACCAAAAAGAGTAAAAAGAGTAGAGTAGACTCAAAAAGAGTCGAGCGGGTACCCTGGTCAAATTCTAAAATCCTGCCACGACAACTACAACAATGGCAAACCATGCCGTGCTTTCTCTCTACTGAATGACTCCTTTGACAGTACCGACACACGGCCATGAACAGGACAGAACAGAAATGAACAACCATCGAGAAAAGATTTCAGTTTCTTAACAAACATTAATTTAGTTTAGCAGCGTTCATTAAAGAAAAAAAAAATTGAAAAATTCCCAAATCGTTCGACTCAAAGTCCCAATTAACAAATCTAAATATGTCGAGTGAGAGACCTTCGGTCTCTTTTGGCAGTTTTTTTGACACCCTCTCTCCCTGCTGTGACGCTCGATGACGTGCTTTGCCTGACCCCCACCCTAAAAAATACGTGACTTGGTTAATGAGAGCAATGTCGCCCTTTTCAAATTTTGATCAGCTTCCATTCTTCAAGATTTCTTTTTATCAGTGGCATCCGACAGCTCAGTCAATGAGATAGTCTTGCCCTTCAGCTCCCTCGACATTTTACAAACTTCCAGTTCAACTTCCTGCTCTCTGCTTTTTTCGAAATGCTCTCTCGTAGCTTCAAAATAATCATTTAAACAGCACCTCTGCCATTTTTGGATGAACTCAACCAAAATCAAGGTCGTTCTAAATTGGCATGTCCTGTGATTGTGAAGGGAAATCCAAGATTGCTACACCCATGAAGATGGTGTAACGTGACTGTGGCTCTGACACCCTCCCCCCCCCAATAAGAACGGTAAACAATCTCATTAAAGAATGCGAAAAAAACTAAACACAAACAAGCTGTAAAAACTTACATAGAAGACTTTACAGTGGACAAAAAACAGTAACTGTTATCTACACACTCACAGATGTCAGTTTTAAAATGATAGGATTCAAAATGAGCCTTGGAAAAGGTTTTTGAAAACTTTTAACTGCTACTAAAATTCGTGGGGAAACCAAAACACCAAAATAATTTCACTTCCAAAATAAATAATAATTAATGTTCAACACCAAAATAATTTTAGTACATGCTAAACATATCACAAAAACACTTAAGGTAATGTTAACCAGGTTACTCGTAAATGTGGAATAACATTGCACTTTTTTAAAAAAGTATTTTTTTTTGCAGTGAAACCAAAAAAAGTATTTTTTTTTTGCAAGTTATATAGTTCATGCAGGAGTTGTTATATATATATATATATATATATATATATATATATATAGAGAGAGAGAGAGAGAGAGAGAGAGAGAGAGAGAGAGAGAGAGCAAGAGAGAGAGCAAGAGAGAGAGAAAGAGAAAGAGAGAGAAAGAGAAAGAGAGAAAGAGAAAGAGAAAGAGAAAGAGAAAGAGAAAGAGAAAGAGAAAGAGAAAGAGAGAGGAGGGGAGAGAAAGAAAAAGAGCAAAAGAGAGAGACAGAGGGAGGAGAGAGAGAGGGGAGTGGAGAGAGAGAGAGAGAGAGAGAGAGAGAGAGAGAGAGAGAGAGAGAGAGAGAGAGAGAGAGAGAGAGAGAGAGAGAGAGAGAGAGAGAGAGAGAGAGAGAGAGAGAGAGAGAGAGATCAAGAGAAAGAGAGAAAGAGAGAGAGAATATGTAAGCCATCATTCTTTATCTGTTTATCTGCGTGCCAAGTTTGAACGACATCAATAAATGCATGTCCGTGAAATGGTTGAGGACGTGTTCAACATCGGGTTTTTTACAACTAAAGTAGCCGCCAGTCGGCCATCTTGGATCTGATTTCCAAAAGAAAATGACGTGCCTATGTAAGCTATCATTCATTATCTTTGTGCAAAGTTTGAACAAAATTGGTAAATACAGGTCTGAGAAATGGTTGAGGACGTGTTCGATACCGGGTTTTTTACATCAAAAATGGCCACCAGTCTACTACCAGTCAGCCATCTTTGATCAGATCACAAAATAAAGTGATGTGCACATGTATACCATCATGTACTGTGCTTCTGTCAAGTTTGAACAAAATCGGATCATGCATGTCTGAGAAATGGTTGGGGACACATTTAAGGAACAAAATGGTCACCAGCCGGCCATCTTGGATCTGATCTCGAAAAAAAAATGACACGCTTATGTAAGCCATCATTTTCTATCTGTGTGCCAAGTTTGAATAAAATCTGTAAATTTGAGTCTGAGAAATTGTTGAGGACGTGATCGACACCAGGGTTTTTAACAATTAAAATGGCCGCCAGTCGGCCATATTTGATCGCATCAAAAAACAAAATGACTTGCATATGTATACCAGCATGTGTTGTCTTTGTGCCAAGTATGAATAAAATCGGTGCATCCATGTCTGAGTTATGGTTGCGGATGCACGCATGCATGGACATGAAAATCGAGACCAAATCCATGAGACCCCATTTGGGACTAAGTCCAACAGGGGCTAATAAAGAGGAACATGAAAAGTAGAAAGAAGTGTGAAAGGAACAAAGAATAAAGATGTCGGGAAGAACCCAAATAGATAGATTTCAGCAGTTCCTCCCCAGGCTCAAACAAATGCTGCAACACATAAAGTTACCAGAGGTCCATCAGCTGAGAAGCACAGTCCACGCAGCATCAGGATATGGTACAAACATAATCAAACAGAAGACCAAATACTGCCTCATATTAGGCAATTGGTAGCACTTGAAATTCTGCCTCATAATGAAACAAACGTTTCCTCCCAACTGCCATCCCCCCCCCCACCCCGCTTCCCCCTCCCCCAAAAGGCGGACACCATGGACAAGACTAATTGAAAAAATTAAAAACAATGGAAAATTCATTAAATATTTAAAAATTAAAAAAACATTTTAAATACTGAACAGTTATTAAAAATTGGGGAAGAAAATTAAAAAATAAATAATTGAAAATCAAAAAATTTAATAAATGAAAGTTAAATAATTAGAAATTGGAAAAAAAATTGAAAACAGGTAGAGGTACATTCAAAGTACTGTACATCACCCCCATGCTAAATAAATAAATACATCCTCCAGCGCGAGACATCGCCGGGGCGCCTTTGGCACACGGCGGCGATGCCGCCGTGCAGCACATGGAGACGGAATTAGGAGGGAGCAGTGTATCAATAATTGATTAATTCAGTAATTAAAATAAATAAATAATAATCGTAAAATAATTAATTTCCTAATTACATACCTAAACCACCACTGTTTTGTTCGAATCTATAACTTTTGGAAAATTAAGTAATTCATCAAAAAAATGAATAATTAATCGATTAATTGATTCATCAATAAATCATAAGTAGCCTTTATAGCCAAATCACTTGTTCACTTTCATGTCCCAATATCAGCTTCCAAGCTGAAAAGGTGCCTGAGATATTGCCCAGATGAGAAAGAAAATAAATAAGGAATTAATAAATCTATATTTCTTAAGAATTAATATTAAAATAAGGAATTAATAAATCGACAATAATTAAGTAATTCATCAATTAATTGATTAATCAAAAAATAAAAAATACTGTTTTTTTTGCCAAAGCGTATCTTCACTTTTGTCCCTAAATTTCAGCTTCCTAGCTCAAAGGATGGCTGAGATATCACCAGGATAAACAAGAAAGAAAACAAACAACCAAGAAAACAATCAATCAAGAAAATAAACAACCAAGAAAACAAACAACCAGGAAAACAAACAACCAGGAAAACAAACAACCAAGAAAATAAACAACCAAGAAAACAAACAACCAAGGAAACAATCAAGAAAATAAACAACTAAGAAAACAAACAACCAGGAAAACAAGCAACCAAGAAAACAACCAAGAAAACAAACAACCAGGAAAACAAGCAAACAAGAAAATAAACAACCAAGAAAACACTCAAGAAAACAAACAACCAGGAAAACAAACAACCAGGAAAACAAGCAATCAAGAAAGCAAACAACCAGGAAAACAAACAACCAGGAAAACAAACAACCAGGAAAACAAACAACCAAGAAAACAAACAACCAAGAAAGCAGACAACCAAGAAAATAAACAACCAAGAAAACAAACAACCAGGAAAACAAACAACTAGGAAAACAAACAACCAGGAAAACAAACAACCAAGAAAATAAACAACCAAGAAAACAAACAACCAGGAAAACAAACAACCAAGCAAACAATCAAGAAAAGAAACAACTAAGAAAACAAACAACCAGGAAAACAAGCAACCAAGAAACCAACCAGGAAAACAAACAACCAAGAAAACAAACAACCAAGAAAACAAGCAACCAAGAAAATAAACAACCAAGAAAACACTCAAGAAAACAAACAACCAAGAAAACAAACAACCAGGAAAACAAGCAATCAAGAAAGCAAACAACCAGGAAAACAAACAACCAGTAAAACAAACAACCAAGAAAACAAACAACCAAGAAAGCAGACAACCAAGAAAACAAACAACCAAGAAAACAAACAACCAAGAAAACAAACAACCAGGAAAACAAACAACCAGGAAAACAAACAACCAAGAAAACAACCAAGAAAACAACCAAGAAAACAAACAACCAGGAAAACAAACAAACAACCAAGAAAACAAACAACCAGGAAACAAACAACCAGGAAAACAAACAACCAGGAAAACAAACAACCAAGAAAACAAACAACCAAGAAAGCGGACAACCAAGAAAACAAACAACCAAGAAAACAAACAACCAAGAAAACAACCAAGAAAACAAACAACCAGGAAAACAAACAACCAAGGAAACAACCAACCAGGAAACAGACAACCAGGAAAACAAACAACCCAGAAAACAAGCAACCAGGAAAACAAACAACCAAGAAATCAAGCAACCAAGAAAACAAACAACCAAGAAAATAAACAACCAGGAAAACAAACAACCAAGAAAATAAACAACCAGGAAAACAAACAACCAAGAAAATAAACAACCAAGAAAACAATCAACCAAGAAAACAAACAACCAAGAAAACAAACAACCAAGAAAACAAAAGGAGTAAAATCTGAGCAATCCCTTCCTTCACCCGGCGATGACGTCATGCATCGTCTGGATATGGAATTGGGAAAGATCGGTGTACAATTTTAAAC
>NC_140966.1:29921509-30004009 GCF_056783735.1 Eptatretus burgeri | reverse complement strand
GTCGTGCCCACAGCATGGTGTAGAGGTCGTGCCGACAGCATGGTGTAGAGGTCGTGCCGACAGCAAGGTGTAGAGGTCGTGCCGACAGCATGGTGTAGAGGTCGTGTCGACAGCATGGTGTAGAGGTCGTGCCGACAGCATGGTGTAGAGGTCGTGCCGACAGCATGGTGTCGAGGTCGTGCCGACAGCATGGTGTCGAGGTCGTGCCGACAGCATGGTGTAGAGGTCGTGCCGACAGCATGGTGTAGAGGTCGTGCCGACAGCATGGTGTAGAGGTCGTGCCGACAGCATGGTGTAGAGGTCGTGCCGACAGCATGGTGTAGAGGTCGTGCCGACAGCATGGTGTAGAGGTCGTGCCGACAGCATGGTGTCGAGGTCGTGCCGACAGCATGGTGTAGAGGTCGTGCCGACAGCATGGTGTAGAGGTCGTGCCCACAGCATGGTGTAGAGGTCGTGCCGACAGCATGGTGTAGAGGTCGTGCCGACAGCATGGTGTAGAGGTCGTGCCGACAGCATGGTGTAGAGGTCGTGCCCACAGCATGGTGTAGAGGTCATGCTGACAGCATGGTGTAGAGGTCGTGCCGACAGCATGGTGTAGAGGTCATGCTGACAGCATGGTGCAGAGGTTGTGCACCCACTTACTTTGGACTTGTGGAGTCTGGCTTTGATTCCTGACCCGACTATAAACTGCCGCATTGGTGCTTTGCAGGCAGCGCAGGGGCATTGTATCAGCAGGTGTGCCGCCTGTGTGGGCGGGCGTTACCTGCATGGGTGGACGTTACCTGCGTGAGTGGACGTTTCCTGCGTGGGTGGACGTTACCTGCGTGGGTGGACGTTACCTGCGTGGGTGGATGTTTCCTGCGTGGATGGACGTTTCCTGCGTGGGTGGACGTTTCCTGCGTGGGTGGACGCTATCTGCGTGGGTGGACGTTTCCTGCATGGGGGACGTTACCTGCGTGGATGGACGTTTCCTGCGTGGGTGGACGTTACCTACGTGGGTGGACGTTACCTGCGTGGGTGGACGTTTCCTGCATGGATGGACGTTTCCTGCGTGGGTGTTCCTTTCTGTTCACATTCGGTGTTGCATGTTAAAACACCCAACGGTGTCTTTCGCCAAGACTAGTAGGCGAGTTATCACTCGCATCCTTGAGAGCAAATTACAAATTCCAGTCATCTTCGGTCGACCGTTATGGCTGGTCAGCCGGTTCGTGAAAGACTTAGGCCAAAAACTTCCCTGGCCGACCCCGCAAGACGCGAATAATCGGGGTCGTTCGAGTCGTAGAATGCGATTTCCCTTACAAGGAACTTCAACGCAAGAGGAGGCCGTTGGACCCATGAAGCCTGCGCGATTGTTGCCAACCTGTGGTTCTTTCTTCGTGCTCTATCCTTTTTAAATGCTGAGCGTCAATGAAGCAAAAGCAGCACGAAGCACTTTTAACTCTTTGGAATGACTCGGTGGGGATTCGAACCAACGACCTGCCAGACTCAGAGTGAGCGGGTAATAGTAGTAGTGGTGGTAGTGGTAGTAGTAGTAGTAGTAGTAGTAGTAGTAGTAGTAGTAGTAGTAGTAGTAGTAGTAGTAGTAGTAGTAGTAGTAGTAGTAGTAGTAGTAGTAGTAGTAGTATTAGTAGTAGTAGTAGTAGCAGTAGCAGCAGTAGTCGAAGTAGTGGTAGTAGCAGTAATAGTAGTCGTCAATCGCTACTGTGTAATTACTCTGATATTGTACAATGTACTTGAACCCAACACGAGACACCAGGTACCAATTCCAAAGTCGGTGAGATCCGGATCGATACACGTACAGTATGTTCAGTACTGGGTCCGGGGCACGGAGGAAACGCGTGTTTCAGAAACGATCCGAACAACGTTTTGTTGAATCCTTATCGTTTCCGAGCTCAATGAGCCTCGACGTACGCCATCGCCATCGAACAGAGGGCGTTATTTACAGTCGACGCATCGAAGCTTATCCTCGAAAAGTGAAAATGATTTTGGGCTGCGAGTGGAAGGCGATGAAAAAAAACCAAAAAAAGTTCGTTACGAGTAAAAGTTCGTGGTAGATTTTAAAAATCGAGCACGTGACCCTAACTGCTAACAGCCAAGAATTAACTGCGGGGCACAGAAAAGTTTTTAAACTTAACGACACGTTCAAAGTTATCGGTGAATATGTTTATTATTGTTACTTAACTGACATATGATCATCTGACGTGGATCGGTTGTATGTTAAACGTGCTCACGTGGATAACCACCAGGTTTAAGAACGATCACAGAGAGTTCGGTAAAGAAATCAAAACTTTATTTAAAAAAAAATTCCGAGACACATCCCACGTGACACCGACAACCCAATCATAACAGCTCGTTGCTCGTGCTCGCCGGAAGTCGGGGGAAGAAGGAAGACGTCATCCCACAACGCACCGCGCTATTTGCTCGTTGCCAGAGCGACGGAGGGCGGAGCGGACATCGTAGCCCAATCACAAGGCCGCGCAGTGATGTCAGTGTCGTCCAATGGCTGCACGCATCCGTGACATCATTGCTATTTCAGGGCCGATTCGAGGCGGAGCAAAGCGGCTAACATATAAAACATTGGGCGGAGTGACGCCGTTACGGTGCGGCGGTTGGGGGAGAGGGGGAGGGGGTGAAATCCCGTGACCGGAGTATTATAAAAGCGGTAACAGGCAAACCTGCCCGTCCTTGCGTCCCAGGTTGGCTGCAGTAAGGGAGCAGCGCGTCCCGTGCCCTTCTTGCCGCTTCCTCCCACTGTCCCTCCGCCTCGCAGCTCCAAGCCGACGCTTACTTAGCTGAAGACTGTCACCCCGGGCTATAGGCGGCTCCCGGCAGGGTGTGGGGCCGGTGGACTCGCCCTCTGCCGTCCCCTCCCCGTGTTCACAAACCCAGCCCTCCCGAGCGTCTATGAACCCGAGGATGGAAGCGCCTTTTTACCACGATGACGCGCTCAACGTAGCCTTCGGACCAGCAGAGTCGGCGATGCCTTTCGTCCTGTCCGCGGCCAGCGTCTCGTCCGCCGCCTCCTCCTCCAGCAGCTCGTCCTCCGTGTCTTCTCACGCGGCAGCAGCAGCTGCTGTCGCTGCTGTCGCCGCCGCAGCCAAGAAGAAGCTTACGCTCAACCTGCACGACCCCAGTGGGAGCCTCAAGCCGCACCTTCGCGCCGCTGAGCAGCAGGGGGGTCTCCTGAAGCTCGCGTCGCCCGAGCTCGAGCACTTGATCATCCAGTCGGGCAACGGGCTCGTGACCACCACACCGACCCCCACGCAGTTCCTGTGTCCGCGGAACGTGACGGACGAGCAGGAGGGCTTCGCCGACGGGTTCGTCAAAGCGCTGGAGGAACTGCACAAGCAGAACCAGCTGAGCGGTGCCGCGTCACCAGCCGCGGTGGCCGCGGCCGTGGCTGCCGCAGCTGCTGTGTGCGCACCTGGGGGGCAGCAGCAGCAGCAGCAGCAGCAGTCTGTGGGACCTGGGACGAGCGAGGCACCCGTTTACGCCACATTGAACAGCTACGGACACCAACAACAACCTCACCAATCGCAACAAGGCTTCGGTTTTGGCGCCTTCCCGTTGGCTCACCCTCGACTTACGGCTCTCAAGGAGGAGCCGCAAACGGTGCCCGAACTGGGCTCGTCTCCTCCGCCGCTCTCGCCCATCGACATGGAAACCCAGGAACGCATCAAGGCCGAGCGCAAACGCCTGAGAAACCGCATCGCCGCGTCCAAGTGCCGCAAACGCAAGCTGGAGCGCATCGCCAGACTCGAAGACCGCGTCAAGGCCCTCAAGGCGCAGAACTCTGACCTGGCGACGACGGCAGGGGCCCTCCGCGAGCAGGTCGCCAGCCTCAAGCAGAAGGTGATGAAACACGTGAACAGCGGTTGCCGGCTTATGATCAACCAGCAAATGCAGGGTTTCTGAAGGACCGGTTGCTGCACCGAGCAGCCGACCCGCCTTGGTGAACTTCGTGAACTGATCGAAATTTCTGACTCCAAGGTCGTCTTGCATCCAAGGTTGCGTTGTCGTGGAGGCAGGATGACGCCTCAAAACAGTTTGTCCAAGTACTCTGACAGACGTTGCTGTGATTTTTTTTTTTTAAATTGGAGTTCATAAGGACCTCTCTCCAGTCTGAGTGCACCCCTCAGCATGGACTCGATACCAAGCAACCGTCGCACCTCCACTGATGAGGGCTTTTAGTATGGACACTAGCTGCTTTACCTGGCAGGTACAAGCGAAAGCCATCCAAAGGACTTGCAAGTTTACTCAAAGAAAAAGAAAAACAAAACAAGAACGAAGTTTTCATTTTCAAGTGCCCTCCATTCCTTGTGTGCCTGTCTGTTACCTGTGTAACTGCTTTAGTGACCCTGTACATCAATCAAATACAGCCGTTTAACTACACTCTTAACCACAGTGCCTATCGTTAGTTACTAGTTACTGTCCAGCCTGGTTTTGTACTTAATGATTTGGTTTTGGGGAGAATGTGCGCACATCACCACCATTGTGACCCTGTTAAGGTATTACACTGACACTCGTACCTTTTAAATGATTTGATGTAAGGTGTGTGTTGGGAGGGGGGGGGGACCTTTCTGGCACAATCACCTGCCTTTGATTTCACCCACAGGTATCTGTACCTCCTCGATTAGCTTTTGGGTAATTATTTTGGAACACCTCAATTGTCCACCTCTAACTCCACAACCAGCTGGTTATTCTTTGTCTTGTTCTGAACGTGATCATCTTGGAGATGATGCTCCAGACTCGGATGGATGTTTCGGGCGTATTTAAGAAGATGCTGAAAAAAAGGGGACGTGTGGGTTTCGATGATTTTAAGATGAAAGGATGAACACTATTTTATCAATTTATTTCATTGTTTTTTTTTTTCATGAGCGGGGTTTTCAAAGTGCCTCCTTTTCAAGTCCCGCATCCTCCTCCCAGAAGTGTTCCTCTTTCTCCACTCCCATCGCCCCGCTCCGCATCGTTGCCCCCCTTTACCTCCGGCCATCGGGCGGATGCATGAGCCAGCTCGGTGTTGCGCAAGTGACTGCAGCTGGCTTCGTAACATTGTGTCGGCCTGTGTCCCTCACGCCCACGGCCTGTGTTCGGGTCCACACTCCCTATCCCAGCCCAGTAGCACGTTTACATCCGGAGGAATTTGAGGATTTTAAAGGAGGTGGAGGTGGACGCAGCCAGGCTGAGCGCTTTCCTCATCCTCATTCATCTTGAAACCTCCTCTTTTATTATTTTATTTCCACTCTCGGTTGCCTTTGTAAGTACATCGACCAAACCCTGTTTCCTTTTGACTTGCACAGTTATGGAGTGGGAAGAGAGCATTGTGGTTGAGGGGGTGGTGGATGACAAGCCTGACATGAATTGCCTTAAAGATTATTGACTTGAAGGAAAGTGTTTTTGTTGTTTATTTGAGCCACATCGTGTGGATTTCTGAAGTTTTTATCTTGAGCTTCACTTGCTGGAGCCTAGCTTTGAGGCGTTAACACGTCCTGCAGTATTATGTAAGTGCAAACCTATGGGAACAGAGCTAAACTGGTGTTGCCAAGGATGGCTTTGCTACACACTCGCACACACAAACACACCACACCAAAGCCTAATGTCATATATGTATAATTATTATTATTATTATTGTTGGTGTAAGTTATTTGGTTTTGCTGTAATCCCTGCGGGTGCTTTGTCAGTCTACCCCTTTTACATCCTTCATCCTTCGTGTCCGTCGCTTCTTATACATACTACAGATTAAATTTTTTTAAACTTTTTTTTTTCTTTGCTTCAATTGTGCTTTATTATTATTATTTTTTTTCCAAGATATATTTATTGTAATAAAACGAATAAAATAATAGAATAAAATGTTTTGTTTTGTTTTTTTTTCTGCTTGGGGCCATGGTTCCAAAAAGGTCACCAAGCACGCAGGTCCTGGAGCCAGCAGTCGAAGGACCTCGTGCATTGTCATAACACCGTTTGAAGTTCCTTTGCCACATGTTGCTGCTTGTGGAGGAAGGAGGGGCTCAAGGGGTCAGCCATTTATCCCTTGTCATAAACGATTTTGTCATTTCATACATATTTCATTCGATTTGTGTGTTAATCATAGACCCTCATTCGGATTTCGTCGAAGACCAGATGCTTTATTTATGGAGCCTTGGTCCGGAACACCCATGGTCTTATCGTGAACCTTTTTCTGTGTTCACCAAGGTTTCGTGAACCCGTCGGACTGGTTCGCCCTCTCCTGAACACACTCCCCGGTTCACATGAAATGCATGTTCAACGTGCTCCTTCACATCCATTAAAAACAAGTTATTTTGGTGTTAACGATTCCAGGTTCAAATCCTGATCTCTCCGTCTGGAAATGTGTGTGAAGTACGCTAGATGTCCCAGGCGCGACCGATGCACATCTAGAACCCCATCACGATGGCTTTCGATCACTAAAAACAATGAATCCTTCTTGGTCCTCAATCTGTCAACACGTTTGTTGCGGAACAACCCATCCATGATTTCCGAAGGGACTCGATGACCCATTCTTACGTCTACCTGTCGCGAATTGGGCACCCGGTCTTCAATCCCACCAAGGTCACTGGGTTGTCCTGGAAGTACCATAAAGGACGCGTGAAGCGTGTGATGGTATTTGAAATGAGGGCCTTGGGGGCTGGCGTGATGTGGGACGTGCCTGTCCTCCAAGGTACAAGGGTTGGTCTCCACAGATTAATATCCTTTGGGAGCTAAACAAAGGGGATTTGCAGCGAGGCGTGTCGGCTGTTAAAGGGTTCCACCCCAGTGGGTCTCTTTTATTTATTATTTCTTGTTTGTGTGTGTCTGGTGTGCACCCACCCTTCTGTGGGGAGTTCCCATCTTCTCCATGATTTTTTTTTGTGAGCAGCCCCACCCTCCTCCCTCGACATACCTCACTGTGGTTTCATACCCCCGCACACTGCTTTGAGAAGCCCAGCTCTCATGCCGCCTGCTTGCCATGACCTGTTGAGCTCGCTCGTGGGGCGAGTCCCCGTTCGTGGGCCAGGCCGGTGGACCCTGGCCAAATCGTGGGCTCGTGAATCCCTATCCTAATACGTTGGCAGCAAACTATGCAAAGTACAAACAGCATGTAGATGTTCCAGCAGGCTCTGTTTACAATTGTGTGATTTATTGCCCCTGATAACAAGAAATATGGGTTAACACATGTTGGCTTTCTTCCTTCTCATTGTGTTGTGTCCTTAGCTTCGAGTTGAATGATTTGTGCTTGTCATTTATCCTTTGGATAATGGTTAATCCTTGACATCTGAGCTATCGGCATCGTCTCTGGTGGTGGGGAGAGGATTCTGGGATGACAGGTTAGTCAAACCAAGTTTCACTGAACGACAAAAAGGTCGAACAACACTCGATCCACTGACAGCTCTTGGTTTTCCTTTTTTTTGTTTTTTTATTTTATATATTATGTAGGATCTTGTGTTCTAAACAGGACGTGTAAGGCTCACAAAGAGATGCTTAAGCTGGAGTTCGTAGAACACCTTACCACACCCCACGCAGGTGCGTTGTCATTACGAACGAACCAGCTGGATAGGCCTGACGTTCATCTCAGGTTAAGGCAGGAATTTGGAATTTGTTCAGGCTGTCACCGATAGCTCACCTCCTCTTCATGAAAGACACCGTGGGATCTTTAACATCCACTGAATAATGGCTGCAGACGGGACGCCAGTTTAACATCCATTCGAGAAATGACATGCGTTGATGAATCGCCCTGCCTGTGAAACACGAAGATGACACCGTGGGTCAGGATTCAAACCCAGGTTAGACAGCTTAGAGGAGAGTGTTCATAGTTCGAGGCCATCCTGCCAGCCCCTGTGTTATTATTATCATTATGCCATTATTATTGGATGGAATCGACCGATTAATTTGTGGTCATAATAATTTTGATGAAAAATATAACTTGGATGATGATAGAGAGGCTGCTGTCTGGATTGGAGGAAGATGTTTTAACAACCTAATGCATGTTGATGATCCCACTGTTAGCAGAAAGTAAAGAGGACTTGATGAAACTGCTGCAGACGGTGAAGAAGGAAAGTGAAAAGGCTCTTCTTCATTTGAACCTCAAAAATGATTAAAATCTTGTCACTTCAGAAGATCGATGTGTCCAGAAGGGGTGTTGTCCATTGCTGATCAGCTTGTAGAGTGCTTGCCAAGTGGCTTGCATGATTTTAAGCACCGAAGCAACCACTCCAAAGAACTAACAAATCTAACAAATCTAACAAATCGGTCGATAAGGAACGGCTGGCACAGCAAGTGAAAGCAAGGTGATTGGTAATGGACAACACCCCCAATGGATGGGGTGAAAGCTGCTCCCAAGCTGTCTCTGCCAGAGCTTCGGAAAGCAGTGCAGGATGGAGATGTTTGGAGACATCTGATCATGAATGTTACCAGAAATCGGCCACGACTTAACGGAATTGGGTAACTGGTTGTAATAGTACTGACAGGTGTGTGGACCGGCGACTGTCAGCTGATACACCACCCATGTGTAAGTATGCCAAATATTCTCCAAATTTCCCTCTGCCGAGTGTTAAACAATGTTATCAAACCTCAGGAATATGGGTATGCATCAAGCAAAGGTCACAATTGGGTCGTAAGGGTGTCCGGCATTATGACACCCATGAAACCGTGGCCAGGAGAAGTCCCAAGCTATGTTATAAACAATCCATGTACAGGCCACATGTGATCTCATCATGGCCCAAAAAATCGAACAGGCATAAAGACTCATGTACGCAAGCAGCTTTGTTAACGAAGGATCGTTTCCGCTTATTTAGAGGCCGAGCCAGACACAATAAATATAGAATTCCTCAATCACGTCGAATATTCCTCAAAACTTCTTCCAGGTTAATAGCAACTGTTTAAAAATGTAATTGTACATGGGACAGAATTGACTGCAACATTTGTGGTTATAATCATTTTTTTATGTCCGGAATGTTTGCTCCATGAAAACCATGATAACGAGGGCTGGATTTACTTGCTTGTGGGTCCGAGGCCAAACCTTATCAGTGCCCCCCCCCCCAAATTTTTTTTATATATATACAGTATATACTGTATATGTATCATAATATTGTAATGTAAAAAAAAAGAATTACAACATAATGTAACACGTCAATAATTTTTAATTAAATTAGTTCCATATCAAGTACATCAAAGTAAATCAAGTTCCACATCATGTACATCTTACACATAGGAATAATGGAAAAATACAATGAAACTGAAGCATAATAAATTTTGCAAGCACAACTATGTGAAGTTCAAAATGACATTTACCTGCTTTTTTCTGTGGCAAATTTGTCAATGATACTGTTTGTGTCAAGGGATTGTAGGAGGTGAGATAATAAATCAGGTAAACATAAAGAGGTCAGGTAAGCATAAAGTAATAATAAATTATAGAGCAGGAGCTCGGTGACTTTTATTCAACATGGAAGGTGCAGATGTTTAAGGTTGCCAGTGATGTAGAGTAGAGTTGGCAGATCCCAGAAACCCAATTCTTAAGTTGTGCCAGTGGTGGGTGTGGTGGGTGGCGCCACCCAAATCCAAGATGGCTGCCATCGATATCGGCTAAAACCAATATTGTCATACATCAAGTAATACTAGGCCGATTCCAATGATCTTGGGATGCATACTGATAGTTTTGGGTATGCCCAATCTAATGGAGAGGGTGTCATTTTCATCCAAGGTCAATGTCATGAGATAAAGGTCAATATCATAGGTTTTTGGCCAATTTTATGCCTGCTTGATCTTGACCCCTTGATTCAAGGTCAAATCTGATGACATGAATGATTCCCCATACATGATTTCCTATTAGTGCCTAAAGTGCAAATACCAATCCAGTGTCATTTGACAGGGATAAGTACATTAAATGAAAAAATATAACCTTAAGGTCCACGCTCACTGACCCGATCGACCCCCAAACTGCCCCTGACTGGCCCACCCGAACACCCGAACACCCCCCCCCCCTGAGCATCTGGTCGGGGACAGTCGACTATGCTCGGATGCGGTCGTCGAGTTTTCAACATGATCAAAATTGTGGGGTTGGTTGGGTAGGTCGGGTGTCATTAACCCTCTCCTCTGGGCCTCTCCTCATGCCCTCTTCTCCCCCTCTCCTCATGCCCTCTCCTCCCCCTCTCTTGGAGGAGAGGAGGAAAGGGAGAGGAGAGGGAGGAGGAAATGGGGGAGGAGAAGTCGGGATGAGGAGAGGGGGTGAGCAGAGGGGGAGGAGGAGAGGGGGAGGAGGAGAGGCCAGGATGAGGAGAGGCTGGGAGGAGAAGAGGGGATGAGAGGCCAGAATGAGGAGAGGCTAGGATGAGGAGAGGCCAGGATGAGGGGAGGCCAGGATGAGGAGAGGGGTTGAGGAGAGGGGATGAGGAGAGGGGATGAGGAGAGGCCAGGATGAGGAGAGGGGATGCGGAGAGGGGGAGGAGGAGAGGGGGAGGAAAGGGGTGGAGAGCAAGGAGGAAAGAGGGAGGAGAGGCTGGGATGAGGAGAGGCCAGGAGGAGAGCCTGGGAGGAGGAGAAGGGAAGAGGAAGGAGAGGGAAGAGGACTGGCCTCCGACCTGCCAGTCCTGCCCCCGACCTCCCTCGACCTGCCAGATGTGGCAGTCAGTCCAGTCTGGGGTCAGTCGGCCCAGGTCGGGCAGGTCGCTGAGATGAGAATTTTTATTCCTCCGCCGACAAAGTCACCGGAAGCATTATATTTTCAGGTTGTTTGTCCGGCTGTCCATCCTTCCATCCATCCGTCCGTCTGTGCATCCGTAATTTGTTTTGGTAATGCGATAACTTAAGAACGGCTGATGGGATCGAAGTCAAACTTGGTATAAGTATGTATAATGATGTAAAGATAAAGTGATTAGATTTTTGGGTCAAGAGGTCAAAGGTCAGAGGTAATGTCAGGCTAAAAAAATCTGATATTTGACAACAGCTGAAGGGATTTAAATCAAACTTAGTACAAGTATGTGTAATGATGTAATAATGTGGGCGAAGGCATATCTGTTGACATCGTGGCGTAGAAGAGTGCGAGTGTTCTAGTTTGAGTGATTCTTTACCATTGAGAGAGATAAGGCTAAAAGTGAAATATAGCACACTATCTCAAAACCCTGTGGCTGGATTCGGACAAAACTTGATGGACAGGTTGGGTGACAAGGACGAAATGATTTGGTTTTGTTGAACATCTGGATGCAGATACGAGAATTTTTCAATTTTTTAAATTGATTCTTCACCATTGAGAGATGGGGCCAAAAAACAATGTATAACATGATATTCCAAAAAGATGGTGGACGAGTTGGAGAGGTGACAAGAACAAGCCGATTGGATTTTAATGTATGACAAGGACGACTGGTCCGGATGCAGATACAGCCTATCATTCGGATACAAAACGTAAAATATTCAGCCTGGTGGAGGTATGCGCTCGACTGACTACCGTTCTAGTTTTCTGTTATTTTTTTCTTATGGAGAGAAAGGAGGACTGGCAAGGGTGGCCTCGAGGTATGCACACTCATATATGAGCTGTCTGGCCTGGGTTCAAATGCCGACCCAGCTATAATCTCTCATCCTGCTGTTTCACAGGCAGGGTGATTCATCAATGTGTGCCACCCATGGGATGAACGGTTCAGCTGAAGCATCCATCTGGAAGCACTGCTCATCGGTGTATGTTAACTACCCCATGGTGTCTTTCACGAAGAGTAAGTGAGTTAGTGATCTGTGATGGTACCCTGAACAAATTACAAATTACTGATTGATTGCTGAAGTAGGCAATAGCAAGCCACCCAGCATAAGACTTGCCAAGAGACAACCTCAGCAGCATCGACGGTCTGTAAAGAACATGAAATGATGAAGATGACAATGAATGCAGAAGAATCCTTAAACAGCTGCCAGAGGGTAGCTGATGCTGTACAATTTGTACCTTTCACTGTATACATATCTTGGCATTTGTCTTCTGGCCTCAACAATCTGATAGAGCTGCTATATCCTCAGAGGTCTATTTAGACATTTGTTGCGCATTTTAACCACGTCCTGTCAATTTTACACGGAAATACACACAAAGAAACCCAAACACACCATCATGCCTGTGTCATATCCGCATCCCTGAAAATCATTCAAAACAAGGTAGCACAGTGGTGGTTATGGAAAAAGGGGAGGTGGAAGGGGAAGAAGGTGTGCAGCTGGGGAGGATAGTGTAGAAATAAGAAAGGCAATGTTGGGAGGGGGAGGTGAAGGAAGACATATAACAAACAGAACATTTGACTTGCGTTGAAGTATTCTAGAACACGAGCAATGGTGGACTGGAAAGACATTTTCAGAAAGCTATATCAGAGGGTAAAAAGCGTAATTCTGAAGGGTCTTGCCACTTCTTCGTGTCCTATCCGTGCTCCCATTGAACCACATATCTTCCCTGCACAAGTGGCACGCCTCCCCACAACGGGCGGAAACCTCAAGGGTGCGAGCCGCAGAATGAGCAGAAGCATTGGCAGGAAGAGGGCCGATTGGAAACCGTTTTCCTGCAATTGTATCCTTATTTAATGTCGGCTCTTGAGCTAATTCTTCCACACTGCACACCGAAGTGAAACCGCCCTTGGATGTACCACCGAAACAACCTATCCGTTTAGTGCACTGCGAGAGAGCAGAAACGAGAGAGAGAGAGAGAGAGAGAGAGAGAGAGAGAGAGAGAGAGAGAGAGAGAGAGAGAGAGAGAGAGAGAGAGAGAGAGAGAGAGAGAGAGAGAGAGAGAGAGAAAAACCTACAAAATACACCAAAAAGAAAAGGAATAAAATATATGATTGGTAAACAGGCTAAAAAGGAAATAAAAAAAGGAAACATCATATTACCTGTAAGGAGTAAGGATGCTTACCTTCAGAATTGAGATGTAAGGTTGCACATTGCTTCATGACTTTGTGATAATTGTCATACTCCTTTCACGTTAAAACCTTTAATCGTTATTTGAAATGTTCCATTTTAATTGGAATTCAAAATGTTTGTAAAAGTAGAAACTTTTCTCCAAATTTGACCTTTGACCTATATACTGGATGTAGTTGACCTTTCTCAATGACCTCGTGAGTTTCATCCATTTCATGCACACGTTTCACAATATTGACGATGTAATAAATCATTAGTATTAAAAACTTTAAAGGCCGCATATCAATATTTGTTTTTTTTTTAAACAGAAATAAACAAATACGTTGAATCAAACAATTTGTTTGGACCGTCTCCCCGGATATATCCGAGACTTCAATGAGGTGTGATGGCGCATACTGCTCTGCTTGTCAAACTCGCTGCCGGCGGCATACAAGGCCACCTTCATATCAGGATTTCTGACTTCCTCCACTCGTGCAGTCAACACATGGCTATCAATGGAACCCTCTCCTCTCATCTCCCGGTGGAAGCTGGGGTGCCCCAAGGCAGTGTTTTGGGCCCATTCGTGTTACTCATCTCTACACATGACCTCTGCGGTGCTCGGAAAGATCCTCTTCTTCTTTGTGGATGACTATACATTGTGCCATACAATATATAATCTCACTGGCAGGCAGACAGCAAGTGTCGCTCTCTGCGACTGTAATTGATTATATATATATGACGGTGTGATAAATGGAACATTACTCTCAATCGTAGCAAATCTCACAGTCTCTCTGTCGCTCCGGAAAGATTGTCAAACAAACCATCCTATCTATTCCCATGGTAAACCACTAGGAGAGGCTCCGTCTCTTGAACTTCTCAGCCTCACCTTCATCCATGACCTCTCCTGGGCCAACCGCATATCTATGCTGGCCTCCAAAGCCAATTGCAGACTCAGCATCCTCCATTGTTCCAAGTCATTCCTTGAAACTACTCACACTGTACAAGGGCTTTGTCTGCAGCTCAATGGAGTACTGCTCTTCCTTATGTGCTGGTGCCCCAGCACTACATCCGTCTCTCCTGGAATCTGTGGAATCTAAAGCTCTCAGCGTTATCAGATCTGAAGCACAAGGACTACTTCTCTCACACTGCAGACAGGAATAAGTGGCCTCTGTTTTTTTTATCGCCCCTCTTCTGGTCTCATGGAATCATGAGCAAAGTGGCATGGTTTTAATATACTCAGTCAGTGGTGGTGGTTCAACAGAAATATGGCAGAAATGAGTCAGCACCAACAAAAGTATCAACAACAACAAAAAAATCTAAAAAAAACCGCACGAGAAATCGAAGTGTCAACATCACTATCATATTGAAGAAAGAAAAAAAAAAAAGAAAAAAACCAGGGAGTCTGGAACACTGACGCTAAACATTACCTTGACGTGTTTCGACTTATGAGTAACTTACAAGTAACATGTGTCGACGTGTGTCAACGATCGCGTAACGTGCCTACAACTTATGGCCAGCGTAGTGGAACGTGTGAGTCATACGCTGGCATACGTCGAAAAATATCAAGCATGGAAAATTTGTCTAACAGCTCGGCTTACGACTACGTATGCCAGCTTACTACGACGTATGCCAGCTTACTACGACGTATGCCAGCGTACTACGACGTTTGCCAGCATGCTCTTAACGTATACAAAACTTACCCATACATATTCGACGTGTGCCAGCGTTTTAAACAAATTTTTCATACGTCGGCATACGCTGGCTAAATCGTCAAGGTGTGACAGGGCCTTCAGACTCCACTGCAAAAATTTACGTTAAATTCCTATGTTTTATTACCTTTTTCTGCCTTGGAAAAACGCACATGTTAAAGTGTATAGATAGTAGCTTGAGTGTCGTTACATCTTATCGTGGCATTTTTCCAAGGCTGCTCCTAAAAGCAAGAGTAACAACAACAAAACAACAACAACAACAACAACAACGATAATAGCATAATAATAATATTGGTACGTTTGTGGGGGGTTGGTCCGTGTATGAGTAGTTAGCCAATCTCGATGTAATAAGTAGGGACAGATAAGCCTAAGGAATGTCATTTGTGAATGTGTACCATACAGGGGATGGTGCGTGGTCATTCTTAGTTATGGATTATGGTAAAGGAATTGTGCATAAAAACCCTTATGTAAATCTCTACCGGGGGGGTGGGGGGGGGGACAGGAGACTTTGCGAGAGGAAGACAAGGGCGGAGCTATAGACGCTTTCCAGGGGCGGAGCGTTGCCTGGGGAGAAGAGGGGGAGCCAAATTGGGTGGTTGGGCATGTGTGAGAGAGTTCAAAAAGAGTCTGAGGAGGAGAGTCAGAGAAGGAAAAGAGCTTGAGGAGAACGAGGCTTTTGGGAACTGAACGAGTTGTGAGGAGATCGTCTTGCTTGCCTGCCTTCGTGCGCAGCCTGTTTGCCTTCGTCTCCTCATCGTTCTGCCCATCACCTCATCATCCCTCCTAATCGTCCTGCTCGTCATTATCTTCTCATAATTGCCTGATCGTCCATGAGCAGCCGAGTTTCCCAGTTTTGTCCCTTTCCTGTCGATGTGACCGAGTCTGGAGTGTGGCACCATCCCTTTTATTCTTGTTGTATATAATTAATTATTTCTCAATTGCATCCCCTGCCTCCCATCCCAACCCGCCATCGTCTCCTCGCAATCACTATCCATTGGTTCTTTTAGTTTGGGTTCAGGAATAAACCCATTTTTAAAAAAAAAAAAAGAGTTCAGGTTCTCGTGTCTCTCAGTTCTCGTGCACGCAAATCCACCATTAATTCGGAACATCTCCACAGGAGTTAATCCATTTGGAGCATCGTGGGATTTTAACCTCCCGCCACGATGAGCTCAACATTAGTTGAGCCGTTGACGCGACAATATTAACATTATTACAAAATAATAATACTGTTGCAGGAATGTTATGGGGAGGTGATTGGGGGGGGGTGTTGTAATGGGAGTATATATAGCCTACACGCGGTTGCACGGTGGATATAAATGGAGGGTGGGATCCTCAAAGAGTTGAGGAGGATTGAGCTTGGGAGTCAGACGTGCAGGTGTAGAGTGCACAGAAGAGCTGGACACAAGAGCTATAAACAAAGCTCGGACGAGTGGATTGAAGAAGCCCTATGAAGGAGTCAGACACAGGTGCGTCAAAGAGCATCCCTCTCTCCCTTTCGTTCCTGCCACACAACAGCAATTGGTACTCCATCTCCCATCACAAACGCACAGACTCACAGACCTTTTGATTCCACATCTTCGCCTTGTCATTCCCTATCTGTCCATGACATCTGTCTTGTGTGAAAGGATAAGATAAACGGTTCAGTTTATAGTACGCGGTTCAAAATTGGAGTCCACAGCCATTGGGAATTGGCACAATACCTCAACAGAAGGTTTGTTCGACTTTCCCAGCAGACAGTGTACAATCTTTCAAGACAATACCCTCTCCTCAGCAAGAAATGGCAGAACAGGAACAAATTTCAGGGAAACACACATGTACAGTCCAAGCTGTGCCCTCTCCTCAACAAGTTGGTGCCAAGGTTCACTCAACTCTCCTTTCAGTACCGGTATTACAGACGCAAGTTCACTGACTAAGGAACACATCCCCTTAATACATTTCCACACATTCAATGTACATGGAAAGGGCCAAAATTTCTGGTTGTGCATATTGTGCATGCATTGTAATGGACACAGTGAGTTTCTTTCTGTCCATCAAGTACGTGGTTGTTGGATGGTTGTGCTTTTGTGCTTATTACTTAATCAGCCCATCCCCCACACAGCAGGAGTTGGGGTTTTGCAATCACATCTGTGTCTGTTGGGTCGCCGAAATAGGTGACCCTTATTGTCAGTAATTCTGTTTGTTTGGATGTTTGTTTGGATGTTTGTCATCAGCATAATTGGTAGTAAACGTGGGCGGTTTTGACCAAACTCGGGTGGTAGGTACATCTTATGACCTAGTGCTTTGGAAATTGTGATGGTTGCAAGAGACGTTTTGGTTCCCGAGCAACAACCGAAAAACCTTCAAAATCGGTACCGTTCACGCGAAATCAATTTTGAAAGCCATTGTCCCACGTAGGGTTATGAAATTTGGCACGAATGATCCACAGGTGATGCTCTATCAAATATATTCCGGTTTTTGTGATATATGGAATACTTTACCCGCAGCGCCCCCTACAATTAGGGTATGCGCGAAAATTGGTGAAAATTGAAGGCCCCCTAGTGACCAGGTGAGTGCATCGATATGAATGAAACTTTGCAGGTTCATGGTACTCAATGAGTACTACCACTTTGCCTCAGCACATATTGACCGATTTCGCTTAGGTCAGGGGTCAAAGGTCAATTAGTGCAAAAATCGGTAATATGCGAGAGCTGGAGGTGTCTTCGCGCCAAATGCTACTCCTCCTAGGGTTATGGTCGGATGGTCATGAAAATTCACACTAATCATCTGGAATACATTGTGCACAAACGATCAAGCCGGATTTTCGATTTAGATCTTTGTTCACCCACAGCACCCCCTCAAACTTTGGGGGTTTCCGATTTCAAACCGCATTTTCGGTACTTTTCATTCAAATGGATACCGAGTAGTTATCAGTAGATGGAACTGGATGAGATTTGATATGCATAATCTTAAGGTGATTCCCTATCCGCTATATGACATCCATTTTGCTCTATATCTTATAGTTTCCATGCTCGGCGACCCATCGCTGCCTACCGGCTTGTATGTCTGTTTGTCTGTCTGTCCGGGCTGCAACTATTTTACCATTTGAGCTTTCGTCATCACATTTTCAACAACGTTTTGTTATGAGAATATGGAGAAGGCAAATTAGTAATCTGGTCAAAAGGTCAAAGGTCAGCATGACATAAAATCGGCAATTTTCATGCAATTAACCTGAAATTTTAATTATCATTTGAGCTTTTGTTATAAAATTTTCAACAAAGTTTTATTATGAGAATACGGAGAAGACAAATTAAGAATTTGGTCAAAAGGTGAAAAGTACCATTTAGCATATGGAAGAAGATGTCCGAATACAAAGCGGACGGGCTTTGCATTTTCAGATGCTTTCAAGTTATTTTAGAATTTTATTATTATTATTTTTTTCATTTAATTAATTGTAGTTGGACTTTCTATGTCCACCCATAGGGTGGGTAAACAACTAGTCGATATACAGGGCGTCCTTAAAGACCTCATGCTACTTTGAATTTTTTAACTTTTGATGTACACAGGATCGAAATTTGAACAGGATTTGTATATCAGGTCACTGAACTCAACCAATTATTTTTGAGGTCAACATCGGCCAAAAGGTCAATATCGGCCAAAAGGTCAATATCGCCCGAATTTCTAAAATTGTCAATTTTCATCCGATTGACTTGAAATTTGAAGAGGAGTTGCATATTTTGTCATTGAATTCAACCACCTATTATTTTTGAGGTCAACATAGGCCAAATGCATTTGTTCATTTACATTTTCAACCCACTGACTGGGCATCCTCCATCGTGCAAAGTTCTTCCCTGGCACACCCAAGTTCCTAACCACATACAAAGCTTTCATCCACAGCCAGATGGTGTACTGCTCTCCCCTCTAGGCTGGTGCTCCTGCCTCACATGTGGCTCAGCTTCACGTTGTGGAAACAAAGGCTTTTAGGATCATTGGTATCTCCCATGATGAAGCTGAGTCTCTGGGTCTCTCACTCTCACCACAGGCAAGTCGGTGGTCTTTCTGTCTTCTATCGTCTCCTCTCCGGCCTTTCCCCCCTGCTCTGTCTGTGATCTGTCCCCACCATATTTCCGCAGTGTGCTCAAGGTCATCCAGCATCCCCCTTCTGGTGAAACTATCAAAATCAAGAATCACTACTCACCGTCACTCTTTCATTCCCCTTTTTCCCCCGTTTTTGGAACAAACTCCCACACACTCTTCAATCCCAATCTTCCCTCCAGGTCTTCAAAACAGCCATTCACCACCACCTCTTATCTTCCCCCATCCAAAACCATGATCTTTTCTACCCCCGCTAATCCACCCCAAACCCACCTCCTTCAAATTCCCTGCTTTCCTTTCTGAAAGTCCCTGTCGTGTAAGCTCCTGCAAGTCCCTGTAACGTCCATCTTGTTTACCCTGTGTACCTCACCCCATCCCTGTCCCTTCCACAGATCTCCTCATGTCTCTGTTCCCCACTGTTTTGTCCTTCCCTCTCCCACCCCATCTTGTTTCATGCTCCCCTTGTTGTACATTCTGTGTATTAGCTCTCATGTGAGCCTCGACAATGTATACATCCCCCCCCCTGTAAACATGCAGGTGAGTACTCTCACAATGGCTGTTTGGGTAACAGCATGATCAGTGGAGTGAAGGCATTGTTACACAAGTCGTGTTCTGGATCAGGGCACACAGCACGGAGAGAGACACACTCTCCTCTTCTTTGTCCTTCTTCTTGGTTCACAACAAAGACAGAGACAAAGACAAAGACATAGATCAAGAAAGCGGTGGCCTCTCCAACTTCTACCACCTCTTTTTTGGTCTTGCACCCTCTGCTCTTTCCATGCTTCTCCCCCCCCCCCCTGGCTAGTTTCTGCAGGGTGCACAGGGACTACCATCAACCCCTTTCTGGTGAACCTCCCAAAATCCAGAATCACTGCTCGGCTCCACTCATTACCTCCACCACCGAAGGTGAAGGAGGATATGTTTTCGCCCCTTTCTGTTTGTTTGTTACTTGCAAAATCGATGATTTTTAAAGTATATTAGTCAGTCGATTTTGTTATTCTGCCTGTCTGTCTGTCTGTTTGTGGCCTCCAGGTTCACAATTTTAAACCGATCTTCACGGAACTTCACCACATGGTAGAGCTTGTCATAAGGAAGAAGCCTATTGTTTTTGAGGTCAAAAGGCCAAAAGGTCAACATAGGCTAAAGGTCAACAACTTTAGTGGGATTTCTAAAATCCTAAAATTACATCCAATTGACTTGAAATTTGAAGAGGATATATATTTCAGGTCACTGAATTGATCTAGTCAATTTTTTTTTGTATACCTTGTCGAGGCTCGAATGAGAGCTAACACACAACTCACAACAAGGGGGCATGAGACAAGAGGGGCGGGAGTGGAAGGGACAAAACAGTGGGGAACAGAGACATTAGGTGAACTGTGGAAGGGAGAGGGATGGGGATGGGACGGGGAACATGGCGAAGAGAAGATGGACATTACAGGGACTTTCAGGAAGGAAAGAAGGGGAATTGAAGGAAGTGGGCTTGGGTGGATTATCGGGGGTAGAAAAGATCGAGGATTTGGATGGGGGAAGATAAGAGGTGGTGGTGAACAGCTGTTTTGAAAGCCTGGAGGGAAGAATGGGAAAGAATAGAGTGAGGACGTTTATTCCAAAGGCGGGAAAAAAGAGGAATGAAAGAGTGAAGATGAGCAGTGATTCGTGATTTTGGTAGTTTTACCAGAAGGGGGTTGTTGGCGGACCTTGAGCACCCTGTGGAAATGTGGTGGGGACAAATCGCAGAGAGAGCAGGGGGGGGGGCAAGGCTGGAGAGGAGTCGGTAGAAGACAGAAAGACCACCGACCAACCTGCGGTGATTGAGTGAGAGGCCTAAAGACTCAGCCTCATTGCAGGAGATGCCGATGATCTTAAATGCCCTGGTTTCGACAGCGTGAAGCCGAGAAAGGTGGGAGGCAGGAGCACCAGCCCAGAGGGGAGAGCAGTACTCCATCAGGCTACGGACAAAAGCTTTGTAAGTGGTCAGGAGCTCAAGAGGGCCGAGGAAGGACTTAGCAGGACGGAGGATTCCCAGTCGGCGACTGGCTTTTGAGGCGAGGTTGGAAATGTGACTTTCCCAGGAAAGGTCATGGCAGATAGTGAGACCTAGAAGCTTGAAGGAAAAGACTTCTTCCAGAGGATTGTTGAGAAAGTGGATGGGGGGGTTTTGTAAACGGTCCTTTCGAAGAGACAAAGTGAGAGTGTGAGATTTGTCCGGATTGAAAGACATGTTCCACGTGTTGGACCAGATTGTGATTTTATCCAGATCTGCAGTGAGTGAAGAAGCTGCTGCTTGCCGGTCGGAGGGATGACAGATGGTACGGCAGAGGGTGGAGTCGTCGGCAAAGAGATAAAGAGGATTTTCCAGAGTCGGAGAGATGGTTTGATTTTTGGAATTTTTTTTGAGGTCAAATTTGTTTTATGGATTTTGCGAGTATCGTGCTCTGCATGACGTCTTCTTGTTTGTTCGTTTGTTTGTCTGTTTGTGTGCAGGATATCTCAAAAAGCTGTGGACGGATCTGGATGAAATTTTGTGGAAGGTTCGGTGTGTGACAAGGACGAACCGATTAGATTTTGGCGAAGATCCGGATCCGGATCAGACTACTAGAATTTTAAAAGCGATTCTTCACCATTGAGAGATCGGGAGAAAACGATATATCGCACGATGTCTCAAAAAGTTGCGGATTGATTCGGGCGAAACTTGGTGGACATTTTGGGTGTGTGACAAGGAAGAATTGATTCGATTTTGGTGACGATCCGGATCCGGATCCGACAACTAGAATTTTTTAATTTTGAAAGTGAATCTTCACCAATGAGAGATAGGTCCAAAAAACGACATACAGCATGATATTTCAAAAATGTATTGGGCCCGATATGTTCTCATGGATCAGGCATGACGAGGTGGACGAATGCGCTCTACCGAGTGCCCTCCTAGTTTTGTCTGTCTGTTTTTTCCCCCCACCTTCTTCCAAATTTCCAGCCTCTCCTTCTCTTGAGTTTGTTTCTGTCTCCATTTTGTCTCTTCCACTCATTTCTCCTGCACTCAGGATTTGTCCCAAGTCTCCCTCTATTTTTCTCCTTCAACCCTGCTGTTGGTATCCCTCCTGCTGTCCTGTTCATTTTGTTCTGTTGCATCCTGATCTGTTCAGTGTTCTACCTCTCCCACGAGTCTTGCCTTTACATCAAAACAAACAAACCCGATCCACCCAGAAAGATGAGCAATCAGTTTTTAGATCCTCGTGGAGGATCTCCAAGTCTTACTCACGTTGTTGTTCTTTTGGACTTTTTTGTTTCACAGCCTACAGTTTTCATCGAAACTTCCTGAAACTTGGCAAATATATTTAAAAATTCCCTGCGCAGACAGTAACCATCTCCGATTTCGAAAATTCCTCCTAGGAAAAAAGTTATGACGTCAAAATATCTCCGCTAATGGGAATCGCCTAAAAAATTATCTCCGAAACTCGGCAAGCTTTTTGAATTCTGTTTGCGAGAATCGAACAGGGCAATAGCAGAGGTGAATTACCGCACATATGATTCATCACTATGACGTCATATCAATTTTTATGACGTCATTCTATTTTTTTTTGACATTTTTTGTTTCACAACCCAGAGTTTTCATCGGATCTTCGTGAAACTTGCCATGTATATGCAGAAAGCCCACGCGCAGGCAGTAACCATCTCCGATTTTGGAAATTCTTCCTAGAAAAAAAGTTGACGTCATAATATCGTCGCTAACGGAAATCGCCTAAACCATTATCTCCGAAACTAGGCAAGCTGTTTGAATTTTGTTTGCGGGAATCAAGCCGGACATTAGCACAGATAACACCGAACAACAAATTTCAAAAATTTTTTTTACTGGAGATGTGTAAAGTGATTAAGACTAATTTGGGTACGCTGATTTCAAAAATCATAACCGTTTTGCTGTATCACGTCAGGATTTTCAGTAACAGAAATATTCCCATTGCCTAGAAGTCAGGATTTCAATGAAATTTACAAAAAATCATTTATTCATTTATTTCATCATGAATGCTTCAAAATTATAGAAATTACAGAAAAAACTCCACTAGAATGTAATTAAAAATGCTTTAGGCATTTGGCTTTGCGTTTGTGCTGCTCTGTGTGAGTTTCATGATGCAGGAACCAGCAGAAATCGCCCATCATGTTCGGGTTGTGCCGCCCTTGGTAACGCGTCTCCATGAGTGAAATCTCTTGTTGGAATCGCTCGCCGTGCTCGTCCGAGACTGCTCCCAAGTTGTCAGGGAAGAAGTTCAGGTGCTGGTGTAGGAAATGGATTTTCAGGGACATCCTGGAGCCAAGTTTCCTGAAGGACTCCAGCAGCTGCTGCACTATTTCTTCATAGTTGTCCGCGCGCTCGTTCCCTAAGAAGTTGTCCGTCACAGCTTTGAAGCTCCTCCACGCTGCCAGCTCTTTGGGGTTTAGAGTTGTCGGAAAAGTTTCGTCCTTCATAATCTGTCGGATTTGCGGTCCAACAAAGACACCAGCCTTGATCTTGGCCTCCGACAAGGTGTTGCCAAACTTTTCCTTGAGGTATAAAAACCCACGCCCATTCAGATCCATTGCCCGTACAAAACTTTTCATCAATCCGAGCTTTATGTGGAGTGGTGGAAGGAAAACCTTGGCTGGGTCGACAAGGGCGACATGCTTCACGTTGTGTCGACCAGGTACATGCTCTTTTCGCTCTTCCCAATCTTTCTTCGTCCAGTGATTCTTGTCGTCTCTGCTATCCCAGAGACAAAGGAAGCACATGTATTTCATGTAGCCTGACTGCAGCCCTAACAACAGCGCCACCACTTTCAAGTCTCCGCAGATGTGCCAGTTGAAGTCATTGTACTTGATGGAATCAAGCAGCTGCCGCATAGTCTCATAGGTCTCTGTCATGCCGAATGCGTGAGCCAGTGGGACTGATGGTTTCTCGTTGCCATTGTGGAGCAAAACAGCCTTCAAGCTGTTCTTCCCCGAGTCGATGAAGAGGCGCCAGTCTGCAGGATCGTGATCACACCCAAGTTCTTTCAACAGACCGTTGATGTCACTGCAGAATGTCATCGTGTCTTCCATCTCAAAGAACTCAGCCATGTCTCTGTGACGTGCTCTGAACAAGGATATCTTGGTGTTAGGTTCAAGTAGATTCCACTGCTGCAGCCTTGATCCAAGCAGCTCTGCCTTTGCCTTTGACAGCGAGAGATCTCTTACAAGATCATTTAAGTCTCCCTGGTTCAGAAGGTGTGATTCTTGAGTGTCGGGTTCAAAAGGTTCATCATCACCATCCTCTTCACCACTGCTTACAGCTATGTTCTGATCAGCTGGAGGTGTTGGAACGGGGTTCTCGTCATCATGAGGCACAGGTTTACGAGCAGAGACGCAGTCAGCGTACTTGATGTGACCTTTATTCTTCTTGTTGAAGCCGGCGATGCTTGTGCAGCAGAAATAACAATCATCATGATGATTCTGCGGCTCACGCCATATCATGGGCACCGCAAATGGCATGCTCGCGCGCTTGCCCACCAACCACTGAGTCAAGGTTGTGTGACAGCTTGTGCAGCAGATGTGTGGTGCCCAGCTCTGTTCTTGGTCCCCCACCTTACACCCGAAGTAGTGAAAGTAGGCGACCTTCATTTTCACTGCTGTAGATATACTTCGCTGTTGATCTTTTTTGGTATACCGACCACAGACATAACAGAAGTTGTCAGGATGATTGGTACAGGAACGTCTACTCATCTTTATCTGAAAGAAAGAAATATAACACAAGTTAACAACAATTGTACGAAATAGACATGTTAAAGACAAATGTAAATTTCATTGAAATCCTGACTTCTAGGCAATGGGAATATTTCTGTTCCTGAAAATCCTGACGTGATACAGCAAAACGGTTATGATTTTTGAAATCAGCGTACCCAAATTAGTCTTAATCACTTTACACATCTCCAGTAAAAAAATTTTGTTGTTCAGTGTAATTTATGGCAAACCTGATACATCACAATGACGTCATATTCGTTTTTATGACGTCATCATTAAGAGGACGAGGATCTTCGCTCATTTGAGCTTGTTTCTCGACAGTGTCTGAGGCTCATGGATAAGATCGTTTATCACATGTAAGGCCCAAGGACACGAGACAATGTACAAATCAATATTCTGTACATAGTTCATGCGATTTAAGTCTGTCAATCCATCATGACCGAGGTGTGAAGAGGGGAAAACCAGACATTATTATTGTTCGAGTCGCTAATCTTCTTCTTCCTCCTCTTCCTCTTCTTCTTCTTCTTCTTCTTCTTCTTCCATATGTAACACGTGGTTGCAGGAAGAATCATTTCCTGGGGGCGCAGCTGTGCCGGTGATGCAGTACCCCCTGTAGGTTGGAGCGGATCTTTAACTTCCATCAACTAATGCCGACAGATGGGACGCCTAGTTTAACGTGGATCCGATCGAGGCACGGCACACCCATCGATGAATGCTCGACCTGATGGATACACCCGGCTGAGGGCTGGGTCGACATTCGAACCCAGGCAGGATAGCTCAGAGGTGAGTACACCTCCCTGCAGGCTATCCTGCCAGCCCTCCTGGATCTCCTTTACACACGGCAGCATATAGGTGAACAGTCGGCGAGCTATCGCCTGGATCGTGACCAAAATTTTAAAAAAAAAAAAATTCCTTTCATCTCTTCAGTCAAACGTCACGCTTGTCATCCCGTTCGTGAAAGACTTGGACCAAAAATGTTGGTCAGGCCTCAGGCGGATTAAATGGAGGCCAAAAGGTGTGAATGAATTGGTGCTGTTAAAGTACGACTCGTCGTGGAGTCAAGACTCAGGAATGCAAAGACGTCCGCCCACGTGTCCTCAGGGCTCGTTACACGATACATGTGACGTTTTTTTTTTTGGGGGGGGGGTGTTTCCGGAAACGTCACGGAGGGGAGAGTGCCACAGTCACGTGACGCCATCAAGCAAGTGTCCAACATGGAGCTTCAGGTTAAATACTTTGAAATTCTGTGAGAATAAACTCATCGTTGGGAATAAATATAATATGTGGATTATAAACATTTCACAATTGTCTTGAACCTTACCAGATATCATGATTGTGCACTGAATAAATCATTTCGGCTAGATTGTGGGTCATTGTGGAAGGGAAGGCTTTTCTGGAGGGGCCAGGTATTTTGGAAGGTAGGGAGGACAGGAGGGGTGGGGAATTTTGAAAGAGTGGGGGAGGGGGTATTTTGGAGCAGTAGAAGTGGGGGTATTTTGGAGTCGTATGAGTGGGGGGTATTTTGGAGGAGTAGGATGAGGGGGGTGTTTTGAAGGAATAGGAGGGGGGGTGGTATTTTGGAGAAGTAGGAGGGGGATATTTTGGAGAAGTAGGAGGGGGTATTTTGGCAGAAGTAGGAGGAGGATATTTTGGAGGAGTAGGAGGGGAGGTTATTTTGGAGGAGTTGGAGGAGGGGTATTTTGGCAGAGTAGGAGGACGTCTTTTGGAGGAGTAGGAGGAGGGGTATTTTGGAGTGCAAGGAGGAGTGGGGGGTATTTTCGAGGAGGAGTAGGAGTGGGAGTATTTTTGAGTAGGAGGAGGGGGTATTGTGGAGGAATAGGAGGGGGGAGGATGACTGAGGAAAGTGCTCTCACTGTGAAGGACGCATTTTATGCCATGCTCGAGTCTGTGGTTGATCAGTGCCCTAGGTGAGATTTTAATGCATCGACTGGCACCAATAGGGATGGTTATGAGACATGTGTTGGTTCCCATGGGTCTGGAACTGTGAACCAGAATAGCACTAAGTTCCTTAACTTTGTAAGAACTCGTGGACTTTGGGTGGCTAGTTCATGGTTTCAGTGCCCAAAGGCTCCTCACTGGAATTGGTATTCCAACGCTAGTAGTGTGGCAAAGGAGATTGATCATGTGCTCATTGATGGTCACTGGAGGATGATCCAGAACTGCAGGGTCTACCAGAGTGCTCAGATCCTCAATACCGACCATAGGCTTGTTGTAGGAACTCTGAAGTTGCAGTTCAGTTCTGGGAGAATGGTACCATCCCAGCCTCGGCTGGATATTGATAAGCTCAATAATGAGAGGATAGCTGAGGAGTTTTCAAATGAGCTGATTGTGGATTTGGGGGGTCTGGTTGCTTTGGGGAAACCTGAAGAGTTGTGGAGCGCCTTCAAGACCACCATCCCTGATGTTGCCGGTGGATGTCCTGGAACGCAGCGCAGGGCGAAGAAGAATCTGTCTCTCAAGGGACACTGGATACCATTGATCAGAGTCACAGGGCCAGGTTTAATGGCACAGCTGAGCTGTTCAGGGAATTGAAGTGTAAAACCGGACGTGCGTGCGCTGAGGAAGGACAAGGAGGCGTATGTGTGAGAAATCTGTGAGGGGATAGAGCATCACCTGTGGTCAAGTGATTCTCGTCCTGCTTACAGGGGAATTAGTACATTGCGTTCTTCCAAGCCCATCCCTCGGTGTACTGCAGTTCGAGCAGAGGGTGTTGGGATCTTGACAGAGGAGTCCGAAGTGAAGGCCCGCTGGTCCAGTTACTTTGAGCGGCTGCACCAGACTGACCCATCAGCTGTTGAGTTGGATGTCAGGGGTGTTACTATCCCTATTGCTGACCCTCCAATAAATTGTAATCCACCTTCATTTGTGGAAATACTGGTTGCTGTGAACCGGTTGAAATGCGGTAAATCTGTGCCATCCATGCTGAACTTCTCAAGGCTGATGGAAATTCTGTACTCGTGTTGTTGCATGCAATTCTGTGCTCAGCCTGGAAAACAGGCATCATTCCAACTGACTGGAAGAGGGGCCTTGTTGTCCCTCTCTGGAAAGGGAAGTGTGATCGCCAGGACTGCAAGAACTACCGAGGGGTGACGCTGCTCTCAGTGCTGGATAAGGACTTTGCTCAGATAATTATTGATGGGTTTCGCCACCATCTGTTTGAGCACCAGCATCCAGAGCAGTCAGGCTTTCACCAACGAGGTCAACAATTGATCGTACCGTTCCTCTTCAGGTCCTCACCGAATGCAGAAGAGAGTTTCGGCAGGGGCTGCTTGCAGCCTACATTGATCTCTGCAAAGCGTTCAATTCAGTGAATCGGGATGCACTCGGGATGATTCTTGGTCTTCGTGGGGTGCCACCAAAACTGATCAATCTGATGTCTGATCTATACTCTGGTCGTGAGAGTGCTGTGAAATGTTGTGGTTCCATCTTTGACATATTTCCAGTTGTTACTGGAGTTTGTCAGGGGTGTGCACTAACCCTCACACTTTTCAGCACTTGTATGGACTGGATTCTGGGGAAAATGTTAGAGAGATCAACCTGCGGTGCATCGTTTGGGAATGTCAAGATCTCTGACCTTAATTTCACAGACAATGCAGCCACCTTTGCGGAGACTCTGGATATCCTTTTGGGGGCCCTCAAGGTGCTGAATGAGGAATCGGAGCCGCTGGGATTACTGGTTTCCTGGGTCAAAACTGAGATTCAGGCTTTCAATGACATCTTGGATGTCGCTATCTTGTCTGTACCTTTGTGTGGTGAGAATGTTGAGGTCACGGAGAGA
The DNA here is from genome assembly GCF_056783735.1 of Eptatretus burgeri. NCBI lineage: Eukaryota > Metazoa > Chordata > Myxini > Myxiniformes > Myxinidae > Eptatretus > Eptatretus burgeri. Next base: position 29,975,839 of record NC_140966.1, on the reverse strand, counting down.
TTCACTTATCTTGGCAGTGATATTCATGTCTCTGCTGGCTTTGAGTCAGAGGTCAATAGACGTCTGGGTCGAGCCTGGCGAGTCATGGATTCCCTGGATCATGGGACGTGGTGCTGTCGGTATCTGTGCAGGAGGACGGAAGTCTGAGTCTTCAAGTCCTTAGTGCTTCCGTTCTTGCTCTATGGGTGCGAGACTTGGACTCTGATCAGGGATGTGAGACGGAGACTTAATTCCTTTGGTACCAGGTGTCTTCACAGAATCCTGTCACTGGTCGGACTTTGTGTCCAACGAGCGGTTGCTGAGAGAGACTCAAATGAGATTTGTTGTCTGCATAGTCCGTGAGCGTCAGCTGCGCCTGTATGAACATGTGCCTCATTTTTCTGACGCTGATCCTGCTCACCAGATTCTCTCAGCGAGGGAGCCTCGTGAGTGGAGGAGGCCTGTGGGGCGACCATGTGACTTGTGGTTGCAGCAGGTTCATCACCATCTCAAGGAGATGGGGATGGGCCAGGCATCTTCCTGGGGGATGGCCAGACGGAGGCCCCTGGAGTACCGGCAGAAAGTGGACGCAGCGACGCGCTGCTCCGACACATGTCTCACTAATCAAATCTATTTCTCACCCTTCATTTTGCTTATCTTATTAATTGTTCAGCATCTGTCTTGTGATACTTAATTGTTCAGAGCACACTTTATAAATCACTGTTATTATGATTATTGAAACCTTATATGACTTTTGTGTGTGGAAACTATTCCCAGGATGAGCTGTTTTATTTGCTCTGACCGAGCGTGTATCACAGAAGTTACACACACACACACACACACACACACACACACACACACACACACACACACACACACACACACACACACACACACACACACACACACACATTGCGGCACACATATTGCTGGTTGTTTTTTTCCCTTTATTCCCACTGGATATTCCCAGCTGCCTTTGGCCTTGCTGACCAGATCCTTGTCTGGCCCACTATTCTGGCTTATCATGGCCCATAGGACTGTCAAAAGAGCAGGCGACGCCTAGGGCGTCTGCCGACAGCCGCCCTGTTTTAACCATCGCAACTTTGCTGGTTTTGCTGTTATAACACAAAGTATACGTTCTTTTTGTTTAGCTTGAATCTTTTTTCCACTTTAATTTCTGAAGGTCCATGTTGTTTTGGTTTTTTTTTTTTTGGCACTTTGTTATTTATAATCTCTATTCCCTTGTCACTACTTTATTTTTACAGATTTTACAGATCAAAGGATCATATAGTGGAGGCTACACAACAGGATATATAAGGTACGACATGTAGGATAAGCACATCAGAATACATGTGTACTTTTAAAAAAACATAGGGGAAATACCCTGGGCGCTCACCTGGTAGTGACTGGATAAGATAACCAGGGAACCACTGGTAGGCATGGATGACCCATAAAATATATAATTGAGAAGAAAGTAAATACCTATCGATTTTCTTTTTAATGCAATGAACAAACTTTGGTACATCACAGGTGATAAGGGTTGTGGTCAAGTTTTATCGAAATTGTGTGTGTGGTTTCAGAAAGGAAAGCAAATACATATTTTGGGGGCAACCCCTCTATAGACCGCAAACACTTCAATTTTTGTAATATTTTGAACAAACTTTCATACATAATGGGTGATGAAGGTTCTGGTGAGGTTTCATCAGAATTGTGTATGTAGTTTCAGAGAAGAAAGCAAATACATATTTTGGAGGGCAACTCCCCTTACACCCTCTTAAAGCCCAATTTTTCAAATGTCATGAACAAACTTTGGTACACCATGGGTGATGAAGGTGGTAGTAAAGTTTCATCAAAATCGTATGTATAGTTTCGGAGAACAAGTTGAAAGTATTTTTGGATGGACAGACAGACTGACAGACGGACGACGTGCCATCCCATAAGCTCCCCGGCACTACGTTCCAGGTGAGCTAATAAACTTGATTTTATTTTGTGCACAAAATCTATGCTCACTGAAGAATGAGGTGGTGTCGGGTAGAAGGCCAATACACAGAGTGAGAGAGAGAGAGAGAGAGACAGAGACAGAGACAGAGACAGAGACAGAGACAGAGAGAGAGAGAGAGAGAGAGAGAGAGAGAGAGAGAGAGAGAGAGAGAGAGAGAGAGAGAGAGAGAGAGAGAGAGAGAGAGAGAGAGAGAGAGAGAGAGAGAGAGAGAGAGAGAGAGAGAGACACACAGAGAGAGAGAGAGAGAGAGACACAGAGAGAGAGAGACAGAGAGAGACAGAGAGAGACAGAGAGAGACACAGAGAGACACAGAGAGACACAGAGAGACACAGAGAGACACAGAGAGACACAGAGAGACACAGAGAGACACAGAGAGACACAGAGAGACACAGAGAGACACAGAGAGACACAGAGAGACACAGAGAGACACAGAGAGACACAGAGACGCCATCAGGCCAACTCAAGCAAGTAAATAAACAAGCAGGAATAGAAGGGGGCGGGGGGAGAAAGAGAGGGAGAGAGACACACAGATACGCATGCAGAGGAAACTAGGAGAGCACTCGGTAGAGCGCATACCTCCGAGACGTAATGCCTGATCCACGAGAACACATCCGGCTCAATCAATACATTTTTGAAATATCATGCTTCATATCGGTTTTGGTGGCGGAGATAATCAAAATAAAAGTAAAAATAAATCCAAGACAAATGAGCATCGATATATGTCACTAATACATTATGTGTTGAAAACTACAAAGCAATTGGCAAGTCTTTGGCTAACAAGTAGGGGTTGCTGGAAGAACACTGCATCGTGGATGGGCTGGGGAGGGTTGGAAGACTGAAAGAACAGAGGGAGAAAGACAAGAAGAGAGGTGGTAGAAAATAGTGGCCAACAACCTGTCTGTGATTAAAAGGCAGCAGGCCTTGTGTTTCTGTTTCCATATGGGTGATGCCAACGATGTTGAGAGCCTTGGATTTCACAGCATTCAGAAGTAAAAGGTGTGATGTGTGAGCATGAGTCTAGTGGGGAAAGCATTACTCCACTTAGCTACGGACAAAAGCCTTGTAGGGGTTTTGTGAGAATTTGAGATTTGTCAAGAAAGGACTTCACACGATAAAGAATATTCAATCTGTGGCTGCCTTTAGAAGCTAGCTTTGATATATGGTCTACTCAGAATAGGTCACGTCTGACAGTGAAGCACAAGCGTTGGAGGGAATGAACCTCTTCTTTCAGTTGATCATGGAAGTAGACAGGTCTGTTTACGAGATTAACTTTTTGGAGAGACAAGATGAGAATGTGAGAGTTGTTCTTCTTGGCTGGAGAAGCAGCGATGCTGCTGATGCAGTGCCCCCTGTAGGTTGGAGCATAAATTTGGAATTTGGCAATGGTGCTGGCGATAGCTCACCAACTCTTGGCAAAGGATCCCGTGGGATATTTAACGTCCACCAACTAATGCTTACAGATGGAACACCCAGTTTGACATCTATCCTAGAATCCACACACATTGATGTCCCACCCTGCCTGTGAAACACCAAGGTAACAGTTTATAGCTGGCCTGAGATTTGAACCTAGATTCGACGGTTCAGAGGTGAGTGTGCATTAACCTCAATGCCACCCGCCAGCCCAATGTGAGGGTTGCCCTGATTGAATGACATGTTACATGTGTCAGACCAACATCTGATCCTTTTCAGCTCAGCAGAGAGGGAAGCAGCTGCTGCCTGTCATTGGAATGGGGTACCATTCGACGTAATTTGAAATCATCTGCAAAGAGGTAAACGTGATTTTTCGAGAGCCTCAGAGAGGTCATTTGATTTGGTCCACTCATGTTTTATTTTCACCGGAGGGGATTATAGGTTTGCTCACCGTCTGTCCACCTCTCCGTCTTTCTCACCTGTGTTTTTTTCAGTCTTTTTTTCGCCCCCCCCATACCCCATATTCTTTCGCATATTCAACTGAAACTTTGTGCATGGCTTTATTATGATAACTTGCAGAAGAAGTTTGAGTTTCAGGGCATTTCATCAATTTTTCATTAAGTTATTCCCATTTTGGACTTATAAATTATCTTGTCAGTTGGCGACATGTATTGCAAAGCAATTCTTGCTCTTGTTTTATTTGCATCTCCTTGGTAGAATTTTAAAGAATTTCATTGTCAACTTTCACTGTTATGCTGATGATACCCAGAAGTACCTGTCGACTGAACCTGCTGATGTGCTCCATGTGACTTGTGGTTGCAGCAGGTTCATCACCATCTCAAGGAGATGGGGATGGGCCAGGCATCTGCCTGGGGGATGACCAGACAGAGGCCCCTGGAGTACCGGCAGAAAGTGGACGCAGCGACGCGCTGCTCCGACACATGTCTCACTAATGAAATACTAATACGAGGGAGTCTGCAACTCTCAATTGCTTCGTGTCTAAAATTCAAACTTGGATGTCCATGAACTCGGTGTTGCCAAGTCTGGCACCTTCTCGGTGTTACTATGAAACCAACACTTTCCTAGATTACACACATTTCTGAAATATTTAAACAAATTTTCTTCCATCTGCATTATTTCAAAAATCCACTCGGGGGTGAGGGGATTTGGAACATATTCAAATAACTGAAACTCTCCTTCTCGCTCGCATGACGTCGTACTGTAACTCACTTATCAAGATTGCCAACTCTCAAGCGCTTACAATACATTCAAAACATTGCTGCCAGGATCGTAATTTTGATCGCATCACTCCAATTGTCAAAACAATTCACCGGCACCCTGTACGCCAACATATATATATTAGAATTTTTCTGGTACATTGTAAAATGAAACAGAAATTGGCTCCTCCCTACATTTCAGACCTCATCAAACCTCACTCCCCTGCACTGCAAGAAAACGTTGATCAAACCTAATCACACCTTACACACGACTAATTCTTCTCCTGGTCATTCCTCACATAAGGATGAAGAGTTTTAAAAAACAAACAATTGAGCATCCAAGTAATGCTCCTCAACTTTGGAACATTAACCTTGTCTAAGCGGCTAGGGTGGCTGGCTTGGGATCTTAGGGTTCTGAGTTCGAGTCCTGTTGGCTGCTGGCTTAACTCCAGGTGCGGTTGACTCAGCCCGTCATCCTTCTGATGTTCGTGAAATGAGTACCAGTGAACTGGTATAGGGGCACAGCATCAGTGGCATAGTCATGCCACAACAAAATGACAGCTACCCAGCAGCCAAGCTGCCACATGCAAGAGGAAGAATAAAAAGCCATATCTAATGCGGCTTGTATTTCGTGTCTTAAAATTGTCAATTCACCTCCTCTCGGAAATTCGAACTTGGATGGCCATGAGCTTTCTTAAAATCAGTGCTGCTAACTCGTGGACTTTCTCAGTGCCACTATGGAACCAACACTTTTCTACATTACACATATTGCTAAAATATTGGAAAAATATGGGAAAAAATGGAATATGGGAGAATATGTGAGAAATATGGCTAAAATATGGGAGTAAATTGGATATGGGAGAAAATGTGAGAAATACGGTTAAAATATGGGAGAAAATGTGAGAAATACGGTTAAAATATGGGAGAAATATGGTGAAATTGTGGGAGAAATATGGCTAAAATATGGGATATGGGAGAAATATGTGCCCTGCATCACTTGATCACCCTTGCCATCTGCTCTCTCTTCCTCTTATGTGGTGACTTCAATTGTCATCACGCCAGTTGACTAGGTGTGGGTACCTCTCTCACCTGTCATGTCACCTCAGCAAAAGCTTTCTGCGACTCATTGGGACTGACTCAATCGGTCAACTTCCCGACCCGGATCTCAACAAATGGTACTCCATCTCTTCTGGATCTGATTTTGACAAATTTCCCTGACAATATCTGCTGCTCTTCCTCCGCTCCTATTGGTTCTTCTGACCACGTCCTTGTCAAAGTGGACATCTCTCTGGCTATTATCAGAGAACCACCTCACCGGCGTCGAGTCTGGCATTTCACTCAAGCCGACTGGCAGGGTCTCCAAGCAGCCATCAAACTTATAGACTGGTCTCCTATCACTACTTTCTCAAACATCAACTCATCCTGGGAATTATTTCAAAGAAACTTGCTCTCCCTCGTGCACAGATTTATCCCCTCTCGTGTTCAGGTGTCCTACCCTTCCTCCCGCCCTTGGTTCACTGAAACTTGTGGCAAGGCAGTTGTCCTGAAACAACTTGCCTTTGCTTCATGGAAAGCAAACCCAACTGAGGGCAATCTCAGTTCCTTCCACAAAGCTGGGAACAAGTGTGTATCTACCCTCAGGAGAGCCAGAAAACAACATCTTTCTCATCTCAAGTCTGAACCCTCAAACCTCTCTCCCTCCTCAAAATCCTGGTGGCGTTTAATAAAATCTGTTTCTGGTGTATGTTCCCCCTCCATCCCCTCCCTTACCTCAAATGGCCGCACTGCTGATACCGCATGTGAAAAAGCTGAATGCCTAAACTCGGTGTTTGCAGCTAAATATTGTGTCCTAAACCCATCACTTTCTCTACCCACCTTACCCAGTCGCACCCAACTGTCCCTGGACTCTGTGTCCTTTTCTCCTGACAAGGTGGAGAGCTTGCTGTCAAACCTCGACTCAGATTCTGCAACCGGTCCAGACGGCATCAGCCCACGTGTCCTCAAAGCCTGCTCTTCTGCTCTTGCTCACCCTCTCTCTGTTCTATTCACCCTCTCATTTGTTCAAGGTCATCTGCCATCTGCTTGGAAATCAGCAAACATCACTGCCCTGCATAAAAAAGGTGCAAAAACAGATCCCTGCAACTACAGACCAATCTGCCTTCTCCCAATCATCAGCAGGGTTATGGAATCCATCATCGCTTCAGACATGAAATCCTTCCTCTTCTCCAATGGCTTGATTTCCGATCATCAATTTGGTTCAGACCAGGTCACTCTACCCTGGATATGCTGCTTCTGCTCTCCCATCAATGGATGGAGGTCCTCAATGCCAGACAGGAAATCCGAGCCGTATCCCTGGACATATCACGTGCTTTTGACACAGTCTGGCACCCTGCCCTACTCACCAAACTCTCTTCCCATGGTATCCAAGGCCATCTCCACTCATGGCTCACAGACTTCCTCTCCTGTCGCAGTCAACATGTGGTCCTAAATGGAGTTCTTTCATCCCCTCTTCCTGTGCAGGCTGGACTTCCTCAAGGTAGCGTTCTGGGCCCTGTTCTTTTTCTGGTTTTCATCAATGATCTCTCCGACTCTCTGAAAAATCCTCTATATCTCTTTGCTGATGACTCCACCCTCTGCCGTACCATCTGTCATCCCTCAGACCAGCAAGCAGCAGCTTCTTCGCTCACTGCAGATCTGGATAAAATCACAAACTGGTCCAACACGTCGAACAAGTATTTCAATCCAGACAAATCTCACACTCTCACTATATCTCTTCGAAAGGACCGTTTAGAACCCCCCCCCCCCCATCCACTTTCTCAACAATCCTCTGGAAGAAGTCTTTTCTTTCAAGCTTCTGGGTCTCACTATCTGCCATGACCTTTCCTGGGAAAGTCAAATTTCCAACCTCTCCTCCAAAGCCAGTCGCCGACTGGGAATCCTCCGTCGTGCGAAGTCCTTCCTCGGTCCTCTTGAGCTCCTGACCACTTACAAAGCTTTTGTCCATAGCCTGATGGAGTATTGCTCTCCCCTCTGGGCTGGTGCTCCTGCCTCCCACCTTTCTCGGCTTCACGCTGTCGAAACCAGGGCATTTAGGATCATCGGCATCTCTTGCAATGAAGCTGAGTCTTTGGGCCTCTCACTCAATCACCGCAGGTTGGTCAGTGGTCTTTCTGTCTTCTACGGTCTCCTCTCCAGCCTCGCCCCCCTGCTGTCTCTGCGATTTGTCCCCACCACATTTCCACAGGGCACTCAAGGTCCATCAACAACCCCCTTCTGGTAAAACTACCAAAATCACGAATCACTGCTCATCTTCACCCTTTCATTCCTCTTTTTTCCCGCCTTTGGAATAAACTTCCTCACTCTATTCTTTCCCATTCTTCCCTCCAGCCTTCAAAACAGCTGTTCACCACCACCTCTTATCTTCCCCCATCCAAATCCTCGATCTTTTCTACCCCCGATAATCCACCCAAGCCCACTTCCTTCATTTTCCCCTGCTTTCCTTCCTGAAAGTCCCTGTAATGTCCATCTTCTCTTCCCCATGTTCCCCGTCCCATCCCTCTCCCTTCCACAGATCTCCTAATGTGTCTGTTCCCCACTGTTTTGTCCTTCCCACTCCCGCCCCTCTTGTCTCATGCCCCCTTGCTGTGCGTTGTGTGTTAGCTTTCATCCGAGCATCGACAAGGTATACAAAAAAAAATAAAAAAAATATTGGGAGAAACAGAATATGGGAGAATATGTGAGAAATATGGGAGCAAATGGGATAAGGGGACAAATATGGCTAAAATATGGGATGTGGCTAAAATATGGGAGAAAATGGAATATGGGAGAATATAGCTAAAATATGGGAGAAAATGGGATATGGGAAAAATATGGATAAATTATGGGAAAAATGGAATATGGGAGAATATGTCAGAAATCTGGGAGCAAATGGGATATGGGAGAAATATTGCTAAAATATGGGATATGGGAGAAATATTGGGAGAAAATGTAATATGTGAAGCATGTGAGAAGTATGGGAGAAGTATGGGAGAAATGGGATATGGGAGAAATATGGCTAAAATATGGAAGCTTCTGAGGTCAGCAGAATGGCTCTCAAATGACTCACAGTTGCTTATTATTAATTTTGCTTCTTCTTGCCTTCTCTTTCTTTGTATAATACTTTGAGATTTTACTTCAAAATAAAAAGTATGATTGAAGAAATCAATTGCTTCCTTGATTGATTGATAAACTAGCAAATACAACCCGTCGCTTCGCTGGGTGGGGGGGGGTATTAAGGAGGGGGGTCGAGAGAGAGGAGGCAGGAGGGAGGGGAAGCTCGGAAGGGATGGGGAGGGGAGGTTGGGAGAGCTATGCCTCACCAAACGTTGCTATACCATGGGAGGGGGGATGCGAGGAGGAGGTGAGAGAGATTGGGAAAGAGAGAGAAAGAGAGAGAGAGGGAGAGAGAGAGGGAGAGGGAGAGGGAGAGGGAGAGGGAGAGGGAGAGGGAGAGGGAGAGAGAGAGAGAGAGAGAGAGAGAGAGAGAGAGAGAGAGAGAGAGAGAGAGAGAGAGAGAGAGAGAGAGAGAGAGAGAGAGAGAGAGAGAGAGAGAGAGAGAGAGAGAGAGAGAGAGAGAGAGAGAGAGAGAGAGAAGGAGGAGAGAGAGAGAGAGAGAGAGAGAGAGAGAGAGAGAGAGAGAGAGAGAGAGAGAGAGAGAGAGAGAGAGAGAGAGAGAGAGAGAGAGAGAGAGAGAGAGAGAATGAAAAGAAAAAAAGAGAGAAAGGTGAGGGGTTGAGGTGGGGTTAGTAAAGAGAATTATATGTTCTGCTTGATGACCGAACACACACACAAAAAATAACTCGTGTCAGAACAGATGTACACACAACGACACAACAGACTTTGTAAAGTAATCTGCTCACACATCTACAAAAACTTTGATGTCCCAGTTCGAGAAAATTTATGGGAACATGAACCAAAAGCAATCACTGAAAACATGGAAGTACCTACCGCTCACGTATGAACTAATGATCCCATCGAGCGTGAACATCGATAACAAAGCGTTGCGACCAGATATCATACTTAGGTACAAAAAAAAGGCATTGCTTATTGAGGTGTTAATACCAGTGATTTTGAACTAAACGATGCAGAAATCAAGAAAATGAGCAAACACCAAGACCTCAAGAATGAAGTGAGGACATCCTGGAAAATGAAGAATGCCAAAGTTGGACCAATGAGAGCTGGACCAACAGGAATTGTGACAAAGAACCTCACAGAGATATTAAACATAGGGGCAATACCCCTGGGTGCTCACCTGTTAGTGGCTGGATAAGATAACCAGGGAACCACTGGTAGGCATGGATGACCCACAAAATATATAATTGAGAAGAAAGTAAAGTAAATACCTGTGGATTTATTTTAACACCATGAACAAACCTTGGTACATCATGGGTGATAAGGGTTGTGGTCAAGTTTCATCGAAATTGTGTGTGTGGTTTCAGAAAAGAAAGCAAATACATATTTTGGGGGCAACCCCCCCCCCTCCCCAACCTGTAGAACCCCTTAGACTGCAATTTTTTTATGTTGTGAACAAACTTTGGTACATCATGGGTGGTGAAGATGGTGGTCCAGTTTCATCGGAATTGCGTGTACTTTCTGAGAAGAAAGCAAATGCATATTTTGGGTGGCAAACCCGCTCTCCCCATAGGCCCTCCGAGACGCCAATTTATTTTGATGTTGTGAACAAACTTCAGTACATCATGGGTGGTGAAGATGGTGGTCAAGTTTCATCAGAATTGTATGTGTAGTTTTGGAGAAGAAAGCAAATACATATTTGGGGGGGGGGGGGCAACGCCCCCTTAAATTCCCCGAAAGCAGATTTTTCTCATGTCATGAACAAACTTTGGTACGTCATGCGTGATGGAGGTTGTCGTGAAGCTTCATCAAAATTGTGTGCATCGTTTAAGAAGAAAGCAAATAGATCCCTTTTCTCTCCTTTTAAAAAAGGCTGATCATTCCTTATCTTCTGATTTACTTTTTATACGCCCGATATATACATATATATATATATATATATATATATATATATATATATATATATATATATAATTATTTATATATATATATATATATATATAATTATTTATATATATATATATATATATATATATATATATATATATATTTATATATATATATATATATAATTATTTATATATATATATATATAATTATTTATATATATATATATATATATATATATATATATATATATATATATATATATATATATATATATATATATATATATCGTGGCGTATTATGTGATACCGGTCATCTGTCCGTCCATCCGTTCCTGTCCGTTCCTGTCCCGAAGTTTTCAACTTTCACGTTTCATATTTGGTGCAGAGGTACAGACTGTGGACACGGTGTGTCGCGACATACATTCGTCATCGAAAGTGTTTGCTGTTTTCCATGTAGTAGCACAATTCTGTATATACCTTCTTGTTCGGGCGTATATTGAGCTCGAGTTGCATATATTTTCATGCTTTTCTCATATTATAAGCACTTCAGCATAAAACTATATTGTGTCGTCATCATGAGGGTGATTTCCATATTACATATTATGCAACATGATGGAATTTTGACGTCATTATATACCACCAGCAGAGTACCCGCTCTCTGGGCGATCTTGTTCCAAACATGCAACACGTTCTTCTGATGCATACCTTTATTTGGGCGGTGTATAGGCAAAAAAAGTAACCTGGGTTTTGTGTATGAAGCAAAAACATACCTACTGCTTATAATTGAAAACACCTCACTGCACTGGAAAACGTGGACACAGGAATACTGTTCTGTAAATGGTGGAGACTTGTAATACCCCCCCCCCCCGCCCTTGAGGCGGCACTGCATGATACACATTTACATAGAGAATTTGCGTCCCCCACTAACCCCTCCCCCCTCAAGATCACAGGCAAAGATAAAAACACCCCCATACATTAATTGGGGTCATGCTGGTCTGATGGAGCAAGTCAGGATGTAATCAGCCCACAACTGTAGGGGGAGTAGCACGGCAAACAAATACACACACAAGCACACACAAACACGCACACGCACGGACACACACAAACACAAAAAACACAAACACACATACACACAAACACAAACACCCACAAAAACACACACACAAACACACACACACAAACACAAATCCACACTCAAACACAAATACAAACAAACACACACACACACACACACAACACACACACACACAAATACAAACACACACACAAACACAAATACAAACACACACACACACAACACACACACACACACACACAAACACACACACACGTACACACACAAACACACACACAAATACAAACACACACACACACGTACACACACAAACACACACACAAATACAAACACACACACACACAAACACAAACATACACACACACACAAATACAAACACACACACACACACACACACAAATACAAACACACACACACACAAATACAAACACACACACACAAATACAAACATACACACACACAAATACAAACACACACACACACACAAATACAAACACACACACACAAATACAAACACACACACACACACACACACAAATACAAACACACACACACACAAATACAAACACACACACACACACAAATACAAATGGACACACACAAATACAAACACACACACACACACACACACACACAAATACACACATACACACACACACAAATACAAATGGACACACAAATACAAACACAAAACACACACACATATACACACACACAAATACAAACATACACACACACACACACACAAATACAAATGGACAAACACAAATACAAACATACACACACAAATACAAATGGACAAACACAAATACAAACATACACACACACACAAATACAAATGGACAAACACAAATACAAACACAAAACACACAGACAAATACAAATGGACAAACACAAATACAAACACAAAACACACACACACAAATACAAATGGACAAACACAAATACAAACATACACACACACAAATACAAATGGACAAACACAAATACAAAAACAAAACACACACACACACACAAATACAAATGGACAAACACAAATACAAACACAAAACACACACACACACAAACACACACACAAATACAAACACACACACAAATACAAATGGACACACACAAATACAAACACAAAACACACACACACAAATACAAATGGACAAACACAAATACAAACACAAAACACACACACACACACAAACACACACACAAATACAAATGGACACACACAAATACAAACACAAAACACACACACACAAATACAAATGGACAAACACAAATACAAACACAGAACACACACACACACAAACTCACACACAAATACAAATGCACACACACACAAATACAAATGGACAAACACAAATACAAACATACACACACACACAAATACAAATGGACAAACACAAATACAAACACAAAACACACACACACACAAATACAAATGGACAAACACAAAGACAAACACAAAACACACACACACAAACACACACACAAATACAAACACACACACAAATACAAACACACACACACAAATACAAATGGACACACAAATACAAACACAAAACACACACACACACACAAATACAAATGGACAAACACAAATACAAACACAAAACACACACACACACACACACAAACACACACACAAATACAAACACACACACACACACACAAATACAAATGGACACACACAAACACAAACACAAAACACACACACACACAAACACACAAATACAAACACACACACAAACACACAAAAGCACAAATATAAAACACACACAAACACCAATCTGTGAGTTATAGTTAGGATACATCCTGCTTTATCTCTTGAACTTTCCCTCCTCATCGCGTAATCTCATCTCACAATAACATCTTCATTTTTCTTCACAATTCTCCCCAACTTTCCTCGCCGCACTTTTCACTCCTATTCTCTCCCCTTGCTTCCTTTTCTCAATTTAACCGCAAACTCCCTTGTTCTGTAATATGTAGACAGACCTTTACTTAGCAGTAAAGTACTGAATAACTAATAAATAAATAAAACCACTCGTTTGATGCAGCCAATGGACACGGACTTACCCAAGGTTTACATTGTGTTTGTTTCACAGTCTGTCACCAACCCCCAGGCGCTATTTCAGGCTCACTCGGTCACTCCAAAAGTAGCTGGGACAGAAGGGTCTGTCGTGTCCCTGGCTCGAGCTACTGGCTTCCTGAGCTCAGCAGAAGGGCCCTCAGATGATAACTTCAGGAGTTTCAGGAGCGTCCATGGACTGATTGTTGTCACAAAATAACCGAGAGAGAAAACTTGCAAGGACATCATAGGGATTGAGATAGATGTCTCCATTGATGTTATGAATCCTTCAACAACTTCGGTTGGCTAAACTCGACCACTTTACAATGTTTTGACTAAACAACAATGGCCTCTCAGACATGGTCCCTCACTGCCTATGACTTGTAGACTTGAAGGTGCCAAATCCGCTGTTATACCTTTGATGGTAAGCAGAGTCAATCCTGGTTCATATTTGGATGCAAGACATCCACGGGTGATAGAAGGCAGCTGAGCTGGTAGCGTGCTTGTGTTCATGGATTTATTTGCCTGTGGTATCGAACGTAACAAAAACTGCCCTCCCTACTCCCTTTTCAGGTTCAGACATCAAGTCAGTTGTCCTTTCTACAATTTTATTTGTGGCTGTGAAACATACCACATGGTGTCTCTTGAAAAGAGTTGGTCATTTTGTGCTGGCACTCCAGCTAACTTACCCGTGTCGAGGTTAAAAAGGTTATCCAAGTTCATTATAAAAGGGATGTGAATGTTTAAGTCTAATGCCTGATGAAGTCTAATGCCAGAAACCGTAGCTCTGCTCTATCCGTTGTTTGTGTTGGGGCTTATGAGCAAAAATTCCCCTGAGGTTGATAAGTTCATTATTCATATTTCTTGCAATCCCACAGAGGTATTGACATTGCTTGTTGGGAAAGAAGTAAACAACAGCATTCTGGGAGGAACAAGGCAAAGGTCAAGCTTCATGAACAGATTGAATATTGGAATATTCCAGACAACTCTCAGGATAGTCCTTGAGAAGGAGTGAGCGGTTTTTAAAGACAAAGTATGTTTCCTGCCCTGGTGGACAATTCTAAGTAAGCAACCTTGAAGACAAAGTTGTTTTTACAAACATGGCATGAAATTAACAATGCAATGTGTCACGTAAAATCAGCGCTAGGCAGGGGGAAGCGGCACCTAGCGGCACCTACCATGTTCATGGTCCACACCACAGGAAAGCAAGCAAGCTAAAATCGCTTTCCCTTCGGCTCACAGTGTCCCCTTGTATTGTAACACTCTGTACAATGTGACACTGAGAAACCCGTCTCTAAATCTCTATTCATCTCAGATATGGGTGGGAAACATGACAACACTGGGTTTACAGCTAATGGGTGGGAGAATTTTTTTTTGTAGGATGAAATAATTGTGTTCTTTCAATGTCATTGGGTAAAAATAGTCTGGAGGACAGGAGGCAGAATTGCAAAAGAGAAAATAATAAAGTGGGTGGAGAGGAGAGAAAAAAGAAAGCGATAGTGTGAGATCGAGCTATAACAGTTTTCCTATGGGCCTGGCATTTCTCTGCTGGCTGAACACCCCCCCCCACCCCCAAACCCATTCCCATCCCCCACTTCCAAACCAACTCCTCCCTGGCCACATCACTTTCACTACATTTTTCACAAAGTCCATTAGTCTATGAAAAGCACCATAAGGGAGGGGGGGGGGGGCGAAACAGCTTCACATCCAACAGCAAGAGCCCACGAGCTCAAACAGCCTTTTAGACCAATGCCATAAATTACACTTTTCCTCGTGGATTGACTGTTGAGGAAAAATAATTGAGAAAAATCGTTGTTTTTTCACACATTATAAAAGTTTGATTCATACAGTGCAAATCGTTTTCTTCCTGGAAACTCTAATTCCCTTTGTTATAACACTTAATGGCCATCCTGCTGACGATGCATTCGATGGCGTGGTGCTACGCGTATTTCTTATGGTATATATCAGTAGTCCCTAACCGGCGGGCAACATGTTGCCTGCGACACCGACCGACATTGCCAATGGCCACAGGAAATTTTTTTAAAGTTAACCACCCCAAAAAAGTTATCACAAATGATGAACACATTAACATCATAAAATCTGCTGACCATGAGTTCATACACCCCAGACTTCTTGGAGCGAGCAAAGGCTCTGCAGTGCCAAATATTGCACTGACTGTGAGAGCACATATATATTATATATCTTCTATCTATCTTACATATATTACTAAAACTCTCATCTTGTATATATGTATGTATATTGTATATATGTATGTATGTATGTTCCCAAAATACAGCCAAAACTGTACACGATAGTGCAAAAACTTTCGGCCCACCTTACTCACCATTATCCTGTGGTGTGCAGTATCAAGTTTCATTCAAATCGGGCTACGAAAAAATTATTAAAAAATCAAATTCCCGATTCAGTGAAGTACTCTTCGGTATTATTTGATCAATGCAAACAACATCAGTGGTATAGTTCGCTGGAGCCATCTTTTTTTTTATGATTTTTTTTGTCAAACGCTGTCACAACGGCAACCCAACGGTTCACGGGTTGTCTAGTATATTACTAAAACTCTCATCTTGTATGTTCCTGAAATACAACCAAAAGGGTACAGGGAAGTGCAAAAATTTTACAGCCACCTTACTCACCATTCGCCTGCGATGTGCAGTATCAAGTTTCGTTCAAATCGGGCAACGAAAAATTTATTTAAAAATCAATTCCCGATTTAGTCAAGTACTCTTCAGGATTATTTGATTGATGCAAACAACCTCAGCGATATAGTTCGCTGGAGCTATCTTTTTTGTCTTGAAATGATTTTTTTTCCATCAACCGCTGTCACAACGGGTTCACGGTCATCTAGCAGATATATATATATATATATATATATATATATATATATATATATATATATATATATATATATATATATATATATATATATATATATATATATATTGTTACGAATTTGGGAATTCGATTGCACACAACATTCAGGTTCCTTTAGTCAGTTATGTCGATGAGTGCTTGTTCCCTAGATAGTTCACCTTCCATTGTTTAATGGGCAGAAATCGATTAGATGCGCTGTGATTTAATTAATAATTAATATTCACGATTTAATTAATAATAAATAGTTAGTGAGCGATCACAACACAAAGGAAGACGCCCCTCCCCCTCTTCTGCGAAGAGGAAGAAGAGCCCTCCCGTCCTGAATCACGGGATGTAAACAACTCCCTCCCACCCATGGTTGAGCGGGGGGATGAAGCACCAGGGCATGAGTCACGGTGGGAGTGGGGGAGGGGGCGGAGGAGGATAAGGAAGAGATTCTCTTTGGTTGTTCAGTAGAGCTTCGGCTTCTGCTTGGCTCGGGTTAGGGTTGAGGCTTTTTGAAAGCTTTTTGCTTCGGCTTGGCTTTTCAGCAGGCCTTCGGGTTATGCTCGGCTCGGAGTTCTTGGTCCTCGCTTTGTTCATCGGCAGAGGGTTGAGCTCGTTGCTCGGCTCGAGCTGCTGGTGGTGGCTTCTTGCTCTTGGTTCGTGTTGTGAGAGGCTTTGTTCATCGGAAGAGAGTTGAGCTGGTTGCTCGGCTGGCTCTTCTTGGTTCGTGGAGCTCTTTGTTCTCCGCTTGGTCCCCGGCTTGGTGCGGCTCCTTGGAGGTGGTTCTTCGAGATAACGACCTATCGATGGGAAGGGTCAGCGCCTCGTCTCACCAGCAGGTGTTTGGAAGCGCGAGAGGATTCGCTGGAGCTTGCGAAGGACAGAAGAGTTGGCTGGTCTATGGTGTGTTAAAAACACCCGTAGCTGGATTTTGGCGTTGATCCGGAAAGCTACGACTGGATTGCTCGTTCGGTGGGCACGAGCGGCCGCAATTGGGCTGAGGCGGTCGTCCGCATGCCGAACGGGTGGAGAACCACAACAATATCTATATATATATATATATATATATATATATATATATATATATATATATATATATATATATATATATATATATACACTTAGTACGGTTATGGGGTGTAGATTGAGGAATATAATAGGAAAGTTAGGATTGAATGGAGTTGTTTCGTCCGTGGACATGTAGGAGACATCTCGATGTAATTAAGTAGGGAAACTGTGAGCTTAAGTGTTACTTGTCACCAAACGGGGTGTGCTGCTGTGTTAATTATATAGGGTTTAAGACTAATTGCCCCAGTATGTAATTGCCCCCTATGAACTTTCCCTACGTTTTGTATTCCAAGATTGGCAATAAAAGTGGGGAACACGTCCCTAAAACAACTACAAGTGGGCAGAAGCCCTGCCTTCCCGGGTTTAATGCGAGCAGGCCACACCCCGGGGGCGTAGGATTGATGGGCGTGACATGAGACACATGAAGAGGAAGAGGATGTGGAAGCCAGCAGATCAAATAGGACGGAGAGTTGAGAGTTAGGGGAATGAATGCACAAGTGCGGAGTGAGGGACGCACGCGGTTGAGAGGGAACGTAGCTAGGAGATGGCCTGAAAGAACAGAGCTTTACGGCTGGCTTTCCTTCGACGCATGAAGAAGACGGCACGATTCTTGTATTCGTGCTGAAGCAATTGGGCTCGCGTGGTGAAGCAAGACGCTGGCCTTTGGCTCTTGGTTGGGTCATGGGGAACGGACCCCGAGCCTTGTGTATGTCAAATAGCAGGTCGGTGAGGACGATCGATGCATGAAGCAGCTGCACGGGGTCTCAAAGCCTTGGTGTTGAATACCGCTCATGAATTGCCCGACGTATGTTTGTCCCACTGCGAGAGAAGCGACTTGGTGCAATTTTGCGCACATCTACACGTGGAAAGAGAAACACCTCAATTCCAAGTTCCACAAAGACCATCTATGGGCCAAGCTAAGTACCAGAGTAAAGCAGGGGTTTTCTTTTATTTTGTTTCCCTTTGTCTGTATTTTAGTCCGTGTGTAGAGGTGCCTCGACTTTGACTTTAATTTACCTCACTTATTTATAATTATTGCATTTATAATTACCCTTGTAAATATTCCTACTGTTATTCAATACCGTGTTCATTTTCAGTTGCTGTTTCCGTGTGTTTGTCGTGGGGTTTGAGAATAACCCCCCTCCCCCCAGTGCCTCCATTTCTGTGCCCCCTCCCCTGCCGTCGCACCGCCATTGCCCCATGCCCTTCCCACGCATATGATAATCTCCAAGGATCAACAGAAAAACCGCTTGACCATCGTGGCTGGCGGTGTCAACTGCCCGTCACCACAATTTGGGTCGGGGGGATTAACCTTTGTCGCCAGCGCCGTGACATTTGCTGATCAGGTAGTGGGATTCGAACTTTGATCAACATTTCAGAGGCGACATGAAATTGTTGATCATACTATTGGTGTCGGGAGAAAAGAACGCATGGAAATTTTAGGGAGATAATTTTTTTTTCTGGGGAGGTTAAACGTGTGGTCAGAATGGCAGAAGAGCTCAAAACGGCAGTTCGGAGGAAAGGTAGTATAGTTACAAATCTGGAAGCCATTTGCACACAAACAGACAGTAGTCCCTAAGCTTAGTTATTTCAGTAAGTATGTGTATAGTTAGATTCCTCCCTATGTCTAAAGGGAATTACATGTGTGCGCTGCGAAGTTTCTTTCTAGTTAGATTTTTGCAATACCCAACGCCAACAAATCAATCCTTCACTTCTTCGCACCATCGACGCCATTGCCCACGTGTGTTCGACCACGGTCGTGGGCGGAAGTTTCCTCACCTCAGAACACAGACTCCGCCCAGGAAAGGAGGGGGTTCCCCCCTGTCCAATCAGGGCAAAGATTACCTCAGAGCTCCGACTCCGCCCCAGAAAGGCAGGGTTTTCCCCTGTCCAATCAGAGGGGGACAGATATCACCCCATGAAACCCTGTCCAATTGGAGAAAAGATTACCTCAGAGGACCGATGACCCCACCCCGCCTGGGGGAGGGATAAGAATCGCCGGGCTTCCCTTTGTGTTCGCTGGAGTTGAGTTGGAATTTTCGGAGAAGAAAGGGGTCGCATTGATCTTGGTGTGCGTCGGTGGTCGTCGTTGCCGTGTCTCAAGCTGGTCCTCTGACTATTCCATAGCCGTCGACTTCCATCTCTCATTTTGTCGAGCAATAACCCGGAGTCCGAGCCAGGAATCTCCGCTGGCCCTCTGTGAGGAGCGACCCTGGCCCCCACCTGGATCCCGCTATACTGTGTCTGGGCTCGCCGACGACCCCGAGTTTTCACACCTGGAGTCGCGGGCCAACCCGAACGAGGCGGCCAGGTACCGACCAAACTCTGACCTCCAGCCTGTCTATCCCCTTGGCTGCGAGGGTTGAAATAAAGACAATCCGGGTCCATTTTCTTTTGGTGTGTGTGTGTCTGTGGTGGCGCCTTCCTATAAGTAGAAATTGTATGAGTGTTGATTGCTCATTGTACATTTTCCTGCATATTCGTGATTAAGTCTGCTCTGTGTCTCCCTCCCGATTATAAATATACCCCTGTTAAATGTACCAGCTCGTTGCCTGTCGTTTCCATCATTGACCCAGCACGGTGCGGGCTTGAGAAATAGTGAGGCCGTCTGTGTCGTAAATTGTCATTTGGACCGGCGCGGCTTTGGTAATTTCCGCTCGGTTACGCCGGACCCGAATCGGTAACAGCGACTCGGTTCAGTCAAAGCCGGCCAAGGGTGTGGCTTCCCCGGTCGTTAGATGGCATGAGTACTTTGGTAAATTGGAATAGACAAGTGGACCCTACCTCACGCCGTCAAAATATTGGCGACCACGGTCCTTTAAGCAACATGTCGACTCCGGAATTATCCGGGGTGACGACCTTTCAATTCCGGTGTTCGGTGGGAGACGGCCCGACTGCTCCGTCTAGCGGTCGTCCTTGCCACCAAACCCGGCACCACAACAGTATATATGAAGGAAGCGAGTCGAGTGTAGAGCTGGTCGATAAGCATAGGGTAAACGCTTCCCCCATCCCTAGTGAGAGCCCACACCAGCAAATTTTCCTCACGGAGGATTCCCCTGGAATCCACACCCAATCGTCGCAGATCGGCTTCACCAAAGCCATTGGACATGAATCAAATGTGGGAAATGAAACAAATGATGGACCAACAAAATGGGTTTATGCAAACATTGAAGGATAAAATGAGATGTGATATGCAAACAAAAATGGTTGAAACGAACAGAAATATGCAAACAGGACAAAACCAACAGAGGAGTGATGAACGGGGATGGATGGGAATATGCAAAACTGGCTGAGGACATGCGAGTGATGGGCGATGGAAGCAGGGAGGAGCTGAAGGTGGAGCTGGAAAAGATAAAGGTCGGGCAACAAAGCCTGGACGTCGGGCTGGCGGAGGTAAAGGACGATACACAAAGGATGGACCAGAGGATGGCAAACAAAATCAAAACGGTACTTGAGGAAATGAACGTGGTGAAGGAGAATGTGGAAGGTGTTTAGACCACGATGAAGATGGATAAGGATGAAGTGACAAACAATATAACAGCGATTAAGCGAGAAGTAGATAGACTCAGACAAGGAATGAAGGAATTAAATAAAGATCAGGAGGAAACAAAGGGAGAATTGGGCACCATAAAGGAGGTATGTAAGGCGAGACACAAAGAAATGATGAAAACGGTTAAAGGAAAGAGAGAAAAGTTGAAGGAAGAAATTGGGTTAACAAATCAAAGAGTTAACGAAGTAACTAAGTGCGTGGAGTGCTTTCGCACCTGTGTAGACGCCATGGTGCAATGGCGGGAATAGGAATTGGAATTTTGGAAATGCCAGGGTGGTGGTTTAGTGCAAAAGATGGAAATCCATGTGATGGAGCAAGACCTGGTACTGCTTGATAAAGGCTTGTAGGAGCCACAAATGACAGGAAAGGATGGATGAGACATTACAGGAGCAGCTGAATATGTAGTGGAGGAGAGTTGCAGCAACGGGAGCTTCCTATTGGTTGAGTGGGAGGCTTATCTTGAATTAGGCCAGAGTGAGTCAGGTGCAGGCTTTGAAGAGAAACATGTCTGCATTTCCATATTGGGCAACACAAGGTGCCAACACCGTCTGGAATGTAGCAGACACTTTCTCCTTTTCCAGAAACTCCATTCTCATTTGGAAGTTCTGCAATTTGCTCCACAAACTTTTCTGTGGTGAACACTACAATGTTCCGCAGGATTCCTCACTTCCGGTTGCTCGGCTGGGGGAGTTTGGTCACGTGTGAAACCACTGTCACGACCATTGTGGTTGGCTTGTGGCCATCTACATCATGTTGAACACAAATAAAGTTGACTGCTACATTGGGTGGCCGATTTTTCCATCTGCTTGGTAGTGACGGATGGGGAGCTTGGCGCTGTGGGAGAGAGTGGCATTGATGCCGTCTTTCGGCTGGAAGTGGAGCTGTTTGCCTGTATGGAGAGAGTTTACACCAGGAGAATAGAGCATTATGTGCTGAATTTCAGTCATTCAAGAGTGAAGCTCAGAGATTGACAGAGCTTGAAAAGACGTCAGCAGGAAGAAAGTCAGAACTTGACAAACGATCACAGCAGAATGTAGAACTCCAGCTCTTGCAAAACTCTTAGCTGACAAGACACAGGATGTGAGAAATCTCGGTCTCCCAGACACTGGAGCCAGACCACCACCAACATGAGCATGCAGGCTCTGGGAGTGGATGAGAGAAATTTGTGCCAACCAGATCCTGGAGGGTGGTGCAGGCATCAAATCTGCTGCCTCTCGCAAGAATGTTTGTGGACAGTTCCTGTGGCTGATTTGATTATTTGACACCTCATCGAGGGTGTGCTTGAAGTCCACAACTACACTGAAACATTAGCTAGGGCGATTTACAAAATTTTTGAATAATAGGCAAATTAAAAATAATAATAATAATAATAACAATAATAATAATAAAAATGAAAAAAACAACAGCATGGGATACAGGGAGATTGAAAGCAACGAATCCACAGGGGTGGATGAAAAAGGTGCGAACAAAATTTAGAATGGGTGGATGACACTTTTAGATCCGACCAACCTGCGACGACTTCCTCTTAGGGTTACTGTCCCAAGGGTTCAGTACCTTGATGCTTCCTGTCCCAAGGGTTCAGTTTTGCTTGAAATTGGGACATGGGTAATTAGGATGGGAGCGGGCAAGAGTGACTCAATGGTCGGTAAAGGGATTGGGTTGGAAACCAGAACTGTCTGGCGGTGTTGATGTCTGTAATGTGGAACGAATTGAATTGTTTTGAGAATGAATGCGAATTATAACATGTAAGCAGGCCATGGCAGTATAGGAACATGATCACCATTTTGCATTGCATTGTTTGAGAATTGATTGACAGTGGGGGAGGAAATGAGATGTTGGACTGTGTGGGTGGGGAAGATATGTGGGTCCGCAGAAATGGATCAAGCTCGGGAGGAGCGGTGACTGCGGCCCCGCTGAGGAAATTTGTCCCTGGCAGCTGGTAGTGTCTGAGGCTGTGAGAGAGCCTGGATGTGTGGAGAAATGGAGACCCGTCAGAGAGGAGGTTCTGATTTGGACAACCAGCGATAAGGAAACCCCTGGTGACCTGTATGAGGCTGCATGAGAGCTTGGATAGAGGAGACCCTCCCCAGCGAGGCGTACATCAAAAGAGCTGTTTGGCTGACAGGGACCGAATAGCTGGAGGGGTGGGCGTGGGGGAGGCAAGTAAGTCGTAAGTCGAGTGACTTGTTTTTGGACTGCGGACATCACAACCGGAAGTGCCCCAACCATTTTTGTTGCATAGTTCCTCCCCACTGCCAAGTTGAGGACACACATGCATGTAATAACATTTCAGCCATGGTCTTGCAGGGTTGGAATGAGTGATTGATATTGGATTTATGTGTGTGAGTGAGTGAGGGAAGGTTCACTGGATCCACTTCACTAACCTGGACCAGAGAGACAGGGCTCGTGGAAATTTGAAAAAGGTAAATTTGGATGGCTCCACAGGTAACGTTGGGTATTATGGCTTCCACAAATAAATGCAGTTTTTAGAAGGGCGTTATATAAATGTTTTTTTTTTTTTGGTTGTCTTATAGTAGGTTTTTGTGTGTGTCTCTGATATTTTCTACCTGCCCCAGGAGTTAGGAGCGAGGATCCAAGAGTTTTGCAAATATTTGAGTTGTGTTTAAAGGGTGCAGAATGTTAAGGAGAATAGGTAAGTTAGCTACGGCACGCTTCCCACTAACCCACCTAATTTATTTGATAGGCTACTTACGTGTGAGTCGGTAAGTGGTAAGGCCGGAATGGTAACACCTGCATTGAACCTTGCAGGAGCTACGGTTGCAGGGGGCGGGGGAGCTATGTTATGTTTGTGGGTGTAGATAGAGGAATTTAATGGAAAAGTTAGGGTTGAATGGAGTTGCTTGGTCTGTGGACATGTAGGATACATCTTGATGTAATTAAGTAGGGAAATTGTGAGCTTAAGTGTTACTTGTCACCACATGGGGGGGAGGGGGGTAGTGACTTGTTAATTAGGTAGAGTTTAAGACTAATTGCCCCGGTATGTAATCGCCCCCCTGTGAACTTTCCTTACGTTTTGTATTCCAAGATTGGCAATAAAGGTGGTGAACATGTCCCTGAAACAACTACAAGCAGGCAGAAGCCCTGCCTTCCCAGGATTCGTGCGAGCAGACCACGCCCCAGAGGCAGAAGATTGATGGGCGTGACATGAGACACATGAAGAGGAAGAGGGCATGGGAGCCAGCAGATCAAATAGGATGGAGAGTTGAGAGTGTGGGGAAGGAACGCACGAGCGCGGATTGAAGGGCGCATGCAAGAGAGAGAGAGAGAGAGAGAGAGAGAGAGAGAGAGAGAGAGAGAGAGAGAGAGAGAGAGAGAGAGAGAGAGAGAGAGAGAGAGAGAGAGAGAGAAAGAGAGAAAGAGAGAAAGAGAGAAAGAGAGAAAGAGAGAAAGAGAGAAAGAGAGAAAGAGAGAAAGAGAGAAAGAGAGAATGTCTCGGAGATGGCTTGTAAGAACAGGGCTTTATGGCTGGCTAAGGATTTGACGCATGAAGAAGACGGCACAATTCTTGTATTCGTGCTGAGGCGATTCGGCTCACGTGGTGAAGCAAGACGCTGGCCTTTGGATCTTGGTTGGGTCGTGAGGAATGGACCCCAAGCCTAGTGTATGTCAAATAGCGGGTCGATGAAGAGGATCGACGCACGAAGCAGCTGCATGGGGTCTCTGAGCCGTGGTGTTGAATACCGTTCACAAATTGCCTGACGTACGTTTATCCCACTGCGAGAGAAGCGACTTGGTGCCATTTTGCGCGTGTCAACACGTGGAACTAGAAACGCCTCAATTCCACTTTCCACAAAGACCATCTCTGAACAAAGCTAAGTGCCAGAATACAGCAGGGATTTTATTTTATTTTGTTCCCCCTTGTTTGTATTTAAGTTCGTGTGTAGAGGCGCCTCGACTTGGACTTTAATTTACCTTGCCTATTTATAATTATTACATTTATAATTACCCTTGTAAGTATTCCTATTGTCATTAAATACTGTGTTCATTTTAAGTTGCTGTTTCTGTGTATTTGTCATGGGGTTCGAGAATAACCCCCATTCCCCCCCCCCCGTGCATTCATTTCTGTGCCCCCATCACATGTATGTTTGCACGTGCATGTTTTAAATGGCACATTACTTGCGTTAAAAGAAATGAAGAGTTGTAAAAATATAACTCCTTCACTTACGGCTCCCATTTTAATGTATCCCTCTTTTATTCCTTCTCTATTCTCTCTAAATTCCTTCTTTCCTGTTCCTTTCGATTGCAACGAAAAACTTTCCCCATCCACATGTCCTCAAGGGGCTGGCAGGATGACCAAGAGGTACCCACACTTAGTCTGGATGCCAAACAGCCATTTCAGGGCAAAGCGTGCTTTAGCGTCATTATGAGGTTTTTTGGTTGATTCATCATCTCTGAGCTATCCTGAATCAGAATCAGCTGGGTGCCAGACTCGCACCCTTGAGGAATTTTTTTTGGAGGCGAAAAACAAAATGGCCGCCACCGACTTTCGATAAATTCTGTTTTGGGCGAAATCTTCACGTCTATTGCACTTACACACACAATTTTGGTGTCTACTACTATGTTTTCATGGTCAAGGAATCCGATAATGATAAAATTGAAGGTGTATATATATAAGACCTGTGTCATATTTTCAAGATGGCCACCATTTTAATATGAAAAATGGCTATTTTGCAGTTCCACTGATCACTTCGAGTAAGAAATTGAATTTTATGAACCCTCAAATATTAATACTACGTACAATCTATCTATAATTCCAGCAATCTCTGTGTGTGTGTCTGTCTGTGTGTCTGTGACTGCTGTTTCTCGACAACCACTGGTCCGATCTAATTGAAACTTGCCAGGTATATTGCTGGGGCCCTGTGGATGTGCCTTTTCAAGGTTTGATATTAATCGGATAAGTGGTTCCCAAGTTATGGCCATTTATTTACCAAACCAATGACAGGACACGGTGCTATGACATCAAAATTCCTCTTCTTTTTTTTTGCACGTACGGCCACGCACGTATGGGCACGCAGTACGGGCACGCGAGAGCGAAGGATCGACCTGTGTGGTTGTTGTTTCTGGCACGTGGTTTGAAAGTTTTTTTTTTCCACGCATGGCCACGCACATACGGGCCTGCACTAGTAATAGTCAATGACAGCTGAAGTAACTTAACTGCAATGATCAATGAATTGATGATTATATTGGAATACGATTTTTACACAAATATATCCGGATACATGTGGATAGTTGACTATGACTTTGGGTTATGTCTTAAAGTAAGTATGTACATGTATTTGATTTTGAAATTACCTTTTATTCTTAGGCAAACAAATATTAACTAGGTTAAGGATGCAATGTTCTACATTAAGTTCAATCTTCGTCATAGTCATCGTGATTAGCAGCTACTGCCCTTGTCTGTTCATTACAACAGTCTGATCCAGCATTACAACTGCAAAACATCGAACATGACATCTGTGCTGCCACACAACCACACCTCCCGGTGGAACATGGTCGGCTGGTGGAGCATCCACACTTGATCAGCTGCAGAATAGTGACTGGTGCAGCAGACACATCAGGTGGAAGTGTGGTTGGACACAACGTCGCACCGTCCTCACCTTCTTGCCATCCATACTTAATGGGATCCAAGTTCGGAGGGTCTGACTGAGTGGCCGATTTCCATATAATGGCTTGATGATGAGCGCGATGTACATGTTGAACAAAGGCATCATGCGATGGGGGCAACGACTTCAATTTCGGAGCAGAGGTAATCTTGGAGTTGGCCATGTTAGACTTCCACAACTGATACCGGTGTGTGGACATATCACCTTCGACTTTGGAACCATAACAGGCAGCAATGAAGGTAGTTGCCTCAGATATCATCTTTTCCTTGTCTGCTTCCAGTTGACCAAGTAAGGTGGGATGATGTCCGCCCATTAGTACCTTCAGCGCTGTAGCCTTTCCAATGGCAAACAAATACGACACAGTATCGCATCCGGTCAGAGCATGTACAGCAGGCAGATATTTGGTGATGCTTTTGTATTTCAGTGCTGTTTGGCGAATGTCTACGTTCGCCCTCCCAGTACACGGACTCTCCATGCTGACATCCACAGTCATCTTTTCCTCGAGGTAGAAATGAATCAACAGGACAAAGACACCTGTATCGTCGCAGACCACTTTGATGTGCGAGTGACTACTGACACCTGACATAATTCTAACTAAGTGATGGAGGATGATGACATCTGCTTCTTCATGGTGTGTTTTCAGATCCTGTCTCTGGAGAGTGGAATTGTTTCATACTTGTACTGGTGTAGGATGTTTTCTGGTGATCACCAGTTTGGTCTGGTTGTCCATAATGTGGGTCATCAGATACTGACAGATCAAATCGATCAGTTGTACTTTGTTGGAGGCTACATTTAGGACCACTTTTTGTGCTGGAAGTGTTGTGTGTAAGTTGAGTTGATGTTTTCGACTTGAATCATGAACCTGCGACTGGATCTCGTCATTTGTTTCGTGCTGATTTTGATGTACCTGTCGAAAATCAGGTATACGTCACAACACTCCAGGTGGTATTTGATGGTTCCCATGAATTTGATCACATAATTCTCAACTGTACCATTTGTGGGCCAATGTACAGTCCATAACATGGCGCATCGATCGATGATGACAGCATCTAGAACACCTTGGATTCGACTTGATTGCTCAACTTGGAGTTTCATCTTCAGGATTGCTTTCGACTGAGCCCGCATCGCACCACTCTCATCAAACAAGGAGGCTGGTGGGATGGGGACAGTTCATAAGAGAGGACATCATTGATATCAATATCCCTGAATTGTTGGAGACGTATGACTCGGGTGTAGATCAATTCGGTATCATATACTGGCCTTCCATCCAGCTTGATGCTCTTTTTGGTCGAAGTCATCAGGGTCACTTTCTTGGTTAGTGCCTTGTTGAAGCTTGGCCATCCAGATTCAAATTCTGCCATCTGTTGTTGTCCAATCTTGAGAGAATCATCAACGTTTACCTTGTCTGTTGCAGGAAACATAGTAGTAGGCACCAAAATTATTTTTGTAAGTGCATTCGAAGTGAAGATAAAGCCCAAAACAGAATTTATCGAAAGTCGGTAGTGACCATTTTGTTTTTCGCCTCCAAAAAAAATTCCTCAAGGGTGCGAGTCTGGCACTCGGCTGATTCTGATTCAGGATAGCTCAGAGATGATGAATCAACCAAAAAAAAAAACTTCATAATGACGCCACAACATGCTTCTTCACATTTCCGCTGGACTACCTGGGAAGGCAATGGCAAACCACCCACGTCACCCTTGCCAAGCAGCCAAGGATCTGCCTTCAGGCAGAGCACACAATCAATCAATCGATCTTGTCGAGAGATCTTACTCGTTTTTTTGTTCACAATTTGTTGTCTTTTCTAACCCCCTAATCTCTCGATGGTGTTGTGTGCACCTGGTGTGGACGGTGTGACTCCATTTCTCTCTTTCACTTTTCTTCTTCCAAATCTCATTTCTTCATTCTGTCACTACCTGTGTGTGTGTGTGCTTGTTCCACTCACTCACTCTGCACACCTCAAATTTGGCACTCATCAGTGCGAACCTCTTGGTTTCTGTGACATGTTTGAAGGTGAAATCAAGCCTGTCTGATTGTAGCCCCATGGTTATTCCTCCCACCCACCCTCACCTAGCTCCTTCATGAACCTCGAGTTTGTAAAATATCAAGAGTGAGCGACAGGCTCTGAACTGTGTTCGCTGTCAAAGGCAGAGGGACATTACACTGTGTCCAAGTCCAATAAAAGGTTGTGAATCAATAACTGCATATTTCCTTGATATCTCCATCGTTTTGGAATCACAGTCACGAGAAACGCACAGAGACATTTGAAAAACATCTCACGTGAGACTCTGAACCGAAGGTGTCTGCCATTACTCGGGACTAAATTTATCCCATCGTTTTGCTCCAGCAGCGACTCATCCTCTAATTGTGGCACCGGCGGTTATTTTTTCCTCGCATGCTGCGATTGAGGTATGAACAGGGATTGTATATGCTCAAATAAACAAGCTACGCAGCTCGAACCGCACAGATTTTTAAAAAAAAAAAATCGAGTGGAGTCAATCGCAGAGCCGTCAGCAACCAGTGGAACCACTGATATCGGTGGAATCACTGAGAAAAAAACCGAGCTGTTTTGGAGCTGATTCGTAACACACGAGGACAGAGTTCCTAGTTATTGGGTTACAGAATAACACAACAAAAAAAACATTGTGGTTCTTGTACGTACGACATCACAACTTTCACATGCACGGCGACATCGTCATTTTTGTCCTGTTAACATCCCCCCCCCCCCGCCCCGACAAAACACAGCATGCTCCTTGATGCAGCACCCCCTCCTTACATCATCCCAGAACAATGTCGACTCTTCTTGAGAAGTACCCCAGCGAGTACAAGGCTCAGGTCTGATGTTTCGTCCACCCAGCGGTCTTCGTCCGGGACTGTGTTGCAAGCATTACGTGCGCGGTGTCCAGAGCCCTCCGAAGGCAACAGTGGCTTCACGTGACTGCAACAAGCAGACGGTGAGACCCTGATGTCTTTATTATTGTCTTGAACTTGACGTCGGCTGTCTGCGCGAGGTTTTCGCCCTCACGACCCTGAACGTGGACGCGATGTGGACAAGCGTGGAGAGTGTTCTTTGCTTGATCCAAGCTGGATATTCTTGTGAAGGAGGGAATCTAATTGCACCGCTCTTTTATTCCGAAAGTGTTTAAGGCTATTTTTTTTTTAATTTTTCAAGCTAAACACCACTGATGGTCATCACAGCTTCGCAGTGCATATCCTAGGTTGGTAACAGGGAGAACACTGGATGGCAAATGCATGAACAGTGAAGTTGTTTTTGGCATCGTCAGAAAGGTTCCTGCAAGAATGGAGGTGCGCATGACTTATGGAAGGGGCATCAAAGCTCGAAGATAAAATGCCACTGCCAGTTCTGCATGTCGACTTGGCAATATCTTACCTTGAGGTCACCATGAACAATATTCATCTGAAAGCAATAGTTCCAAGCAGGGCTGGATTTTCCAATAGGCAACATAGGCCATTGGCCTAGGGCCTACTGGGGACTTGTGGGTTCTCTGATCGGCCAAGGAGTAGACAAGTTGGCCCTATAGTAAAATGAATAAAATAAAATAAGGTAACGAAAAATATAACAGTACATTTTAAAATGCCCGTTTCCAACCATATATCTATCTATCTGTAGATTATATACATTACATGTTGTATATAGTGGACTTCATTGTTGTATTACATGTGTTTTTGTGTTCTTATTTTGTGCTATTGGTATCTTTTACTAGACTTGAACTAATTTATTATTACTTTATGCTTACAGATTATTCTTGGAATCTTGGGGATTCTCATGAGATAGATTAATTATGTCGTCCAAGAAGAAATATATGAGTGGCTCACAAAAGAGAAAGTTAAAATAAACCAAAGCTGCACAACTCCAATCACTTCCAAAGCTGACAACCTTTTTAAAACCAAAACCAAAAGAAGATTCAGAGCCTGGTACCAGTGTGCTTGCTTGCAAATACAATAGTTGCAAATAGTACTTCACATAGTTGTGCTTGCAAAATATATTATGCTTCAGTTTCATTGTATTTTTCCATTATTCCTACTGTAGGTGTAAGATGTACATGATATGGAACTTGATTTACTTTGATGTACTTGATATGGAACTAATTTGATTAAAAATTATTGATGTGTTACATTATGTTGTAATTCTTTTTTTTTTACATTGCAATATTACGATATATATATATATATATATATATATATATATATATATATATATATATATATATATATATATATATATACACACATCTGTAATTTCTTTTTTGGGGGGGGGCACTGATAAGGTTTGGCCTAGGGCCCACAAGCAAGTAAATCCGGCCCTGGTTCCAAGGCAGGTTGTGAACAATCTCGAGAACAAAGAAGCAGCAGAACCCCATGAGGTCCAAATATTCTTTGCAGGTGACAAAAACTATGATACAAATGTTTTTACTGCTGTCTAGCAGGTAGTATATTTCTCCACCACCACACTTCAAAGGACAATGTGCTCTCGAGCCCAAACTACCTCAGTGTACATTGGGTGGCAGTCGTAGTTTGTAGCTCCAAAACCAACCAAAAACCAAGCTGTGCTTGGGGCCAGCGCAGGGATTATACGTTCATTATCTCTACATTAATACTGAAGGACCAATTTTGTGCTCCTCCTGGCGGTCGCGTCACGTTTTTCTCGGTACTGTGACCTGAGAAGTTTTGACACGGTATTTGTACGTCAAAGTAGACACGTGCACAAATCAGGGGACTTCTTCACAATGAGTAGTGTACACCAAAATGTCGTGTACAAGGACGTTTTGTAGGCCTCATTAGGTAAGGCCATGGAGTACATCGACTGGGATCCGGCTCTTACAAGAGCCGCCACTGGTTGTCATATTGGGCTCATGGAACGGAATCCGTCTGTGACTGGGTTTCGGCGAGTTATTATTATAATTGCCACATGATACTACAATTATTATTTTTGTTGTTTATTAAAATCAAATAACATATGCTTTGTTACAATGCTATCTTTGTTTTTGTTATTACCCTCGTCGAAGGAGAGGGAATTTCGTTTAGGTCCGTTTGTTTGTTTGTTTGTTTGTTTGTTTGTTACTTGCAAAATCGAAGATTCTTCGAGTATATTAGTTATTCGATTTTGTTCTTCTGTCTGTCGCCTTCAGGTCACAATTTCCAACCGATCTTCACGAAACTTCACCACATGGTAGAGTTTGTCATAAGAAAGAAGCCTATTGTTTTTCATGTCAAAAGGTCAACAACGAAGGTGGGATTTTTAAAATCCTCAATTTTCATCCAATTGACTTGAAATTTGAAGAGGATTTATATTTCACGTCAATTAATTCAACCAGCCAATTATTTTTGAGGTCAACGTAGACCAAAAGGTCTACATAGGCCTAAGGTCAACAACAAAGGTGGTATTTCTAAAATCCTCAATTTACATCCAATTGAATTCAAATTTGAAGAGGATTTATATTTCAGGTCACTGAATTCAACGAGCCAAGTATTTTTTTTAGGACAACATAGGGCAAAGGTCAACAACTGAGGTGAGATTTCAAAAATCCTCAACTTTCATCCGATTGAAATGAAATTTGAAGAGGATTTTTATATCAGGTCACTGCATTCAACCAGCCAATTATTTGAGGTCAATGTAGACCAAGAGGCCAAGACCGAGATCCATCTCAATTCAGTGCTCATGGTGCCGAGATCCATTTCAATGCAGGGCTCATGATGCTGAGACTGGGATCCATCTCAATGCAGGGCTCATGGTGCCGAGATCCATCTCAATGCAGGGCTCATGGTGCCGAGACTGGGATCCATCTCAATGCAGGGCTCATGGTGCCGAGACTGGGATCCATCTCAATACAGGACTCATGGTGGTGGTGGTGGTCGTATGGCAGCTTAGCTGCCGGCGTAGTTATCGTTTCTTGAAGCACAACTGTGTCGCTGATGCATTGCCACTCTACCAGTACACACACTGGAACTGGTACTCATTTCACTGACCTCGGAAGGATGACAGGCTGAGTCAACCCCCTGGTGCATGAATTCAGCGGCCGACAGGGCTTGAACTCAGAACCTGAGGATCCCAAGCCACCACACTAACCACTGAGCCAACACCAGGCTATAGGGCTCATGGTGCCGATAACTATCTCAATGCAGGGCTCATGGTGCCGAGACCGAGATGCATCTCAATGCAGGGCTCATTGTGCAAAGATCCATCTCAATGCAGGGCTCATGGTGCCAAGACCGAGATCCATTCCATGCAGGGCTCATGGTGCCGAGATGCATCTCAATGCAGGGCTCATGCTGCCGTGATGTATCTCATTGCAGGGCTCATGGTGCCAAGACTGGGATCCATCTCAATGCAGGGCTCATGGTGGTGGTGGTCGTATGGCAGCTTAGCTGCCGGGGTAGTTCTCCTTTCTTGAAGCACAACTGTGTTGCTGATGCAGTGCCACTCTACCAGTACACACGCTGAAACTGGTACTCATTTCACTGACCTCGGAAGGATGACAGGCTGAGTCAACCCCCTGGTGCATGAATTCAGCGGCCGACAGGGCTTGAACTCAGGACCCTAGGATCCCAAGCCGCCACACTAACCACTGAGCAAACACCAGGCTCTAGGGCTCTTGGTGCCGAGATGCATCTCAATGCAGGGCTCATGGTGCCGTGATGTATCTCATTGCAGGGCTCATGGTGCCAAGACTGGGATCCATCTCAATGCAGGGCTCATGGTGGTGGTGGTCGTATGGCAGCTTAGCTGCCGGGGTAGTTATCCTTTCTTGAAGCACAACTGTGTCGCTGATGCATTGCCACTCCACCAGTACACACACTGGAACTGGTTCTCATTTCACTGACCTCGGAAGGATGACAGGCTGAGTCAACCCCCTGGTGCATGAATTCAGCGGCCGACGGGGTTTGAACTCAGGACGCTGGGATCCCAAACCGACACACCAACCACTGAGCCAATACCAGGCTATAGGGCTCATGGTGCCGAGATCTATCTCAATGCAGGGCTCATGGTGCCGAGACCGATATGCATCTCAATGCAGGGCTCATTGTGCAAAGATCCATCTCAATGCCGGGCTCATTGTGCAAAGATCCACCTCATTGCAGGGCTCTTGGTGCCAAGACCGAGATCCATCTCAATGCAGGGCTCATGGTGTCGAGATCCATCTCATTGCAGGGCTCATGGTGGTGGTGGTCATATGGCAGCTTAGCTGCCGGGGTAGTTATCCTTTCTTGAAGCACAACTGTGTCGCTGATGCAGTGCCACTCTACCAGTACACACACTGGAACTGGTACTCATTTCACTGACCTCGGAAGGATGACAGCCTGAGTCAACCCCCTGGTGCATGAATTCAGCGGCCGACGGGGTTTGAACTCAGGACTCTAGGATCCCAAACTGACACACCAACCACTGAGTCAACACCAGGCCATAGGGCTCATGGTGCCGAGATCTATCTCAATGCAGGGCTCATGGTGCCGAGACCGGTATGCATCTCAATGCAGGGCTCATTGTGCAAAGATCCATCTCAATGCAGGGCTCATGG
The DNA here is from genome assembly GCF_056783735.1 of Eptatretus burgeri. NCBI lineage: Eukaryota > Metazoa > Chordata > Myxini > Myxiniformes > Myxinidae > Eptatretus > Eptatretus burgeri. The sequence continues at coordinate 29,941,444 of NC_140966.1, read as the reverse complement.
TGCCAAGACCGAGATGTATCTCATTGCAGGGCTCACAGTGCCGAGATGCATCTCAATGCAGGGTTCATGGTGCCAAGACAGAGATCCATCTCAATGCAGGGCTCATGGTGCCGAGATGTATCTCATTGCAGGGTTCATGGTGCCAAGACCGAGATCCATCTCAATGCAGGGCTCACGGTGCCGAGATGCATCTCAATGCAGGGTTCATGGTGCCAAGACCGAGATCCATCTCAATGCAGGGCTCATGGTGCCGAGACTGGGATCCATCTCAATGCAGGGCTCATGGTGCCGAGACCAAGATCGATCTCAATGGAGGGCTCTTGATGCCAAGACCGAGATCCATCTCAATGTTGGCTCATTGTGCTGTGACCGAGATCCATCTCAATGTTGGGCTCTTGGTGCCAAGACCGAGATCCATCTCAATGCAGGGCTCATGGTGCCATGACTGAGATGCATATTAATCTTGGGCTCATGGTGCTGAGATGAAGATCCAGGGTGGTGGGGGGGGTGAGGGTGGGGTTGGTGGGTTGGGGGGAGAATTATGACTTGACCGTGTTCCCTGAGAATGTTTCCATATTTTAGTGTAGATTGGTTCTGCCTTTTGTGATTTTATGATCGTCACACAAACAGGGAATCCTTGTTTTTTTAAAAAGGATGCACACACTAAGTTTTGTTCATATCATTCATGGAGAGCTTACCTGGTGTTATGGTGATGTTGACGCATCAGGGAGGTGATACGTGATGTTGCTTCGGCAGCAGAGAGGGGGTGATCAGATTCTGGAAAGTCAGAAAAGCCAGAAAACACATGTCCAACCTCAAGAATGAACTTTCAAACTTGCCTCCCTTCTCTGGAACCTGCTGGCACCTTGTGCTCTGTCTCAGGTGTATGCTCCCCTTCAACCCCTTTCTACCATTCAAATGGCACCACAGCCGACTCCACTCGTAAGAAGGCCAAATTCCTCAATTCTGTGTTTGCTTCCAAATAGTGTCCTCAACCCCTCCCTCCCTGTCATACCCAATTGCTCCTGGACTGTGTCTTTTGCATCTGAAAAGGTGAAGCAGGTTCTGTCAACCCTCAACCCTGACTGTTGCTGGACCAGATGGCATCAGCTCACTTATCCTTAAACCTGCTCTGCTGGTCTTGCACATCCTCTCTGCTCTTTTCACCATCATTTGCAGTAAGTCATCTGCCACCTGCTTGGAAATCCACCAACATCACTGCACTCCATAAACTCATCCCCACGAATACAGACCTATCAGTTCACTTCCACTCATCAACAAGGTCATGGAATCCATCATTGTAGTCGATATGAAAACCTTCTTTTCTCCAACAAACTCATCACGGATCACCCATAAGGTCACTCCACATTGGACATGCTGCTTCTACTCACCGAACAATGGATGGAAGGCCTCAATGTCAGACATGAGTTAAGGGCATTGTTCTGGACATACAATTGTGGCCAAAAATATTGGCACCCTTGCACTTTTAAAAAAAAAATAATGCAACATTTCTTCCAGAAAATTGTTGAAATTAAAAAAATATTTTGGTCTCCACATATGCATTTCTTTGCTTTGCAGTGAAACAAAAATTTTTTTTTTTTTAAAAAGACTACATCTTAGATTATTCCACACAGAAATCCTAAAATGGGCTAGACAATATTATTGGCAACTTTTAGAAGTTGCAAGAAATGATTATATTTTAAGCAGATGATTCTCCTTTACTTTTAAATTTAACTCATCTGTGGCAAGTTGAATGTGCCTGCAATATATATTTTTAAATAAAAAAAATCACTCATTTAACCAGTATGAATAGAGAAAAGGAGTCATTCTGCTGTTTTGTGTCATGGTGTGTACCACAATGAGCATGGGGAAAAGAAAGAAAACCAGAGAATTGTATGAGGTCAGACAAGATTGTAGCCAAGCATGGACAACCTCAAGGCTACAAGTCCATCTCCAGAGACCTTGATGTTCCTGTGTCCACCGTGCAAAATGTTATCAGGAAGTTTAAGGCCCATGGCACTGGAGCCAACCTCCCTGTACGTAGCAACAAGAGAAAAGTTGATCGAAGATTGCAGCAAAGGATTGTTAGAGTGGTGGAGAAAGCACCTCGATTAACTGCCAGATTCAAGCCGACCTTCAGACGCAAGGCACGACAATTTCAACTCGCACCATCTGTCGCAAACTCAATGAAAGGGGGTTCTATGGTCGGAGACCCAGGAGGACAGAGAGACAGACAGACAGACAGAGAGACAGAGAAGCTTGATGGGAGTTTGCCAAAACATACCTGAACAAGCCAAAAAATCCTTCTGGAGAATGTCCTGTGGACAGATGAGACCAAATTAGAGCTTTTTGGTAAAGCACATCATCTCCATGTTTACAGAAAACAAAACAAAGACTTCAAAGAAAAGAACACCTTCCCTACAGTCAAACATGGAGGAGGTTCAGTGATGTTTTGGGGTTGCTGTGCTGCCTCGAGCACTGGGTGCTTTGAATGTGTGCATGGCATCATTAAATCAGATTACCAAGGCATTTTGGAGTACAATATTCAACCCAGTGTCAGAAAGCTGGGTCTCCATCAAAGGTCATGCAGCATGACAATGACCCCAAACCCACTTCAAAAAAGCACCCACGAACGGTTCAAGACAATGCTGGACTGTTTTGAAGTGGCCAGCAATGAGTCCAGATCTAAATCTCATTGAACACATGTGGGGAGATCTGAAAACAGCAGTTGGGAGAAGGTACCCTTCAAATCTTGGAGAACTGGAGTAGTTTGCACAAGAAGAGTGCTTGGCCAAACTACCAGTCGAGAGGTGTAGGAAGCTCTTCATTGCAGTTATTTTGTCCAAAGGCTGTGCCACCAAATATTAAATTGAGGGTGTCAATGACATTTATTTTCTGATTTAAAAGAATATATTAAGTTCTGAATCAAAAACAAAGGTTCTTTAATATTAAGTGAAATAAAGAATTGTGGAGACCAAATACTTTTGTCAATTTCAACTTATTTTGAGAGAATATCGAGTTATTTGAAAAAAGTGCCAGGATGCCAATATTTTTCGGCCACAACAGTATATGCTTGTGAATGAATCCTTTTTGATATGCAATTATATATACAAAGGAGGAAATGTGGCATCTTTGTAATTACATTGGAAGCCATTGTAGCTCCTTTTGGTACTGGAAAAGGAATCACTGCAGTAACACAGCACTTTGAAAAGATGTTTGATGAAATAAGTGCATTCTCTCCAATTTCCCATGAATGGCATGGTAACTGCAACAAAAACAGAATCCCTATCATATATGCAACAACAGCACCCCTCGCTCATCATAACGTGCACATTAAGGTTTTGTTTGAGAATTGAAACATTTACATTCTCAATGCCAAACAATGACGCCTGAAACACGTGCCAAGCTTTACTTAAAATACAATGTATGATGCAAGAGATTTGTAGATGAAGTGGAGAGAGGAAGGTGGTCTATATTCCAACTCCATATACAGCATCAATTGACAACACCTGGACTTCCCCCCTTGTTCCCCATCCAAAAAACAGACATTTACAATACACAGGCCTAAATGAGAAATTACAATAGAGGGGAAAGAAAGAAAGAATCAGAGGGGGGAAGGGAAAATATGACAGGGGTAAGTGTTTTTGGGGTCTTTTTTAGGCAGCACAAGGCTGTGGGGGAAACATCATTGGCCGAGGATGCGGCTGTGCCGTCGATGCAATGCCCTCTTCTGGTCATGGTATGAATTTGACAATGGAGTCAACGACAACTGTCCTACTCTTCAAAGGACACCATGGGATCTTTAACGTCCAACGAATGCCAGCAGACTGGAAGCCCTTTCAACATCCATCCGAGGGATGGCACATTGATGTCTCACCCTGCCTGCAAAACACTGAGATGACAGTGTATAGCTGGGCCAAGATTCAAACCCAGAGTCGACTACACAGCTTGGAGGCAAGTGTGCATACCTCTAAGCCATTCTGTAGGCCTGGATGTGGGGGTGTGGAAGGAGGAAGAGCCATGTATAAACAATACAGGTATGGGAAATGATGTTGGGGTGGGGGATTCTTGCCATGCAGACACTAAAAAAAAACAAATACAGCTTGCCTAATGCTTCCTTTACAGTTTACAAGATCGAAAACTTGCCAATTCCATCAGATGCTATACAAATCTACATAAAAAGCATTTCCTGATCTTACCTCACTTGATTCCAAGTTAGGATCCAGTCAAAATCAAAACCAAGCAGGGTTACAACTCCCCCCCCCCCCCCCCACCAGTATTTGGTAAGGGTTAATGAACTCTAGGTTTGTGTTTCCTTTTAAAAAAGTTAAATATTAAATCCCAAGCAAATATCCAATGTATCCACAAAAGGGTCACTTGACCCATGTTTGTTTTAGGACATGAAGACTACACCACTCCCATCATCCCTCCTTTCAGCTCTGAAAACACTAGTACAGCATTTTAAAACAAAGGAGTTCCCATATAGACACAACTCAACACGTTAAGGAATGGAGAAAGGGTTTAACCGATGAATATAGACTAACAATCTTGGGCATTTGTCTGTTGATTAGGCTTCTAAGATAGCAAGCCTGCTCAGTCTTGATTAGCAATTGCTAGATCAGGTGAATTCTTGAAATAAACGGTTTTAATCGCTTTGCACAATGGACATCTTCCACTCACACAATACCCATGACTTCCAACTAGGTCTGCTTTATGAAAGTTGAATATTTAGAGTATGGCGTGTGGTTTGGTTCATTGAGAATTTCAAATGTTGTTTGGCCTCATGAACTTTCTTTTATAAAATATTACACAGATCAATAGTGAAAGCATACATAAACAAAAAAGCAAGAGGAAAAAAAAAAAATAATAATAAAACCTAAAAACATCTTTGCTGCAATGAGATACAAACTCAAATTTAGTCTATGCAAGTTGGATAGCTGACTGCAATCCCACCACTAGATTTCTTCTGCTGAGCTTGAGCTGGTGACCATCACCGGTACCATGGCTAAAGTCCAAATGTTAGACCTGGCCAAAAAGTTCACAAAAATAGACCATGCAAATAATAGCAGAGTGCAAACATATGGTACAACCAACATTGTGGGCCAATTTCACATGAAGGGCCAAGGTAGACTCCGCTGTGTCCTTCATATAAATGGCACAAACTTGGGGAGCTCCTGTTGGATGCAATTATTGCAAGACAAATTTGCCACTTAAGAAAGAAAAAAAAAAAAAAAAGTCACATTTAGACCGCAGCAGCTACCATTTATTTACAGGACAACCACTCTGGCCAAGGTGAATCCTGAAAGAATGTCCCCAGCCTAGTCTGATTTTTAATTTAGAACAATTGGAAGAACAGAACACCCAGTAAGGACTACAGAAAACTGCTTTGCTTTTATTAACCAGTTTCCAGTGGCTCAGTGCAAAATAATCAAGTCGACAATAGAGGGGAAAAAAAATTCAGTAAGGACAGGAAAACACGGTGAATCAACAATCTAAAGGAAAATCAGTGCAAGGAACAATGGCACACAGATCTTCAGCAATCATTGCTTCAAGAAGAATTCCTTGCTCCTGTCCACATCTGGTTTGATAGTTTCACTTCCTGGCTTCCAACCTGCTGGACACACTGCATACAGAATGAATAGTCGATAAATGCGGCATGGGTGGAGAGGCCATTAAAGGGAGGAGGGTGGAGGAGAAATAAATAAAAGCATTTGCAGAGATCAACCATTGCTCGAAACGGTTAACAAAATTGGAAACATGACAGTTAATTTTACCAAGTAGCACTTCAGGACACTCATCTGGGACCTTCACTACACAATTCTAAAAATTCAGATAATGCAGTCACATGTTACATCTTGTGGCTTGTGTTTGTGACAGAAGTGGTTAAGATATTGTGCAAGTGCTCAGTCTGAGTGTGGGGCAAATTTATAGGGAAGCCAGACTGACCATCAAGTTTGCTTCTTGTCCTTCCCTCCCCCTTTCTGTAAACCGTTTTTCATTACTGGTGAGCGGTTAAAATTTGGAAATGGTAATTAACGGCATGGGTAAGACAATGGCCATTATAAAATGAGTGCAAAAAATAAAAATAAAAATCCCGTGCTTGGTAGGAAGGTTCAAAAGTCAAAACAGTGGTTCGTCAGGGGTCTTTGCTCTGACCCCATTCCTTAAACCGACAGAACTCGGACTTCTGCAGGTCAGAAACTGAAGTAAAGATTTGATCAGCTGTCCTGGTGGATTAGCCCCCCCCCCCTTCACAAGGACTTTCCATCATTAAATTGGTGACTGGGTGGAAGTTTTGACCTCTTGCCCACCAACAATACTTGTAATTTACTCTGTACAAAGTCTGTTGCTAGACAAATGAGTGAACATTACATTTGTAATTCCATCCACTTCATTTACATTCATAGTATGCAGTGTTACCTTTAAAAAAAAAATCAAAATATTTGAGCAAGTGGTACGCATTATACATGGAAATTAGAAAATGCATTGTGTCACACCACAAACGATGAACATAACATCTAGTACATTACTTTGCATTTAAAGGTCCAAAATATGTACATTACTTTACATTAAGTTTACTATCAAACATGTGCTGAAAAGAAAATGGTTTTACTTGGAAAATGAACAAGTACAAAAAAAAGATGCCACAGCCCCCTGTTTAAGTACTTTTGCTGTCGTGGTGGGCTGTTGACAGAGTCCAAAGTGAAGGCCCGCTGGGCCAGTTACTTTTAGCAGCTGTACCAGGCTGATCCACCAGCTGTTGAGTTGGATGTCAGGGGTGTTACTATCCCCATTGCTGACCCTCCGATCAACTGTGATGGACCTTCGTTTGTGGAAACGGGCTGCGGTGAACCAGTTGAAATGGGGTAAAGCTCCTGGGATTTGAAGCATCCATATTGAACTTTTCAAGGCTGGTGGAAATGCTGTACTCGTGTCATTACATGCAGTTGTGTGCTCTGCCTGGAACACAGGCATCATCCCAACTGACGGGAAGAGGGGCCTTGTTGTCCCTCTCTGGAAATGAAGGGTGATCGCCAGGACTGCAATAACTACCGAGGGGTGATGCTGCTCAATGCTGGGCAAGGTCTTTGCTCGGATAATTATTGATTGGGTTCACCACGATCTGCTTGAGCACCAGCACCCAGAGCAGTCAGGCTATACACCAAAGAGGTCAACGATTGACCGTATACTTGCCCTTTGGGTCCTCACCGAACACAGACGAGAGTTTGGGCAGGGCTGTTTGCAGCCGATGTTGATATCTGTGAAGCATTCGATTCAGTGAATTGGGATGCCCCTTGGAGGAAGGATTCTTGGTCTTCGTGGGGTGCCACCAAAGCTGATAAATCTTGTGTCTGAAATATACTCTGGAACTGAGAGTGCTGTGAGATGTGGTGGTACCATCTCCAACTTATTTCCCATTGTTACTGGAGTTTGTCAGGGGTGTGTACTGGTCCCCCACACTCTTCAGCACTTTTATGGACTGGATTCTGGGGAGGATGTCAGAAAGATCAAGTTGCGGCGCATCGTTTGGTAATGTCAAGATCTCTGATCTTGATTTTGCAGATCATGCAGTCATCTTTGCAGAGACTGGATATCCTTTTGGGGGCCCTCGCAGTGCTGAATGAAGAGTCGGTACCACAGATTACGGGTTTCCTGGGTCAAAAGGAAGATCCAGGCTTTCAATGAAATCTTGGATGCTGATACCTTGTTTGTGGTAAGGATGTTGAGGTCTCAGGGAGATTCACATACCTTGGCAGTGATATTCATGTCTCTGCTGGCTGTGAGCCAGAAGTCAAGACACCTGGGTTGGGCCTGGGGAAATCATAGATTCAATGGATCACAGGATGTGGCACTGTCGGTAGCTGTGCAGGATGAATGTCCGAGTCTTCAGGTTATTGGTGCTTCCAGTCATGCTCTATGGATGTGAGACTTGGATTAACCAGGGATCTGGGATGGAGACTCAATTCCTTTGGTACCAGATCTTTGGAGAGTCCTTGGCTATCGCTGGTTGGACTTTGTCAAATGGACGGTTGCTGAAAGACTCAAATGAGATTTGTTACCTGCATAGTCCATGAGTGTCAGCTGTAGTTTTCCTGACACTGATCGTGCTCACCATATTCTCTCAGTGAAGGAAGCCAATGGGCTGACCACATGCCTTGTGGTTGATCAGCATCTCAAGGAGATGGGCCAGACAGAGGCCCCTGGAGTACCAGCGGAAAGTGGATGCAGCAACGCACTGCTCCCATACCACTCCTGACCTGTGCGCATATGTATCATGCACAATCTAACTTGCTTGAACCCATATAAACTTACAAGGCCTTTACCACAGCTTGGAGTTTCACTCCCCCTGCCTTACCTTGACGCCATGGAAACCAAGACCTTCAAGATCATTGGAATCACCTGCCATGAAACCGAGTTTGAGGTCCTCACACTTTCCCATCACAACAGGTCAGTGATCTGTCTTCCATCACCTCCTTTGATCTTTCTTAAACCCAGTTTTGTCCCTTCCCCACCCTCTCAAGTTGATGTAGGGCATGTGCTTTCCACCATCAGCCCCTTTATGATAAAACTCCCAACATCCAGAACCACTGCTCACCACTTTTTTTCTACCCAAGGAATTAACTTCCTCATTACTCAATATCATTTTCCCCTCCATGTCTTCAAAAAAAAAAAATAAAAATCATTCCCCAGCCAAAACCATGATATTTTCTACTTCATTAACCTGCCTCACCGCCTCCCCCCCTTTCTCCAATTTTTCTCTATCCATCTTGTGAACCCCATGTGCACGCCCCCTTCCCAAAACCACCAATTTGTCAAATTCTCCCTCTATTTTTGAATTTCACCCCTGCTATCCCCCTCCAACCTACTGTTCCTTTTGTTCTATTGCACGAGTCTTGGCTATGTACAAAAAACCCACAGTAATCCAAACCTCTTTTTTCCCCCCTGCAATTTCCTTCATATTCAATTTTTCCCTCGGCAGATTTAGTTTTCCGTTTCAAGTCAGATTCCATAAATTCAGTCAATATCCCACGATGGCTTAAAATCACCAGCTCTGGATAGGTGCTTTGTGGCAGCAGAACTGAAATCATATTGGGATTTGAACATTGGCAGGAATGCATAGGCATGATGGGACTAAAATGTCTTCCTCCTGTGTTAGAGTTCCTTTTATTTGCCAAATACACCAGAGATTTTTAATTCCTGCATTCCTTGTAATACCAGCTTTGCAATAGACGACCCTTTTTCACCACTATGCTACCAATCTATGCAATGCCATACCAGCAAGTCTGTCAATTATATTGTTGCGGCTCTGTGAAGCCGGCACTCCTCTGAGGAAATAGTGTTACGAATTTGGAAGCTTACTGCACTCAACATTCAGGTCCTTATAGAACAGTTATATCGGTAAGTACGTGTTTCTAGTTAGGGTCCCGTCCCAAGTCTAATGGGAATTAAATGTTCATGCGCTGCGGAGTTATTTTGATAGTCAGGGTTTTCTTTTACATTTTTAAATCACTAACACCAGCGGCGCCGTCACCTCGCTCACCGACACCATAGTGCGCGTTTCTGGCTGCAGACGCGAGTGGGACCCCTTACTCCAGAGCAGACTCCGCCCACAAGGGCAAAAAGCATCCTTCGTCCAATCAGGAGGCTCATCACCTCAGATCGGGACTCCACCCAGAAGGGTGGGAGTCACCCTGCCTTCCGTGGGCCTGTCCAATGAGGGACAGCCAGCAAATCACGTGACGCGGTCCGATCAATGAGGAGGCGAGTGGCCAGGAAAAGAAGCCCCTCCCTCCCGAGGAGAAAGTGTTGTTGTCTGGACCAGCGTTCGAGAGATGGTGTGCTCGTGGCAGGAGCGTTGGCAAGACAGATTGTGGCGTTTGTCAAGCAGTCGGTCATAGTGTGTGGGACATTTCCAACCTGGCATCCAAAGCCAGTGAGCGGTTGTTGACGAGGGCTCTGCGGACAGTCGTGGTCGTGGACTTCGGGTTGTGGGTTCGAGGTCGGTGTAGCCGCACGAAGCGGATAGGTACCACGGTCCGGCTTGACCGAGATCGACCCACGAGGTCCATCTCGTCCTCGGGTATTTGTGTTTGTGTCCCTGGGCCCTGTCTAAGTAAAACTGTGCAAGTGCTTTATTTTGCTCATTGTACATTGCCTTGCTTAGTCGTGATAACTCCGCCCTTACGTGCTCCCCTCGTTCCCCCGATTATTGTAAATAAATTCCCCTCTTGTTGAATGTCCCAGCCCATCCTTGTCCTTTCTACCATTGGTTTGCCGCGCTGCGAACAGGAACTCGGAGGCCTCATTGCTGTCGAAATCGTGCAATCGGCCCGACAGGATTCTGGTACTCTCCGCTCAGGATACGGCCCGGATCGCGCAGATCCTGCTGAGGGTGAATTTCCTCGGTAGTTTGGACGACGTGGGTGTTTAGATAAATTGAAATTGGCAATCGACCCTATCCCACGTGGTTGACCTATTGGCGATCTTCGGTCCGATCAGGGACCCATCGGCTCCAGTTACAACCTATAAATTCCGGGTGTTCAGTGGAGCAGACTCTACTGCTCCACCTAGCGGCAGTGCTCGCCACCGAGACCCGGCCCCACAACAATAGCACTCCAACATATAGTTATCCCAAGACAGTTATTTCATTAGTATTCGTTTAGCTCGCCCTTTCCACATTTATCGTGGGTACAAGGGACAAGATGCATTGGATAGGGCTTTTCGTTAGGCCTTCAACCTCCTATTCTTTCAATTAATCCCTTTGTCACACACACACAAACCCCACCATGCATACATGCACACCACAGGCCGGACAGTGATGTCATGAGGATATGCTATGGCGTCCCTATTCAAACCACACATTATTTACCAACGCCTCACCTCAAACCCTCACCACGACGCTACAAACGCCTTCGAAAAATCCCCACAACCTACGCCCGACCTCTTCACAACAAATGCAACCACAAACACCACAGCACTTCATCTCACAACCACCCGAACCACACAGTTAGCTCCCTGGACGCTCAGTCTCTGGGATGCTTGGGTCATGAACACTATGAGCTGGGGTATTTTAGCATGCAACTTGAAGCGCAAATATGTGCTGGGGCTTATTCAATGACGTCTGCGTGGCCCTGGTGTTCCGCGAAACAACACTCAAATGGAGTTCAGCGCACATTCATTGCTGGAGCGCTCCCGAAAACCCTCGGCCAATGTAAATTATGGAGCTCTGTTGCGTGGCTTCGGCTCAGAGTGAAGTCCATGCACCAACGTGGGAGCTCGGAAACATCTACAGGGTCTTGATCCAATTTCTGGCCCCCCTCCTTCACTCCGGGCTCTATAAAAAAGAGAGCAAATCAGTCCGAGTCGGTCGGTGAGTCTTTCGTTTTTCATCCAGAGCCTTTGCAGAGTTGAGCGTCAGCTGAGACGGCAGTGCAACTGAATGAAGCAAGCAGGGTGGAGCGAGCATTGCCGGTCATCGGCATCTGTCACACAGACTCTTACATGTGCCCTGTTAAGCCATCTCATGCATCTTTTTCCATCTCACCCACTAAAAGAGCATTACTGATTCGCACCTTCCTCTTGCATCACACTGCAGACACCCCAGTTTTCTTACCTCACCCATCCGAAGTGATTGGGTTGCACATGTCCATCGACCACGCCAGGTACAACGAGGTCACCTACACCTCAACTATTTCTCTTTAACCTCTCTAGCATCCTTGGGTGTGTGCAATTGGGCCCGTTATGTTACCATGATACAAGATTGTAGAAGATTATATTGGGAGTAACTCTGCACACTCTTTTATAAATAACCATTTTCTTTTGCCGCACTCAAATTCCTTGCTTTACATTTTGTGAATAAACCCTTTATAATGTGCCACAACTTTCCTCACCCTTGCTTGTAATAAATGAACCTAGCCAGTTTTGTATTTTCCTTCTTTGGTTCAGCATTGTCCACACATTAGCTTAGCCAGGAAGTTTTACCCCAACAATCTATTAGCCGGTACATACTTGGCAGCTCCGCTCGGTTGCACCCGATATGGTAAGTTTAACGCAAGAAGTACGCAGAGGGCACGTGAACCTAATCGACTTTGCTGTCCACAGGTAAGGTATCACACGAGGTCGTGTAACCCTGCCCGGATTGGCCGTGCCAATCAGCATTCGTGGTTGCCAAGCAACCTGCCGGTGCACGGAGTTCTGTGCTCGGCAGCCTCAGAACTGGTCGTTCAAGAGGGACCTGAGCGCTTACACCCACGAAGAGCCTCAAACCGAGTCTGCAATAATATATTATGCATTTCTGTTAAGGATGTTAAAATCCAGACAATGTCACAAGGACATGCCACCTTAAAGTCTTACCCTCGCCATGTTCGTCAGTAAACTTGAACGCTTGCACTAGGCGCAGTGTCTCATCAACAGAACGTCCCACTGGCAGGTCATTGATTGTGATTTGCCTCAGAATTCCATTACCGTCAATGATGAACAAGCCTCTATGAAAGGGGAAGGGGGAAGAAAAAAAAATCAACCAAAAATGAGACATCTTAAAAGATTACAGAATATAAATCACAGAACATTCTTCAGACATCTATTAGAGCAAGGGTCAGCAATGTATGGCATGTGTGCCATGCAAGGTTATTGAGTTGCATGTGCAATAAAAGTCCAATTAACAGCAAAGAAACAAAGTTGGGGAACCCCTTCCTGCTCCCCCCTCCCGATAAATTAGGCCGGATTGCTCTGTCAATCTCTAAAATAAAATAACACAAGTGCATTCATTGAAGGAATGGGGGGGGGGATAAATAAATAACAGGAGACTATTTAATTGGTTTATTAACTACATTACATTTAGTAGGGCCAGCTAATCTTGATTCAACGGAAATGTCAGTGCCACTGATCACTTTTTATTTATTTTTTTTGGACCAAATGGCAGTTCCTAAGAAAGCAAAGTTAGATGTTCCCTCATTTCAGCCCTCTTGGAGACAAATATTGATTTGTTCAACATAAAGACCATGCTGTTTGTGCTCTGTTGCCACACTTCAAATATCCAACAACATTTTCAGACAAAGCACGAGAAACACTTCAAGGATATGGCAGACAAGGCTGTCAAACTGGCCATAGCGAGAACAGAAAGCAAAGCAGTGCCTTTACCAATGTCTGTCAGTAAAAATCAAGCCACAGAGGGGAGTAACAAAAACACCACAAAAAAAAAATAAATCACAATGTCTGGAAAAAACATGGAACCCCATTTAGACTGGAAATATATTAGAGGCTTTTCTCAGTTGTTTCAGGTGTTTTATTCAATGATTCACCCAATAAAGACACAATCATCTCCAGAATTAAAGACATCTGCCAGATCAGTGGAAAGATGCAGAAGCGAAATGGTCGAAAAAGGTAACAAACAAGACTGTAGCGTTTAGTGTCATGCTTGATGAGTGTGGATGTAAATCATGTACCATGGTTAGCAATTTTTGCGAGATAGTGACTGACGAAGAGCTATGCTGCCTCAAACCCAACCATCGCACAACAGGGGAAGAGATAGCAAAGACGTTTGTTAATCATTTTGAGGAAAGAGGAATCGACATCAAAAAATTTTCTGTGACAGACAGTGCCCCTGCTACGGTCAGAAAACAGGAAAGATTTGCAAAAAAAAAAAATAAAAAAAAATCAGAGGATCAAATTGGCAACCAGACAGTCAATTTCAATTGTATTATTCATCAAGAAAATCATTGTGCCAAGATTTCTAATTCTGAGCTTAATGGAACTCAATCTGCCTTGACGTTCAGGCAGTTTCAAGTTCTGCTTGGAGATATACAGTGCATACATACCAGTACAACGACATTCCACTTCACAGCAATGTGCATTGGCTTAGCCATGGGAAGGCTTTTGGCACACTTTGTGCGCTGTCGATGCAATAAAGATATTTCTGGAAGGTCAAAACTACCTTGAACGGCTTGACAAATGGGTCGTGCAACTAATATTTCTAACTGACATCACCGCACATCTAAACAAACCATCGGGTGCAGGCCAACCCGTTATGGATCTTTTTGAAACGTGGAAGGCATTCCTTGCAAAACTTGCCGAGTTTATTTTTTTTTTCTCAGGGCATTGACACCTCAATTTTCCACTGTTTCCGACATCTTAAAGAACTATCAACACATCACACCACCAGTGTTGCTGGGACTGGAATGTAAATGAAAGAACTCGCATCAGAATTTTGTCAGATGTCAAGATTTCCAACGTTTTGGTTCAATGTTTTCCTTTTTGATCAAGCCAGCCAACTTTAATACCAGCAACATGCATTTGACAGTTTCAGTGGATGGGTGTCAATATTTAAGGCCCGGTCACACCTTGACGTTTTAGCCAACGTATGCCGATTTTTGAATTTTTTTTCTAAAACGCTGGCACACGTTGAATACGTTATGGGTAAGTTTTGATAACATTGAGAGCACGCTGAAAAACACTGCCATACGTCGTTGTACGCTGGCTTTAAACGTTGTACTTTTTGGTTGTCCTCATTTTTTCATGCTTGAAATTTCACGACGTATGCCGGCGTATGACTCACACGTTCCGCTACGCTGGCCACAAGTTGTATGCACGGTCTGCGATCGTTGAGACGTCAACATGCTACTTGTAAGTCAATCATAAGTTGAGACACGCCGAGGTAATGTTTAGAGTACCCGAAACTTATTTCTAACCTATGATTAACGTGTTGGCACGTTACGCGATCGTTGCCACACATCGACAGACGTTACTTTTAAGTTACTCATAGGCTGAAAGACGTCGGTATAATGGATCGTCCTTGCGTCAGCGTCCACGGCCACGGCCAGGACACTTATTTGCAGCATTCTTCAAACTTTTCTTCGGCATGACGAGGATGTTCACACTTCGATGTCTAGCTTGGCTATGATTCCAATTGTCCATCGGCAGCGTCTATTTAAAATAGTCGAGTTTGAGCGTTTTAACACGTTCAGAAGAAACGCTTCAAATTTCCAAACCCCAGCGTCAAAAAACAAAGGCGAGTGACAGCAATTTAAATCGTTCATTGTAAACAATGAAACTAGCTGAGTGGTACCGTTTAAAAGTCGTTGAGTGTAAAAAAAATCCAATTGTTGAGCGCAAGCGTCTACTTTCAATAGTGGAGATGCAGCCATTTAAATCGTTGAGTTTATCATTTAAATTGTTAAACGCAAGGACGATCCATCATAACCCACACCCTCCCCCTCACACTCACCTACTACTGCCAACATGAACAAACTAATACTAAAACTAATACCAATACCGATACTGTTACTGCTGACATGTACATCGACTCAAAAACACTGTTGGGTTCCCCTTTTATGAGCAGCATTTTTATATACCAATTCCCAAAACCGCTGGGAACACGTCTTTATATGGCAGTTGCAAGTTAGAAACACGTTAATTTATTTTTTTTTGTCGACTGGAATACGTCTACATACGTCGATGTGTGTTGGGACTACGTAAAGAATTGGTTCAAAGCACGTCAAACATAAGTTAGAAATAAGTTTCGCGTAAAAAGACATTACCGCGACGTGTTTCGACTTACGAGTAGCTTATAAGTAGCCTTTGTGGACGTGTGTAAGCGTCCACATATCGTGTGTAAAACTTATCCCCATCGCATGCGAAACGTGTCATACGCCGAGTACGTCGTAAAATTTTGAACATGTTTAAAATTTCTTGACGTACTCTACTTACTACGACGTATGATAGCGTACTTTAGCGTTGTACTCACGTATACCAAACTTACTCATACCGTATTTGACGTGCCCCAACGTTTTAGACACATTTTTCTTAGGTCGGCATACGCTGGCAAGATCACCAAGGTGTGACCGATGTTGTCACTTCCATTTCTACGGCAGTTATGATTCGAATCGTTGTGCGTCAGCCTTTTAATAGACTAAGTCACGACATCGTCGGCGATGCCTGCAACGCGCTATGCCTAAGTTAGACTATCGTTGGGCATAGGTTGTGTAGGCTGACAACAGGTTCAGCATTCGTTGGTATAAGTTATCTATAACACAACGAAACGTTGTGTGTCCGTTATACATAAGACCAAGTCGCTATGAATACGTCCGAATCTTTAAAAAAAAAAAACATCAAAAGTTCAACGTAAGCCAGCGTTTTACATACATTTTAATAAGTTGCCATCGCTGGCTAAAACGTCAAGGTGTGACCGGGCCTTTAAATGCACCTCGAGTTGCATTGTTCAAGCTTATGGGTCTCGAGGTTTGGGGATCTGTGGCGCACATTTCAGGCTCCTGAGATGTCTATCCTGACCTGTTGGAAATTCCTGCCAGTGAAATTTAACTGTTTGAAGAAAGTGGCATTTTCATCTACAGAACTCTGAGAACATATTTTCACACAAGACGTCAGTTCTGTCCCTCCCAGAGCCGGTTAACAAGTGAACACCCAGACTTGTCCTGCTGCTTAAAATGTCAAACTAATAGCCTGAGACTGGAGAACTCAACAAGGGAAAGCAAGCATCACACTCAACTGCAAGATCTGCCTTTTAATTCATTTACTAATGAAGCTGCTAAAATGCAAGTAGGACTATTAATGTTAAAAATGTACCAATGGCACACAGATCCATAAAGAAGAGTGAATTGGTCAACACTTCTGAAATGTTGCAGACTCCTGTATAGACAAGACCAAGCTCAATTCTCAAAAAGTTGGATGACCCACCGGTAGGCAATACCCTCATCTTCCTTCAAAATCCCATAGTCTCGAGCAACTGCACACGTCTTGTCTGCCAGCAGTGGGATCTTCATGTTACCAAGACCACCCTGCTTTCGAGGTTTCTCCACCCTGTCAAGAAGTTTCAATCAATATAGAGTTTGAGATCCAAAAGATACTCAATTCATCACAATACCCAAATTATCTTTATGCTCATCTGTTCATAATCCATGGTAAGCCCAAATGGCAAAGGAGAGCCAACAACAAGAAAAAAAAAAAAAAAAAAACATCTGCTCACAACTGACTTCCAAACATTAGCATTGCCAGCTTCATTGACAAGGTGCATACACTTCATTGACACTTTAGCACTTTGGAAATCAACGCACCTATCAACGACCTCTGCCACCAAAAGTGAATGGAGATTATATTTTCACCTACGTCTTTGTCTGTCCGAACAGGATATCTCAAAAGCTATGGACTGATTCGGCCAAACCAGCAGACAGGTTGGGTGTGTGACAAGGATGAATCGATAAAATTTTGGTGAAGATCTCAAGATTCGAGAAATGTTTTTTTTTTGTGAGTGTCGTTTCGGAGAAGAAAGCAAATACCTATTTTGGAGAGCAACCCCCCATAAACCTCCCCTGCCTCGGAGCTCGATTTTTGTTTTTAAAGCCATGAACAAACTTTGGTACGTACTGGGTGTTGAAGGTTGTGGTTAAGTTTCATCGAAATTGTGTGTGGTTTCAGAGGAGTTACAAATGTTTATGGACGGATGACAGGCCATCCCACAAGTTCCCCAGAACTACGGTCCAGGTTATTAAAATATATATATTTTCCCAAGGTCTGAACTAATACAAGATAACAAACGGGAAGGGCAGTCGGTGGAGCGCATACGTCCGCCACGTAATGCCTGATCCACGAGAACATATCAGGCCCAATTCATTTTTGAAATATCATGCTATGCAATACCACATCGATTTAGGTCCTCTCAATGGTGAAGAATCACTTCAAAAATTAAATCATCATATCCAGATCTTAACCAAAATCAAAGCAATTTGTCACACACCCAACCTATCCACCAATTTTTATCCAAATCCGTCCACAACTTTTTGAAATATCGTGCTATGTATAATTTTTGGCCCGATCTCTCAATGGTGAAGAAGCACTTAGAAAATCCTCGGAGTTGGATCCGAATCTTCACCAAAATCTAATCAGTTCGTCTTGATCACACACCCAACCTGTCCACAAATTTTCATCCAGATCCGTCCACAACTTTTTGAGATATCCTGCACACAGACAGACGGGTGAAAAACAACCTTTCACCTTCAGTGGTGGAGGTAAATGTGGTTAATAATGACCCATGCAAGAATGGAAACACCAAGCAAGCAAACCAAGGCTCGATATTAACGGTCGTCAGATTTTGTTCACCAGACCAGTTGTGTGAAAACCTCAATAAACCAGTCTGGAACAGTCAGTCAATTTTACCAACACAGAAGTTTCATAAACCTCAAACGTAGTGCTTTTTTGTGTAAAGTCACCATTAAAGGAAGGGAAGGGACAAAAGGGGGAAAGGGGGCAGAGGGAAGGAAAGTAACGATGAAGAAGTTTTAAGACACGACCATCACACACTGACAAGGCAAAGGAACACAACGGTATCGCTCCACATGCTAGCAGTAAAAATCTAAAACGTACCTGTCCCATATACAGAGTGGAAAAAAAAAAGTGAATGTTGAGCCACAAGCAAACAACAAAAATAATTAAATAAATGGGGAAGCCAATTTGTTACATTATAATTGCAGGATTACCAGGCAAGGTGACTGAAATGAGAGTCAGTAGATGCACCAACGACCTCACAATCAATCTTGCGAAACTCTTCGGCTCGCTCGCTGAATGCAATGATCTCCGTCGGACACACGAATGTGAAGTCCAGAGGGTAGAAGAAGAAGACCAGGTATTTACCTGCACAAGACAAAATAGACAAAGGCTCCCAAGATTGCAATCAGGTCAAGGATAACTTAATCAGTTAAACAGCAGTCGAGTGGTTGGGGGGAGCGGAGGGAGGGGTCAGAAAGTTTCACAATTTCAACAAGATGTACACCCAAACTGTACGAGAGAACAATGACTGCGAAAATGCATCCAAACAAAGACAACCATCGACGTGCTCAATAGGACTACTATACAAGTGGAACCGAGCTGGAATGGACCGCAAGGTCTTCCGGGACCTACCTTTGAAATCAGCCAGTTTGATGTCCTTAAACTTTCCATCAACAACAGCTGGACCTGCAAAATCAGGTGCTGGTTTTCCAATCATCGCTTTGCCAGATGCCATTTTGCTGCAGTCTGGGGAGGGAGCAGAGGTGAGAAGAGATTCCAAGTTAAAGGAAGGGAAGGAACAAAAGGGGGAAATGGTAAGGGGGGGAGGGGAGTGGAAGGGGTAAAGGGGGGGGGAAGGAAAGGGTAAAGGGGGGGGGAAGGAAAGGGTAAAGGGGGGGAAGGAAAGGGTAAAGGGGGGGGGAAGGAAAGGGTAAAGGGGGGAAGGAAAGGGTAAAGGGGGGAAGGAAAGGGTAAAGGGGGGGAAGGAAAGGGTAAAGGGGGGAAGGAAAGGGTAAAGGGGGGAGGAAAGGGTAAAGGGGGGAAGGAAAGGGTAAAGGGGGGAAGGAAAGGGTAAAGGGGGGAAGGAAAGGGTAAAGGGGGGAAGGAAAGGGTAAAGGGGGAAGGAAAGGGTAAAGGGGGGAAGGAAAGGGTAAAGGGGGGAAGGAAAGGGTAAAGGGGGGAAGGAAAGGGTAAAGGGGGGGAAGGAAAGGGTAAAGGGGGAAGGAAAGGGTAAAGGGGGGAAGGAAAGGGTAAGGGGGGGAAGGAAAGGGTAAAGGGGGGAAGGAAAGGGTAAAGGGGGGAAGGAAAGGGTAAAGGGGGGAAGGAAAGGGTAAAGGGGGGAAGGAAAGGGTAAAGGGGGGAAGGAAAGGGTAAAGGGGGGAAGGAAAGGGTAAAGGGGGGGGAAGGAAAGGGTAAAGGGGGGGAAGGAAAGGGTAAAGGGGGGAAGGAAAGGGTAAAGGGGGGGAAGGAAAGGGTAAGGGGGGAAGGAAAGGGTAAAGGGGGGAAGGAAAGGGTAAAGGGGGGGGAAGGAAAGGGTAAAGGGGGGGGGAGGAAGTAGAGGGAACATAATGTATAAATCGTCCCCCACTCAAAAATAATCAACCCTTCAAAACTGGAAGTAAATCTGCAGCAGTTTTCAAAACAATCCGAAATTGTAAC